>NC_053157.1:193034275-193351775 GCF_016835505.1 Polypterus senegalus | reverse complement strand
GGAAGAGTAGACAGGCACAGAATCCAAGTTGCTTGAGGTCCAGTGTGAAGTTTCCACACACAGTTATGCTTTGAGGAGCCATGTCATCTGCTGGTTTTGGTCCAAACTGCCAAACTGGCAAAAGTACCAATACCTGGTTTAATGACCATGCTATCACTGTGCTTGATTGTCCAGCAAACTCGCCTGACCTAAACCCCATAGACAATCTATTAGGTATTGTAAAGAGGAAGATGAGAGACACCAGACCCAACAATGCAGACGAGCTGAAGGCCACTATCAAAGCACCCTGGGCTTCCATAACACCTCAGCAGTGCCACAGGCTGATTGCCTCCATGCCATGCCTGACCAAGTATTGAGTGCGTACATGGACATACTTTTCAGTATGCCAACATTTCTGTATTAAAAATCTTTTTTTTTTTTTTTAATAGGTCTTAGGAAATATTCTAATTTTCTGAGATACTGAATTTTGAGTTCTCATTACCTGTAAGATATAATCAGCAAAATGAAAACAAACAAATGCTTGAAATATATAATCTATATATATATATATATATATATATATATATATATATATATAAATATATAATCTATATAATATGCAAGTTTCACTTTTGAATTGAATTACTGAAACAAATTAACTTTTCAATGATATTCTAATTTATTGCGGTGCACCTGTGTGTGTGTATATATATAGCAGTTTGCTAACTGTAGCATGGGAGTCTAGGGTGTCTTGCATTGAAATCTGCGGCAATGACCCGGTTACTGCGTTCACCAGACATCAACACTATTTCTATCTGCTCCTCATGTGTTAACCTCTGTGACATGTCAATGGCTGTAAACAAAGAGAAACTTGTAAATAACTCATGAAAGAATAAAGTTATGTTAAAACCAAGCACACCATTGTTTTTCTTGTGATATTCCCAATAAGTTTGATGTGTCACATGACCCTCTTCCTATTGAAAAAACAAAAGTTGGATCCAAAATGTCCGACTTCCAAAAGGCCACCATGGTCACCACCCATCTTGAAAAGTTTCCCCCCTCACATATACTAATGTGCCACAAACAGGAAGTTAATATCACCAACCATTCCCATTTTATTAAGGGGTATCCATATAAATGGCCCACCCTGTATATATATATATATATTATATACACCCAAGCATTAGGTAAGTCTTATAGAATAAAGTGGGTATTGCTCATTCTGCTAAGGCTTAGTGGCACATCAGGCTCATTAATGCAGCAGATTTAATAGACATCAAGATGCTTAAAACCCCCATTTACATTCCAAACTAAGTGAATGAAGTCAAGTTTATACCAGGTTAGAACTCCTTCTGATAAGAAACTGAACAGACATCTTTCCAGAGGCGCCTCTGCAGACTTCTTGAGTTAGAAGGCGCGAAATGGACTCAAGCAAGAACAAAGACTTATAATTAAAGGAATGACAACTGGAATTGACAGAATAAATCGCCTATGAGGAGGCTTTGATTTTGTAACTGGAAGTGACTTTAATCTAATCATGAGTGGTTAGAGTTCCTTCTTAAAAACTAGCATTTTCTCAGAGGGACACATTCATTGAATCTCTCGAGACACCCTTCCCCAGGGAAAAACTATGCTCCCATTCTGCAAAATGTTGTTCTGAGACTCCTCTCTGAAGTTAAAAAGCTAATGAGCTGTTCTGTCTTTGGGTAGCTGAAAACTGACAATCTCCCTGCCAAGCCAAGCTGTGGGCCAGTAGGCTGAAAAGGTTGAGAAGTAAACATCACTTCAAGAGGGGAACACCAGAATCTATACTCTTGTGGCAGAAAGAGGAATGTTTATCCCAATGAAGTTGCTGATGACAGGGCAAAGGGCCTAACTGGGGAAAGCACTGCACACCACAAATAAAGGGTCGTGCAGCAAAGAGAAAGAGTGAACTTCAATGTAATCCTTGATCCTGAAGCACCACCAAAGCAACAACTCCATATAACTTTATCTTTAAAAACTTGGTATCTTGAAATTATTTATCTCTGCCACAATAAATTACAATTCTAAATATCAGGTAATCAGGCAGCCTCTCTGTGTTACATTTGTCTGTCTAGTCTCTCTGCTTCTTGTCTTACATGTCAACATATATCTGCAGTTATCATATTTCTATAATCCTTCTGTTTATCAATAAATGTATTATTCAGTTTCTTAAAATGTTTGCTTCAATTACCTTATAAGTCTGAAGACTGAAGACCCACCTCCTACAACAGAGAAAAGCAAGGTAAATAAAGCAAGCACCTTAACAAATTATTTAATTACTTTGTAATTTCCAGTATTGCTGAAGGCAAGATGGATAACTAATAAATTGAGTTAAGCCTTTCCTCCTTTCCTTCAGTCAGTGGGTTTAGGGCTGACTGAAATTACTAGAAAGATTATGGATGTGACATTACCATTAATAAGATTCCCATTTGCTTTAGAATGGAAGAGAACTTGCTAGAAGACTGCTGATGCCACTTCCTGCCAGAACACTGTCAGCTCTGTCCCTTGTACTTCCTCTGTTTTTTAAATCCCCAACTCAGGAAGCTCACTGTCATTTTGGATGTGGCTTCTGACCGGAAAGCATAACATTGAGAAAGTCATTTCCTTTTGACATATACACAACTGGACATTAAACTGACTAACCTGTGGTGCAATATATATATATATATATATATATACACACACACACACACACACACGAATACATATACACACATGTGCGCATTGGAGGCAGTCAATGGGCTTGACAAAGTGCACTAACGCCTTTTCCCTCTCATCTACAAATCATCAGAAGGAAAGCCTACATGAACCCAGTACCCAAACAGGTTCACCGTCCGGCTCCAGTTCCCATCCTGCTTATGACCTCACTTCCAGCTGCTGCCCTCTGGACACTCCTCTTCCTCCACTCCATCTATAAACCCAGCTCATTCCTTTCCCCAGTCAGACCGCCCTGGACTCAGTCATTTGAGACTACTCATGTATTTTTTGATACTCTATTGTTAATATGCAGAGTGGAACCCCAAACATTAACCTTTGTCTTTTGTGATTTTTTCACAATGTATTTATTTATTCCTGTTCAAGCTGAAAATGTTTTTGTTAAATTACTGAGACTCAGCCTCATGTTTTTGAGTGCAAGACAGGTCACACAGTATTATATATACTGTATGATATATAGTTGTAGATGGCTGGGGGGGCGACCCAGCCGGGACACCCAGGAGGGCTTACGCCTTCCACAGACCATGTGGGGGCGACCGCCCTGGTACCTTTGGGGGCCAAGGGTACAGAGTTTTGAAGCTCAACCCTGTAGGGGCCCGTGGTCACCGCCAGGGGGGAGCCCTATGCCTTTGGAGCGCTAGACCTCAGCACTTCCGCCACACCCTGAAGTGCTGGGGGGGAAGGGGAGCAGGGACACCCGGAGTGCTTCCGTGGATGCAGCAGGCACTTCCGCCACATGGGGGCGTGTCGGTGGAAGATTGCTGTGACACACCTGGAGCACATCCGTTTGATTATAAAAGGGGCCGCCTCCCTTCATTCAGGGCTAGAGTTGGGTGGAGGAGGACAAGGTCTTGGAGGAGGCAAGGAGGAAGAAATAAGGTATTGTGTTGTGGCCAGGACTTTGGGGACCTTGGGGGTTTGTGTGGCACTTTATTGTACATAGTAGATAATGATTAAACATGTGTGTAGTGATTTAAACGTGTCTGCCTGTCTGTGTCCAGGTCAACTACCACAATATATACACACACAACATTGTATTCTCAAAAGTATTTGAATCCATTTTAGGGCTGTGGTAAGGTAGTGTATCCTGAAAGCATTGGGGAGAAGGCAGGAATGAACACTAGAAAAGCCATCAGTTCACCTGAGGACCAAGTCCCGTACATGGAACTGTTTCAGATAAAATAACACAATATTTAAATAACAAGGAAAAGAAGGATAAGAGAGAGATCATTCAGATACAGCAATGAAGCAGTTGACTTTAATAGACTCAGTTATACAAGAAAAACAACATACTTTAAAAAATTAAAGCAAAAAAATGTTTCTACAAATGTTTTGTTTGTAATGATGCTAATTATGATATTAATGTGACACCCTTTTGACCGCACTTGTCATAAGCTATCTGGGAAACCAAAAGCTGAGAAAGCGCTGGACATATTTAATGAAATAACTGCAAAAGTGACTCATAAAAAGGGGCGAATGCCCTAGGGTTGTAGGGTCTTGTCAGAAATAATTAGAATTAAGCTAAAATCCACTTTTTTTAATCAGGCAGCATTTGATCTGCTTTTATCCACTCTTGAGTGAATACAAAATGTGCTTTCTAATCCAAGACATCAATAAAGCTCCCGGCTTATGTTCTATCCTTTTTCTTGATTTTTTATTCAGATTCTCCATTCCATACTGGAATGAAGTAAAACATAAATAACTGCTAGGACTGCACAATACCACTTGAAGACAAACGTAAAATTGTACAATTTTTGAAATCTACTGTACATGGGCATCTGGAATTAGTGAATAGAAAGAGATTCTCCATAATGCTGTGTAGCAAATTTGATTAAGCATACTGTCTTAATTCAAAAAGTCAATGAAAAATGGAGGTTCAGAACCTTAAATGCATGAATGCACAAATGAATGAATGAACCTCTTTGCTTTAATGACTAAGGAGACTCTCTAAACGTTAAGTGCGCTGTCTGAGTTAGAAAGAGTTTGAACCTTAAGAGACACTCCATCAGGGTGATGGGAGCTCTGGTAGCTGTAAAAATGCCTGAGGAGGACTAAGTAATGAAACTATGTACTCTTACAATTATAAATCATCAGGCATCATTAAGGAAACAAAGTCATCACAAACTAAAAACCACCAATTAGAAAGGTCTCTGACCCAGACTGGCACAAGCATCAAACCTTAATAAGTCTGCAGCTGTAAAGCTATAAAATATTCACCACATCACACTGCAAGGCAGAAAAAAAGCATCTGAAATGCATCTGAAATGTCTGCTGTCCTTAGGTGTTTGATTTAACTTTTTTACAAGCTCGTCTGTCGTAAAGAACAACACTGCATTTCCCATGAGCCATTCCAAGGAAAAAGTCAATTGACAGACGGCAAAGATTTCCATCATTTCAAAACTATTTCATCTTCTTTGGTCTACAGAATGTTTGAAGGGCATTCATGAAAGGTACTGTAAGTGAGACAGTCAGATTAGCCCTTTGCTTCAAAGGCTGCCAGGAAATTTCAAAGCCTTTTCCGAGTCTGCGGACGTTTTAAGGATCAGATCCTAACAATTTAGTTGGTAATCTCAGATGCTTCTCAGAATTTGAGAATGCAACTCAGATAGTTCATTAAAGCGGGTCTAGGTTGTGTGCATATGACAGAGTTCACCTGGTATTATAAATGGCCGCATTTACTTCAGGAGGGTCCAGCTTACTGCAATAGACAGAAGAGTGCAGTGTTCACATTTTTGTGCTAATACGTAAATTTACATACAATATTACCAGGGAAGAAATAAAATGATACACCAGAGATATTAATAAGGACAAATCATTTTCTATTGGGCAGTAAGTCTCAAAAATATATTTGACTTCTGTTCATCCTATCCTCACAAAATGAAGGAAGTAATTTCTTCATAAAAATTTCTAGCAGCATGGGGTCACAGGTCAGGTGGCTTCTAGACCTGATATCCACTTGGGTGGGAAAGCAATTTGTTACCTATTCAGTGTGGAGGAACAAAATGGACAAAAAAAATGAAAACTTGACAAAGTTCTCCCTATAAGTGAGGATAAGGGCTCCATGTAACCTTCCGGAGTTAAAAGATGAAGACATTGCTGCTTGTTGCCTGAACAACTACACCAAATGAAAAGGAGATAGAAAGCTGTGACACCGCAGTGTTTGTAAATGAAGGTTCACTGAAGGAAACAAAGTGAACGAAAAGTTATCTGGTTTCCTGATTTTTTTAAATTAGTATTTAATGGTTATTGCTATACTATCCTGTCAGTAAAGAAAACAAGCCTTTTCCTTGAAAAGATATGTGAATGAATAAAAAGCATGTGCTCACGTTCAGATCAAGCCCAAGGTGGGAAACTGTCATGCAAGGAGTAACCATCCACCACAGTTATCTTTCATAATTTACCATGCTATTAATTGGTGAAAGCAAGTTCACAAGTATAACATCAAGAAAAAAGTCTGTAATAAGAGCTTCTTTCTCAGTATGACTTTACCAGCAGTATAAATATTTTTGTCTTTTGTTTTACAATCTGAAAGGTATTTTTTCATGCACAAGAAACAATTGTTCGTTATTTAATCTGTAACCTTTCACTCAAATTTTATTTATTATAGTATCTGTTATCGGAACTTTACTTTTTTTGGCTTGCTAATCAATGCTGGCAGGAGATGATCAGGATTACCCAACCATTTGTGAGAGCTTCCTGGAAATTACTGGTGTTCCCAAAAAACACACAGAGACACAGGAGAATGCGCTAACTCAACAAAGACAATATTACCTGGGATTTATACCATTGTTTCAGAAGCTGCACCCACCACTGTGCCAACATGTCCTCTGCTAAATGTAAGACGAAAACTAAGTATAGTCACAGGGATCAAATAAAAATAAAAAAAAAGATCATAAATAAGAAGGGAATTTCACCCATTTTATGAGACGCGTTGTGTAAAGATCAAGAATAAAAAATAATTCTCCAGTTTGATTTTTCAATGTTGGAACTAAGGAAGTCTCAAGAAGAGCTGAAACGTAATCAACAAAGAAAATGGCTTTGAAAAGTATTATGTAGACTCGATTACAAAACAGAAGCGTTTATCTACACGCCAACTGGCTGTCTACAGTGAAACACCACTGAAGGTATGAAGGTCATCTCCTCCCTTGCGTCACAAGGAGGTGCTTAACATAGTGGGTATACACATTTGTCTGCACTTTTCTTTTTTTTTCCCCTCTAGAAACATGCTTTACAGTTGTGGCTGCTGCTTGAAGCTTTTGATTGTTGGTTCCAAATCACTGATTAGGAACAGGACTCCTACTGAGTCAACACCTGCCAAAGACAACATGAACATGATGAATTTAAAAGATAAAAACCCCAACAAAATGAAAGCTTTTAAGGAATTAAAAAAAAAAAAACTCCAAATGAATTTAGAAGCAAGAACTACTAGCCCAGAAGTTAAGCACTGCTCCTATACATTTGATAGAACTTGCGATAAGTGAAGAAAAGTGATGGTACTGTTCAACTACAATAAAAACTTTAATTTTGACATTAACTTTGGAGACAAGGTTAATAATCATCTAACTAATCATCATCCATTAACCGCTACATCCTGTAGAGCAGGCCGTTCAACTTCAGTCCTCGCGGGCTGCAGTTTCTACAGGTTTTCATTTTATTTAGGCCATTCAATTTCTTGTGGACTGTAATTGCATCATTAATTAACAATTTCTGCAAGTTCCCAAGCAGAAAAAAGAAGAAATTTTCATTTTTAAACTCATTCATTTATTCATTTTCTGAATCAAAGCTGGGTCATAAGGGCTGAAGCATTCGGGCCCTTACCACCAGAATGTGTAACAGTTTTTTTCCCACAAGCAATCAGATTCCTGAACACTCATGGACCGATCTGATATCTGATATATGTGTTCTGCTTTGCACTGTTGCACATGGTTGCACATGTTTGCACATTTATCTCACATGCACCTTGTTATATATTACGTGTCTTTATGTTATGTGTCGTGGATTCTTCGCTGTCCTGTGTTCTATGTAGCACCATGGTCCTGGAGGAACGTTGTTTCGTTTCACTGTATGCTACACTACTGTATATGGATGAAATGACAATAAATACTCTTGAATCTTGAAGTTCAATTGTAGGGCACACTCACACATCCACACTAACTTGTATCCAGATATTTTAAAATTGCCCATTTATGGGACATAGAAGGAAAACTAGAGAATACTGGCAAACTCAGTACAAGTAATGTCCAGGCTGAGATATGAGCACTAGACTTTTGGAATTGTGTAGCACTGTAAAATCCTATTGTCAAAGCACAACAAGAAGATGCAATACAGCATGTACAGAAGAGTGTGTGAGGACTCTCCGGCTGTTAGCTGGAGGACAGAGAAAAATTTAGAAAGACCTGAAACATACAGGGAAATGGAGTGGAAACATTACTAGGAACAGTCTATATTAAATGGCAAGGGACCTTGAACTGTTCTGTTTGTTTACTTAATTTTTTTTTGTTCAAAATATTTTTTCAAGAAGGCTAAAGTAAAATAATAATAAAAATAAAATAGAAACGTATATGACAAACAGTAAGTATAATTAATATTGCCTTAGTGTAAAACTATGTAACAATCTGTAATACACAATACCTGAAGAAGATATTTAGGAAAAAGTTTTTATTTTTTTACCTCATGAAATTTTTCTATAAAATTTAATTATAGACAACATTTTTTGTAAATACTCTGTCTAAGTTTGGCAACAGTTTGCTTTGTTCAGGACCATCTACAACGTTGACAGCAACATCTGTAAAACTTTTAACTCTTGATAGTGCAACATATAACTGACTGTGGCTGAATACTGGTTCTGGCAAGTAAATGCCAACTTTTTCTAAGGTTTGCCCTTGAGTTTTATTAATTACTATGGCAAAGGCTAATGTAACTGGAAATTGCCGCCTTCTTAAGGTAAAGGGTAAATTAGTAGAGGATGGAGGCAAATCAATACGGGGAATATTCTGACGCACATTTTCTTTTTCTTCAATTGATCTATTTGCTTATTTTTTTCTTGGTCTTTCAGCCTTTCTTTTGTTGATGTTTACTTGCTGAGCTGACCGTTCTTCCAGGAGATGATGCTTATATACGATTTGAGTGTCTGTGTCTTTTGTCCTACTTGACGTGTTCATTTTTATGGGTGGCATGTTGTTAGTAGATAGTTAGTTAGTAAACATGTGCGGGGCAGTATGTGTGGCGTCTCCCCAGCAACGGATTTTATGTGCATGCCTGCGACTACCCAATCAGCACTCTCCCCAGTAATGATGTCCTTTATTTGCTTATCATGCGTGGCCGCGGCTACGCCATTCACTGTGTGCCCATCTTCCAGTGTGTGTGCATCCATGGTGCCATGCGCATCACACCAAGCCCCGCGCATGCGCACTTCACCAAAAAACACACACGGACACCTGGATGCACACAGGGGTTTTATTAAAGAGGTTATAAACATATATAAACAATGCCAAAAAGAGCATTTGAAACAGCGTGAGTGGGATTGTGTATTGGTGGTTGTGTGTCAGTTATTACTATGATGGTCAGGTGCCCATTTCTTGCCTTTCACTCAGCATTGCAGAGGGAGATACAATTGGCAAGATGAGGTGCTGGTTTAGTTTCATTTTAAAATGGCCAAATCCTTCAAACAGCCTTTCTAAAGCAACATGGATACACTATTTTACAATATTTGTGCAATCTCAAGAAGCAAATTAATATCGGATAGCATTCTTGCCTTGAAAAATGAATGTATTTGGTAATGTTAAGCACTTTTTCATGTTTGGGACTTGGTACGCTTCAGCCTCACTGTAAGCTGCAAAAACTGACAACACTGACAAATAAAAAACACTTCACTTTAGAACATACCTTTATGTGTCAGAATGATTGTGAAGAAATAACTTTGACTTGAAAGATACCAAATTTATCCCAAAAGTAGACTTAAACATATGCAACAGGAATATTGAGAGCACTTTCACAAATTTAAACAAACACAACCGTAAAAGAAACATGCATAATCATGCACCAATGTAATATATACTGTACATTAGGTAACAATGACAGTTTTGTCTGCTAGTTTTACGTATTCAGAAAAATAGCTCTAGGCCCAAAAATAAAAATTGTGATTTTACTGACAAAACACATATAAATCTGGGATGAACAAAAGGGCGAACAAAAAGTATAATATACAGAACAAAAGCAAAACTCAAGTTACCTTATAGATGGCTTCCCAGCTCACCTATAGGGCAGTTCGGTCTACTTCTTAGTATTACATTCCCACCTTCATTTTCTCTTTTAACTCAGATTTTACATCCACCCTGCTAACGAGACTTATCCTAATTCACTTCCCAACTCCTTGCTAGATGAACCAGTAGTAAGGTAGGTCACATCCCTTAAACCCTACGTAGGGGTTACTTCTGGGAACTGAACCTATGACAACGTAGAGAATCACTGGTATCTCTATAAAGTCCATGTGCCAATAAGCCAGAATGTCTGTATGTACCTGCCTTCTGCCATGCATGCGTCTTCTCCAACAGGCCACTGTCTAGCTATGCTGTAAACACATCTCAAGTTTAATGAAAAGAAAACAAAATTTGTATTTAAATTAGTATTTATTGAGTATGATACTAGCTATTAGTAATTACATGTAACTTCTTGTCCATGGGCATGCACTTACAAAGTTTTTAAAGAGACCTTTTTTTTTGTTTCATTGTGAATATTTGACCTCAAAGGCTACTAGGACAAACTAATGTGAATCTCTGCTTATTCATCCATCTCACTCATTTTCTGAATCAGCAAATCCAATTCAGGGTCACCAGCATCATCAGGACACAAAGTAAGAAACAGCTTTTAACTAAAATCTGGCCATGACCTGCAAACAGCACCATTGTGACCACTCTAGCTGGCTACTTCCCACGTCCTAGGCCTTGCGTCTGCAAAGCTCTTAATTGACATGACAACACTCTTCATATAGTATTAACTACTCCCCTTAATCAGTAGAGCTATAAAAAAGCCAATCAATAATGCTCTCAGCATTTTGGTATCCAGGCAAGATAGCAGCAGGCCTCCCTTAATCCATGCATAAGAGCAACCAGGGCCTGTTGTGAGCCACAAACTACATTTCGTTTTCAAGATGAAAATTACTTGATAAGCACAGTTAATGTAATGGAAAAAATCAATTATACAATTAGCATATTAGATATATTCTTTAATTTAAATATTAAGGGCACTGCACCTCCCTCGCTCTAAGAGGAGTAGCCATAGTCAGACACTGCAATGCTAATTTGCCACATACACTCATACAAACACACAGGTTATATGGTGTATAAATGTTTTTAAATGTCACTTTATGCCAAGAATCTTTGGGTTATTTAATAATAACAATAACATCTGTTTTTTGCTGCATTTGCTAAATCCAGTTCAGCAGCATAAGGCAAGTTAGAATCTTACCTTAAATTTACAGATCTCTGTAACACACCATCCGAGAAAGCTTTTAAGCTTGTCATTAATCTTTTGTTGTTTTGATTGGCTCATGCAAATATGAACTCTTTTTATTTGAATTCCCTATTTTTAAAATTAATAAAAAAAAACAATGATATTTGAAAGTACAGTATAACGGTCTAATGCCCACTCTTTCATTTGTTGTCCTTACAAACACATTGACTAAGCTAATGAAACAATCAGCCCGAGAATGTCCAGCACACTGATTTAATATTCAACTGCATGCTTGCAGTTATTTCTGTAATGTTCACCCTTTCTCTGAAAATGTCACCTTTTTGGAATAGTGGCTTTTGGTTTCACCCCTGGTTAAGAGCATACACAGCTGTGAAAAGTAGGAGGAAAATTGTCTGCAATCCTTGACTGCTCTTGTTCACAGATGAGGATAAAAGATGTTAAAAAAATGCATACGGAATACTAAATAAAACAGCACGAGGGAGTAAAATGACTGAGTGCTTTAAGTTTGATCTGACACAGACAGAATTGCTTACAGCTGGTTGAAAGAAGCCATAATTGTATAGCAAATGTATTTAAAAAAAAAAAAAGGCAGATTGTTCATATGCCCCGACAGCAAAGCGAAGCTCCTTTCCCCTCCTTCCTGGTCTGATTCTGAATTTGCTTTTTGATGCCTGCCTATTATGTATTACCCTGCATAACTCTTGCCATCACCTCCAGCTGATATAGCAGAATGTACAACAATCTGAAGCCATCTAATCCTGTTTCATTGCTGTACAGCCTGTTGTGAAATTTCTCTTTTCCTTTCTTTATCTTTTGAAATACATAAATGCAACATCAGTTAATGCACATTTTGAAGCAGTAGCTGCTCATGTGGATTTTTAAATAACTTTTTTGTTGTTGAAACAGCTTGAAAGTTATAAAAATGTACTAAATTGGTGAAGGTTGTAGTTAACATTTTTAATAAAGAAAACAAAAAACGCTGCTTACCTGTTTATCTATTCTAATGTAATATTACTACAACGTACATACAGTATATAATATACATATACATACTAGTAGTGATTAACGTTTTTCTTGTGCAATGGATAACACAGTTGAAAATACGGTAACAATTTAGTTTAGGTACTGCAATAATGCTTTGATTTCTCATTTGCTTTTATATATCAAGTCCTTAAAAAGTCTTCTTTTGGTCTTCATAACACTTATTAAACATCAGTAGATGGGTTATTCATCCCTGTGTAGTGTGGCATATTGACATGATGGTAAAACGACTTGTGAACATGAAGGATTCACAGGTCTTATTGTAAATATGTAATTTCAAGAGAAGTGTGTCAGCCACCACAGAGCACTCCAAAGTGGTCACATTGCAGACACGAAGAAACACTTTACTGATGCTTTGTAAGTTTTATGAAAATTCAAACAAGTGTTTATTAAGGTCTTATTACATAATAGTAAATGAGTAATAGATGCATTTTTGCACTACCCAAACTAATGTGTTACCCATAATACAAATAGTAACAGAGAAATATATGGGATATTAATGATGTTCTCATGAACTGGAGCGATCATCTAAAACTCCCAGATAAATTATTATGCAGGAGCATTTCAGACAGGTGTAGTAAAGAACAATGTAGCCTAGCTTGAGACTGGGACAGTTCTAATTTTTTAAAGGACACTAATAATATATATTAGTAACGTTAATAATGTGAATTTTCCCACGGGATTCATAAAGTTTATCTAATCTAATCTAATCTAATCTAATCTAATCTAATGAAATCAGCTCTAAAATACAGTGGACAGAAGACGGCAATGGCAAATTTGAAGGAAATCAAATGATATTGTTATGCTTCCAAACAATAGAAGAATATTGAAAATAAAATTAAACAAATGCACATCTCAGTTCATAAAAAACAGAAATAAAGACCGAACAATGTCAATACCTTATTTTGTGTGGTGGAATATGGGAAAAGATTTTTTTGTATAATAAATCATTTAATATTAATAATATTTAATATCATATAGTGTTGATAATTATTCTTGTTTGTATATTTTGATACATTAGCAAAAATAAATATTTCAAAAGCACGCAGATGGGACTGTGCCACTGACTTGCAGTTAGATATGCTGCTTTCTACACTATTTTGCAAACACCAAAGAGGGGCACTGAGATCACACTTTCTGCCTATTAAACATGAAATACTATCAGAGATTTCTCTATTTTTTTCATAATTAAATTATAATTTTTCAGCGAGGTTGGATTTTTTGTGTACCTCAGGGACATAAAATTGATTCAAACTGTTTTTCCTTAGATTGTCTGCAAATAACCTAACTTGTTAGTCAGTTCAGCCAGTCAGTCAACTTTACTTTCTGCATATATTTTTTGTGCATGAAATATAAAAGAATATAAAAAAGGTACAGATAGCAATCAAAGCTCTGACTGGCAGTAGGGCATGTTACCCATCTGTGATATTCAACTGGAACTTAGACTAAACTTTCTGAGTATTAAATGTAAACACTGGGATTTTCTGTGAGTCAGTCACGGATAAGTAGCCTTATATATATGATTTATATGTATATATAGTGGTCTCCCAAGATCCAACCTACGATTTACGAATGGGGCGCAGCTGCAACGCATGTGTCTCAGTAACTGCTGCTCCATCATCTTCGGCCTCGGGACACTGCAAGTGGTGGCTTGACGGAAGGTGGAGGGGGGGCGATTTTGCAGTCCACGCAGTGTAGTGTCCCACGGTCGGCTCCCGGCAGCAAGTGGTTTCACTGCCTGCCCACCACACACGCTGTCCTGTTCGTTCTTGGTGGGCGGCTGGTAATGTTGCAAGCGGTGGCTGGATGGAGGGGGGCGATTTTGCTGCTCGTGCAGTGTAGTGTTCCTCGGGTGGCTCCCGGCGGAAAGTGGTTTCACTGCCCGCCCACCACACACGGCTGCCCCATTCGTTCTCGGTGGGCGGCTGGTAATGCTGCAAGTGGTGACCCGGTTGTGGCTGAAGGTAGGTCACTGAGGGTGAAGGGGCGGCAAGGAGGTAGCATTGTCATGTGCATTGGATGGCTGCCTATTGAATGGGGCGATTCACTACCCACCTTTGACCGCACCATGTTCATTCTTGGTGGCCAGACGCTGCAGGCAACATACTGTAGTGGAGGTGACTGCCCCCATTCATTCTCATTAGCAAGCCTGCTTGTACTGTTACGCACATAGCAGGAAGTTGTCTCTTGTCAGTACATCAGACGTGTTGTTGACTGGTGCCTTCCTGCTGTGATAGCATGTACAGTGCTGTGCAGATGAGCTCATCTTAATCTTTTGTCTTCACCCTTCACCAACAATGTCTCTGAAACACAAATCTGATGCAAGAGCTGGTTATAGAGTTAAGAAGAGAAAAAGCATCACCATTGAAAATAAAGAAGAAATAATAAAAAGGTCAGAGAGAAGTGAAACTCCACCACTCATTGGCAGAGCACTTGGTTACAGTCGGTCAACAATAGAATTTATTAAATTTATTTACCTGTTCGGGGGACTGCCTGTATATATATATATATATATATATATATATATATATATATATATATATATATATATATATATATATATATATATATATATATATATATATATATATATATATATATATATATATATATATATATATATATATATATATATATATACACTGCTAACAAAAATTAAAGGAACACGTTAAAGAAACACATTAGATACATCAGATCTCAATATGAAGTTGGATATCTATACAAATAACGACAGGGCAATGTCTTAGGAACAAAAGGATGCCAAGTCATTAAAGGAAATAAAAGTTTTCTGCCTACAGAGGGCTCAATTGTGTAGACACCCTAAAATCAGAGTGAAATAAAGATGTGGCAGGCTAGTCCATTTTTTCAAAAACTTAATTTCTGCTACTTAAAATGTTTTTCAGTTTCTTGTGTGGCCCCCACGAGCTTGTATGCATGTCTTGTGGCATTTCCTCCCAGATCTGTATGAGGGCATCCCTGAGCTGTTGTACAGTCTGAGGAGCAACCTGGTGGCGCCTAATGGACCGAAACATAATGTCCCACAGATGTTCTATTGGGTTTAAGTCAGGGGATCGTGAAGGCCATTCAATTGTTTCAATTCCTTCATCCTCCAGGTACTGCCTGCATACTCTTGCCACATGAGGCCGGGCATTGTCGTGCATTAGGAGGAAACCAGGACCTACTGCACCAGCGTAGGGTCTGACAATGGGTCCAAGGATTTCATCCTGATACCTAATGGCAGTCAAGGTGTCTTTGTCTAGCTTGTAGGTCTGTGCGTCCTTCCATGGATATGCCTCCCCAGACCATCACTGACCCACCACCAAACTGGTCATGCCGAATGATGTTACAGACAGCATAACATTCTCCATGGCTTCTGCAGACCCTTCAACGTCTGTCACATGTGCTCAGGGTGAACCTGCTCTCATCTGTGAAAAACACAGGGTGCCATTGGTGGACCTGACAATTCTGGTATTCTATGGTAAATGCAGATCGAGCTCCACTGCGCTGGGTTGTGAGCACAGGGCCCACTAGAGGACGTTGGGCCCTCAGACCACCCTCAAGAAGTCTGTTTCTGATTGTTTGGTCAGAGACATTCACACCAGTGGCCTGCTGGAGGTCATTTTGTAGAGCTCTGGAAATGCTCATCCTGTTTGTCCTTGTCCAAAGGAGCAGATACCAGTCCTGCTGATGGGTTGAAGACCTTCTATGGTCCTGTCCAGCTCTCCTAGACTAACTGCCTGTCTCCTGGAATCTCCTCCATGCCCTTGAGACAGTGCTGGGAGACACTGCAAACCTTCTGGCAATGACACACATTGATGTGCCATCCTGGAGAAGTTGGATTTCCTGTGCAACCTCTGTAGGGTCCAGGTTTCGCCTCATGCTACCAGTAGTTACACTGACCATAGCGAAATGCAAAACTAGTGAAAAAAACAGTCAGAAAAGATGAGGAGGGAAAAATGTCAGTGGCTTCCACCTGTTAAACCATTCCTGTTTTGGGGTCATCTCATTGTTGCCCTCTAGTGCACCTGTTGTTAATTTCATTAACAGCAAAGCAGCTGAAACTGATTAACAACCCCCTTGTGCTACTTAACTGACCAAATCAATATCCCAGAAGTTTCATTGACTTGATGCTATACTGTGATTAAAAAGTGTTCCTTTAATTTTTTTGAGCAGTATATATATATATATATATATATATATATATATATATATATATATATATATATATATACACATACATATATATATATATACATATACACGTATACATATACAGTGGTACCTCGTATGGTACCTCGTGGTATACGTCCACTTTGGAATAAGTCCAACTTGATATATGTCCTATTTGGACACGAAAAATTTGGCTTGGTATACGACCTTTGTTTGGAATACAACGCGCTACACTTGTTTACCTCTCTCGAGACAAAGCCACAACTGCCCACGAGCGTCTGTACGCCAGTTGATAGCATTCAGTGAACAAAACTCTATGTGAATTTTCACGTGATTTTGGAAGACTAAGTTGTGTTATTTCTTTCTGTTTGGTCCTTTTCCATGCCAATGTTCACTTCTTTTGCTTTTGAGATCACTGCTGATTAAATGGGATGACCCAGTTGGCACCCCAACACTTCTTTTGGACTCAGTCATTCCCTATCCTGACCATAATATACAGTATATGCACAATACAGTATAAAGACTGTTGTAAATTTAGTGGCATGATGATACAGTGTCTAGTGATGCTACCTTTGTTTCCACTGTATGTGCGGGTTTATCTCTGGTTTATATCCAGATGATCCCACATACCAAATTAATATACATATTAATTTGATTGGTGACTCTAAATTGACAGGATTGAGTGTACCCTGTGATGTACTGGTGTCTTGTTCAAGGTTGGTTCTTGCCTTAAATCTGAACTGGCATCACTGTGATCCTGTATTGGATTAAGACATTCCAGTAAATGCATGATAAAGGACATTCCTAAGTTTCAAAAACTCTAACACTCAAAATATAGTAAGCTTTATTTAATTTGTATTATTAAGCTTAACAATTGGACGGCACAGTGGCCAGTGGTAAGTGCTTCTTCCTCGCAGCTCCAGCCCTATTACAGTTTTTCAGTATGTACACGGCTTTACTCCCACATCCAAAAGACTCATACTGTAGGTCAAAGTATGCTCAACATGAGTGAAAGAGATTTCTAAATGTCTGCTATTCTACTCAAGTGTGGCTCCCACCTTGACCTGTTTCTGAGAGAGGATATACAGTAGCATATATTGAAAAAGTAGGTTCAGAAAATGGGTTCATCATGAGGTTTACTGCAACTTTAGAGAAGAACTTTTCATCAATGTTCAATAAAACTAAACTGGCTGATTTTCGAGGCAACAAAGTTTAATTTAAAACAACAAGGCAGGAAAAGTGATCTAACATTTTGCTTACTACAACAATCCATGATTAAGATTAAAGAGGTAAACGGCACTTCACTAATGAGAAATCCTAGGACAGAGCAGGTTTTGTTCATACAGTAGGTGAGATACATAGGTGGTTACAAGGAACTGAAGAAGCAGCAGGGCACAAATATTATCAGAGCCTGGGTGAAAGGGTTAAGCTCTGAAGCAGCAAAGAGCAGGCAGGTTAAAGAACTGCAAGAGGTGGCATTACATTATTTGAGCCGACAGTCTCACCTTGATCCTCATCTGTGTGTTTGTGAAGATATATAATCATGTTTAGAAAGCTGATTTTGAACTATAGCCACCAACCACGGAGCGTAAATCTCTGCCACCCTGCTGTCCGATGGCTGATTACAAAATGTAATGCTCTCCACAAGCTGCTGTTTGCAGCTTTACTTACAATATCCAGTACAATAGGAGTCCAGGAGATTCAATCAAGCAGAAAAGTCATAAACAACAACACGCTCAATTTCCATACTGCAAATAAAATCAAATCAAAGAACACCATTTCAAGTAAATTGAGAAGTAGTGAAAGATGCTGGGTATAGCTACTCCCACGCTGTTATTACTAGTGATGCATGAACCGGGTGGTCTGAGGAATGCATTCAAATTTATTAGCACGTCAAGGCGAAACAAGAAGATGATGAGCATTCACAGTGTTAAAATATTCGGAGCAAATTGTACAAGTGAACCTCAAACATATTTCTAAACAGACCCAACATTAAAGAAAAAGCAACTGCAGGTTTCTCTATGCCTTCTGTTATATTTTACGGCTAAATGACTCTGCAAGCAGTGCTTATTCAAAATAAATCTGCAGTGTTTCGGATGCCGCGTACCTCCTAGTGTGTGAATGTACTGTGTGGAGCGGCAGACTAACAACGATAACCAAAAATAGACGAATCTCAGGAGAATAATGACAACAGAAATGAAATTACACAGCCACATACCAACCAGCGGGCCAACCTTTAATGTTATCAAGACAGGAAGCAACAAAAAAGAAATCGAAGATTTTCAATGTGTGTGCCATAGCAAAGGGGTGCAGGCTTTTAGCCAAAAATCAGTCACGAGAGGCGGGCACTTGTCTATCCTTCATATACAAATCATCTTATGACACATAAAACATAGTCATCTGCCTGGAAATGTCACTGTTACAGGAGAATCATCTCTTTGACGCTTAACAAGTAACTTTAAGGATTTTAAAATATCCTTTGAAGAACAATAACTGTTATTTTTGAGAGTGCGCTGCAGTGCAGGATTTTCTAACTTGTCAGTGTACTGAAGCTGAAACGTGTGTCTTGATTAATGTGCCTTAATGTCTTAACAGCATGGTGCTTGTCTTTCTACTTTTTACACCTTTCAAAGTTGACAGTATATAGGGCATAACTCATGCAAGCATACTTTTTTTTACTGTGGTCCTGCTGAGGAGACATCATTTTTTATTTCTTACAAAATTAAGAGCTTTTTAGCAGTCCAATGTACTGAGTAAAATTGTTTCAAAGAAACAAATAGAGCTTAATCCATGTTTATTAATTATTTTAATATATTAAATTGTGTGGTCTTCCACAATGTATTGGAAGTCTTTCCAGGTTTGGCTCCTGACTTGTGACAAGGCTGACTGGTTAGACACCAGCCGCCTATGACTCTGAACTGGATTAAACTGGTTTGAGAAGGGTATTTTTTATGTACAGTATGTACAATATATATTATTATTACAATATACATTCAATTGATGACAGTAAACACAGGCGGTTTCAGAGGATGCATGTGTGTGTGAGTGAGCCATTTGATATACTAATGTCCATTCCAAAGCCGGCTCCTGCTTTTTAAACAGTAAATAGGATTTAAAAGTTTAAGAAAGTTACATTAAATTATTAAATTATTAAAAGATGCTGGAATGGTGGACAGGGCTGTTGCCACTCAGCTCCAGGAAACTGGGTTTAAAGCTCAGTGTACAACATATCTGTGTGGAATTTGTTTGGTGACCCAACATATGCATGTGTTTTGAACTTATCCTCCATCCCAAAAATGCAATATTAGATTACATGCTACTTTAAGCTTGTGCCATATGAGAGGAGAAGGGGGTAAAAGCTAGTGGCCCCTATCTATGGCTGATTTCTGACTTTTGTTTGGTGTTAACCTAAAACATGTCTATAGCCTGAGAATAATTTGATTAATGATGAATTGTTGCTATATTATTATATAATATTCTCAGAAAGACTTAACCCAGTTCAGATTAGGGCATAATCTGAGAATTAAACACATAAAGAATATGTTACCAGGTAGTGGTAGACAAAAGGAATTTAAGAACCTTCAAAAGTTGACTTGCTGTTATTTTGGAGGAATTAAGTGGATAGGGTTGGTGAGCATTGTTGGGCTGAATGTCATGTTCTGATTCAAATCTTTCTAAAGTTTTACTCTCATAACACAAGTATATCCCTAATCACCAGGGGCCACCTTGGATTCTCCAACCAACCTAACACATGTCTTTAATTTATGACAGCTAAAACAAATTACAGAGAGAAAAAAGTAAAGAAGACATTGAGATAATGAACATACTTCACACAGAGAACAACTAGGGACTGGATTTCAGCCCGGGATGCTAAAGCCATAAGGTTGCACTGCCAACCAGAGATGCATAATTTACAGTATATTATATAGTCTAGCATAGTCTATATTATATTGGCTCACTGAATAGTGCTGACTCCTCACAGCTTTACACATCCAGCTGAAAGTCCTAAACTGTACGTTTGATTTTTTCTCCCCAGGTATTCTAGTTTTTTTGTTTTTTTCCTTCAAATCTCACACACAGTATGCCAGATTAACTGGATTATATTGGTCTGGTATGACTAAGTGTGACCATATCATACTCCTCAATGACATCTTGTCCTAGCATGGTTCCTGCCTTGTATCAATACAATCAATCAGGCACCTTGTAACACTGAATTGGTTTCAGTTGTTTCAGAAGATGGATTGCTATTATTTAAGTGAAAAGTAAACCATGTAAAAGTTATCATGCATGTATAATTCTGAATTTTATCTTCATGTTTACAAGTTTACTTATTATGTTCTTAACGGTAAGTAAAGATATTGATAATCAATTGCTGTCTCACTGATATCTGGTTATTGATTGGTTAGAAAAAAGAGATGGATTGAGATGAGTAGGCTTGAAAAAAAAAGTGGTAAAAAAACTTTTCAGGTATATTTTATTCATCTGCGCCATACTACTTCACAACAATATAAATTATTACGTCAACTATTATACTATGCTTTGAAAACCTCAAAAAGAAAAAGGGGGAAATAGGATGATATTATATTATATTATATTATATTATATTATATTATATTATATTATATTATATTATATTATATTATATTATATTATATTAAATGCTCATGCAGAAGAACCTGGAAAATGTACCTTGTCTTCTTAAGGCACAGACAAATTGGAACATCCAAATATTTGGAATAGATACAAATCTTTTTACAGTATAGGTTGTAATAAAAACCAATGAGACATATGGAGCGCATAGCATCGAAGTAGCTCATACCATTTGTGCCATTATACTATCTATTACATTATATTTTACAGTACAGTCACTCAGCACCTCACACATCAAAGATGTTGGCAATTGACACAGAGGCGCCTAGACTCTTAACTTAGCTGTTTACATTTTATTTGAATGACAGAGCTATGTGGTCTAGAGATATTAAAAGATAAAGAGAGTACCCAAGGGAACAGAAACAAAAATGTATTTCTTGTATAATCCACAATCACACATGGAATGCCTCAATGCCTTGTTTTTTGGCAGCCCCCAGCTTTAACTCTCTAAAAAGAAAAAAAAAACTCCAAAAAAAAGAGGAAGAAATCTTGGGAAAGGCAATTTAGAGAAAGAAACCTTTCCAGGTAGATTTGGCATACAATGGGTGTCAAATAAAGGGATATATACATCACATAAAACAGAACACAAGTAATCCTCTATACAGAGTTAGATGGTCAATAGATAAACATAAACACTGGGATAATACGTAAACTTTATCGATACAAACAAAAAATTTAATTAGATCCAATTGCTGCCTTTATGTTCCATTTAATTTCCAATTCATAGATATGTACTAGTGTTCTGGTGTGTACAATATCATCATTACCATGGTAAGATGTTAGCTAGAAAACAAGTCCTCTTCCATTACTTCATATGAGGTGGAGATGAATGAAATACTGTCTGACCTTAAACAGTCTGTGCTTCTTTTTAGGTTTTGTTTGGTAGTGTAAAACTTAGGAGACGTGTTTCTACTTAGAAAGCATCTATAAAGAAATGGCCAATTCACGGTCATTCAAACAACTATTTTGTTTATCCTTTTACCAAATAGGATTGATCCAAAAAGTCCAACGCATTCATCAGTCTTGGAAGGTAAGCACTGCCTTGCAGATTACACTCTGTCACACCATTATGTGGACCACAAGAGTACCACCAATTAAGAAAACAGTATACCTTTGGATCGTGAGATGAACTTATACAGACAGAGAGATCCTGAAGTGAGTGTCAAACTACATTTCTGGGGCAATCTCACAAACACTAGAACAAGGGCAATTAAATCAGAATTAACAATTTGACGAAAGGCCTTGGACTCTGGGAGGCATGAGCTTATTTCAAATGGAAGCCAGACGTAAAATAAACTAGAAGAACCTGAAAAAATTACTCACGTCAGTCAGAGTTGCACGCCATGCTACCACGATGCACACACCATTAATTACTCAAAATGGGTGAGTACCATGGGTACACATTGAATTTTCTAACACTTTTACTTCTGCTCAACAATTTTATGTAGATTCAAAATAAATGGATAAAGAAAATTTGACTGTATTTTGATTCATTTAATATAGAATCTCATTCTCTTGTCTCATAAAGTCTAATAAAGAAGTATGTTAACATCTCTATATAAAGAAAATGTAATAATAATAATCAGATTTCTGCATTGCTGGCAGGTTCAGGTAAAATTCAATAATTTCTGAAATAAGAGATAAATGCAGCCATTTCTTATCAGTGACTGTACTACTTATGTGTGACTGGAATAGCTCCTGTTCTTATGAAAATGAAGTAAAGCTGGTTGAGTTCTTGAAAACTTTCCCTTTCTGAATCCCATGTCATATTACTGCTGTTTCTGCTTTCATCTCTATTCACCTAAACTGAGGAGAAGTGCAAGGAACCTTTTTAAATATTGCTGTTATAATTAAGAAAACAATTTTATTGTGCATTAATTATCCCCAAGTGACAAATTAATATGAATTTGGTGAACAGATAACATTTGGCCTTGCAGCAAATTATCTAAGACAAGGTGAACAACCATGAAATAATTTATAAATCTAATGTATCAAGAGAGTAGTACATTAAACCAAGAAAAATCAATAACACTGGGATAACACAAGCCTTTTCTCATTAACTGACCACCATTTTTATGCAAAATATTATTTTGACATTTGGTTGGATTATTAGAATGAAGAATTAATAGAAAGTCCCGTGATAATATGGTTGTGATCCTACCTTGATGGCACAAACACCGAAGACCCAGAACAGTTATTGCAAATGGATGGGTAGTTATTGCAAATGGATGGGTAGATGAAGGAATGGATTGAAGAAATATTTGACTTATTCGTGAAGAGTGTTCCTCCGAGTAAATCTCATTTTCCTTTCATCTGATTTCCTAAACTGAAGAATGTTCTTATTTTTTCCTTCCAAAAGTAAATTTCCTGTAAGGTATTCGGCTGCTCTCCAGTATGTGAAAGCTTTTCTAAGTGATATGTGTCTGGCCAGCAATTTACTACAGAGGCAAAATACAATCATTATTTTCTCTGTTATCAAAGTTAGGTCGTTTAGGTGAAAAATAGTGTAACCCTTCAGAAAAATAAAATGCATTTGACACCATAGTAAATCTACTAATATTTCACAGTCTTGGCAATACAAAAAACCATCAACGTGATGCAAGAAAAAAATTAAATATAAGATCAAGGGTATTATTACACCTTGAAGAGGCATAATATATCAAAATAAATGATCTTGGTGTTTTCCAGATAACTAGATACTTCAAAAGGGAGTCCTATCATTCAAATATTTGTTAAGTTTTCTAAGGCTACCATTTCCATAAAAATGTCATTACGGCATGAAAAGAAGAATTAGATGTGGAATAAAACAGCATTCATGACATAAACAAGAACACAGATCTTGCAGAAAATTTCTGTTAATATGTTTGTCTTGAATCAGTCTGTAAATTACTTCTGTAAAATCAAGTCCATCCAGCCATTTGAGAACAAGTCAAGCCTTGTCACTTGTTCACGTCAAGCAATTAACAAGGTGCCTGGCTGTCTCTCGCATAAAAAAAAAAAAAACTTTAAAGGTGTGCATTGGCATAATAATTATGAAAATATTCATGCGTTAGATTGGCGAGCACGTACACAAGTGGTCTCACTTTATGAAAGACTTGGAAGACATGTTGGGATTAGCCACGCTGGTTTATGAATAAGAGTACAAGAAGACAGCTGAAACTGGGATCTGATCTTTACATCTGAAGCTGTGTGTTATGCAGTATTGCTGTTTAATGTTAACTGAATGTAGAAAGCACTTGTTTGGAAGTAATATGTTTGGCCCAAGTGTGTTGGGTTAATTGGTCATTTTTAACTGGCCCTGTATAAATGAACGTTGGTAACCTGCTCTCTACCTGATGCTGCTGGTCTTTGGTTCACTGAGACTCTGTTTTGCATGGACAGATGAAGATATAAGAAACTACACAGTAAATAAAAGGTTTACCTTTCATATGATTTCTTAGAGGAAGGCACAGAAGCAAATTGGTTAGAACTACTGAATCACAGCCTTATTGGTATATTATCATTCTCTTTATGGATATTATTCCATGCATAATATGTTAATTGCCGACTGCAAAGTGGGTTAGAATAAAGGAGTGAGTGTATTCAATGATCAAATGTCTCATCCAAGGCTGGTTCTTTTTTGGCACCCAGACTTGTTGAGATGTGCCTCACGTATCTGGGACTCTGAAATAAATAGATGGATACTTCCTTAACACTAGAATTCCTGAAGCCTACGAAAAAACTTGCAATCCTGGCCCACCTTAAATCCCTTCACACCTCTACCATCAGTGTCTTTTGTTTTGTAAATGCATTAATCAGCACAAACAGCAAGCAGCCTGTTGTCCCATCCCTTGCCTTGACGAAGAACAGCTCGTGGAGAAAAAGGTCTCCCAGCTCAAGCCAAGGCTCCTTATCTGGATGTGAGGTACCTGGAGTTGTATAGGGTAAATAATACAGTATATTGTTATTTGGAATACATGCATTTCATGTGTGTTCCATGTCTACAAAGATCTGGGTAAGTGTAGGATGAAAGGAAATGCAAGAAATGCTGAACACATACCTAAAGCAGAAATTTCTTCCATGTTATACTAATAATGACGAGAAGTGTATAACGTGTGAAGATTTTAGTCCAAATATTAAACACATTCACTTTTATTCAAGAATATAACCAAAGGAAAAAAAAGCATTCAATTTACATGTGGCTGTCAGTAAGTTAACATCTCAAGCTCAAATGAAAATCGACAGGGAGATTACATATATTCTCGAATGGTGTAGAGGTAAAAACTGCTGCGTTATAACCCAGAAGGTCCCAGGTTCCAGACCGGGCGCTCTGTGCTTTGACTAGTAAGCTGCTATTAATATTATTATTTCTACAATATAATAAAAACATACATTTGATTTGAGTCTGTAACACCTAGTGTAAATTTTGGCTACTTGTAAAAGGTAGCGCTTGTTTTATTATTATTCAGTTTTATTCTCTTAGTGACGTTCACGTGGTACAAAGAAGTTGCCTTTCTCATATTTCCTTTCACCCTACAGTTTCCCAGATCTTTGTAGACACGGAACACACATGAAATGCATGTATTCCAAAAAAAGATATACTGAATTATTTACCCTATGTAACTCCAGGCACCCCATACGCAGATAAGGAGCCTTGACTTGAGCTGGGAGAACTTTTTGGTTACAAGCTGAGCTCAGTCAATGCAGGGGATGGGACAGCAGGCTGTTTGTGCTGAACTACGCATTTACAAAACAAAAGATGGAGAGGTACAAAGGAATTTAAGGTGGGCCAGGATTCCGAGTTTTTTTGTAGGCTTCAGGAATTCTAGTGTTAAGAGCTGTATCACATTGAAAATCTTCAGTCATAAAACCACTAATTTCATCTAAAAATGTATCTGTTACTTCTTTCAGTTACTCACATCCTGTGGAGTATTGCCTACGTCTTTTGGTTAGTGGCAAAGTAAAGACTATGGACTGGCAGTTTTAGATGTGTATTTGTTTAACTTTAAGCAGCTGTATTCATAATAATCTGTCCACATCAGACTTGTGTTAAAACAATTGTGTGAATATATTGTCTGCATCTGACAAAGCAGGGTTTTAAATGTCACCCATGCTGTTATGCTAGAATAAAGCACTGGCAGTGGCATTTTCAGCATATTTTGTCCCAAGAAAGTGAAATTAGCCTAAATTAAAAATTTCTGAAATCTTTTAAAAATTGTGGTACGTATGATATTAAAACAATTTAAACTGATACAACAATGAACACTCACATGAAAATGATGATGTCATTCTGTTATTATAATTACAAATTCAAACCACACATCCTATAGTCTGGTCTTGTGGCACCCAAACCAGTTTTGACCCATCAGTGATACAGCCTACATGGTACACAACAAAAAAGTGACTGATGATCACATTTGCAAAATTCTGTCTGCCCAGATTTATATATAGTCTTACTGACCTTTGGCCCTGTACACACATACTGTATTCGAAAAATGCACTTCTAGTTCATTCATTCACTCACTTCCCATAATCCATTTCAGAGCAATAAGGAAGATGGAGTCTGTTGGAGAACGTGTGCAAGGAGCTAACTGATCATAGGGCAAACACACATGCACACTCACTTATTCATTCAGTGTCAGTTTCAATTGGTCAATGTGACAGGCATGTTTTTGGGAGGCAGAAAGAAACTGCAGCATCTGGATAAAGTGTCATGTGGACAGCCTGTTAAATTCCACACAGACAGGGCCTGGGTCAGAATTCAAACCCCCGGACACTGGAGGTGTAAGCTAGAAGAGCAAAACAAATCATCACCATATTTTCCTCAAGACTAGCATCTTTTCAAAAATAAGCAAAACTGCGGAAGTGAAATTTGGGAAATGCAGGCCTCAGTGGTGCTAACCCTGAGGTGAATGTCATTAAGGATAAACTTACTTAAACTAACACTGTGCAAGGTAAAAATGAAAAACAGATCATGACATACAAGACCAACCCACCCAGCTAAATGTCAAAACTTTAAAATAGAACATTCTTCTTTTAAAGTGCTTACTTCTTAATGAGAGACGGTGTGATGATCCTGGGGGATTATAACATTATAAACACTGAAGTAGAAGTCAGTCTTAAAAATAAAAGAGAGTAAATTATAAAAAGGTTCACTTCAAGCATAACACAAGAATTTAAGTGAAGAATATACAGACCCTACATACAAAGTGACCAGCCCTGGATTTGAACCCAGGTCCTTGGCACTATCAGGCAGCAGCTGTTAGAAGTCTGTCACCACACTACCCTATATTAACATATCCAGTCTGAAATGGACAATAAAATATCAAAAAGTGGCTTTGGAAATGTATTCTTCCATGTTTTTCTTATCATTTAGAATAAAAACATCAGCTACATTAAAATATGTAAACCTGTAATTGAGCAATCTTATCCATTAAAGACTCACAAAAAGCAAAGCAGCCCATGTGGCAAGGGTGCAGGAACATTTTGATGTAATAAACTGATCACGTACGTACTGGAGGGATGTGGATGCGTCAATGAGTAATTGGTGTGCACTAGCATGGAATGCTGATGACTTACTGGATTTTAAATTTACCTTCCACAACAGGCATTATACAAGTATTTATTCATACAAAGCTAGTTTTAACCTCTGACTGCCGGTGAGTGTATTGGAATCAAAACCAAGAAAAACACAGTGGACCCCTGCTGGTTATTTAAACGATTTAACACTTTTTAATTTTTGTGACTTTCGAGTGCAGACAGACTTTAATAATGTATTTGAGACTCCATCAGCAAGATTAATCTTATATCCCATACTCTACAAACGAGACAGATGAACACATGTAATATGTTGATACTCTGCTGCACAAAGAAATAAAAAGTGAACAAATGATGTAGAGCTGAAAGAGAGATGGGATTCTTGTAGTAGGTAGCAAGTGTTATTACTGGTGCTTCATCAAGCATAATTTACAGTCTAATTTGCCTTGCCTCTCAAGCTGGATTTCTAGCTGTTCAGGCACCCTGAGGCACTCCTCTCAGTAAACACTCATTTCTCTTTATGGAACCTCCACACAGGAAGTCTCCCCATATGTCTGAATGTAAAGCCCATTTGATCTGAGCAATCAAATTCAGGCTGAGGAAAATTGTTCTACTCGGTTTCATTCAGAAACTGCAAATTCTTAATGTGCTCGTTTCAGTTTTATCTCTCCTTCCATCCACGATTAAACCTACTGAATCAGGGTCATTGAAACTACAGTTTAACATAGCAACATCAGGCACAAGGCAGGGAGCCACCCCATATGGGGCAGTAGTTCATCACAGAGCAGTGTCATGACAATAGTTACTGTACTTTTAGAGAAGTGGATACATTTGTTGGTCTCCATACAGCTCACTGAAAAAGTGTTGTATGGCTCCTGAAAAGTACTTAAATGAAATGCAGTTGTCCCATGCGTACCTGCATGCCTTTGATACGTTATCAAGTAAAGCAAAGCAAGTGTGAAAAGAGATCAAGTACTGCTTTTTCTACAAAGATATTCTAAAATGGCCTGGACACATTTATTGGTACATCTAGAAAAGATCATAAATAATTGGACTAGAGTGATTTTTCCAAACGAGCTGTTTTCTTAAATTTGTATCATACATGTCTCCTATTGTGCAATCAGTCATTTCAGCCTATTTAAAAGGAGAAACATAGACACTTTGCTGTTTGGTATCATCGAGTGTCCCACAATGAACATGGACCAGAGAAAGCAAAGGACAGAGTAGTCTGAGGAGATCAGAAAAAAATGATAGACATGCATGGGCAAAGGCCATAAGAACATGTCGAAGCATCTTGATGTTCTTGTGACAACAGCTGTAAATATTAATGAGAAGTTTAAGGTTCATGGGACTGTGAAAAACTTCCAAGGACATGGCTGAAAGAGGAAATTCAAACCTAGAAGGAGCAGAAGAAAAGTGAGAATGGTAGGTAAAAAGCCAAAGACAACTTTCAAAGAGAAACAAGCTGAACTCCAAGGTCATGGTCCATCAGTGTCTGATCGCACCATCTGTTACTTTTTCAGTAACAGTGGGCTCAATGGAAGAAGACCCGGGAGGACTCCTCTGTGGAAAGAAAGGCATAAAAAAGCCAGACTGGAATTTGCTAAAATGCATCTGATAAGCCATAGTGCTCCTAAGATAATGTCCTTTGGATACATGAGTGACAAAACTGGTGCTTTTGGCCAAGTCCCATCAGCATTACTGTATGTCCACTGACAAAAGGAAAGGAAGCTTTCAAAGATAATGACACCATACCTAATGTGATACAAGGAGGTAGCTTGCTTATGTTTTAGGGCTGCATTGCTGCGTCTGGCACAGAGTGCCTTGAGTCGGTGTAGGGAAGAATGAAATCTCAAGACTATCAAGACATTCTGGAACGAAAGGTACTTGCCGATGTCAGAAAGCTGTGTATAAGTTGCAGGTAATGGATCCTCCTACAGGATAATGACCAAAAACACACAGCTAAAAGCACAGTTTTGGACTGTTCAGACTACTGGACTATTATGAGCCCTGATTTGAATTCCATCAAACATCTATGGAAAGAATGGAAACATGCAGCCTGGAGTTGGAACCCTTCAAACCTGACACACCTGGAACAGTTTATTCTGGGAGAGTGGGCCAACCTACCTGTTGACAGGTGTAGAAGTCTCATTGAGAGCTCCAGGAATCACTTGTTTGCAGTGATCATCTGTAAAGGTTGTGCTTCTAAAGGGTCCAATCAGTTTTGTCCATGCCATTTTCATATGTGTTATCATTTGAAATATTCTGTTGAATCAAAACTTTAAAGCGAATTCTGATTTTAGTTAAATATAGAATAATCAAACATAGGTACCAATTACTTTTGTCAGTTTCAAGTTTTTTCAGAGGAAATTGTTAGTTCTTTTTTTGGGAAGAGGTACCAAACAAATTTATCTTCATCTGTAGATCCTGTAAGGATAGATCAGAGCTTACAAGAGATGCAAGAACAACCTACTAGGAAAACAACAGACTGGTGTGCTATGGAGGTACTAAGATCAGTAAACATTATGTGGGGAGGTGGTGCAGACCTATATCCTTTGGAGTCCATCTAAATAGTCAGCTGGATTTGGTGAACATCACAGACTTGCTATGCAAGTGCCAGGGCAAGCTTTTATTTTTGAGGATGCATGGTCAAGCTGCTGGAGATGTTCCATTCATAGCACCCAGTGTGCCAATCTATTTTGGTCTCCTTCTGGGACGGTAATATAATTACTGTATATCTTATTTGAGGGAGCAGTCGAAAAGAGAATAATGGACAAAATAGAAGATATGGTTAACTGACCACCCTTTTGAAATTTAATACATGATTGAATTCACTATGGTGTGCTAAGATGTGTTACTGGGGATCTTTTTTCCACATAAAGGCCATCATATTGAAAAATTTCTCATTGTGCCCAACTTTACCTCCAGTTCTGAAAAACAATATTGGCACAGAGACAATTTTTCTTTTTTTTTAGGAAAACTATATATTACATGTTCACCGAATGTGTTGTCTCCTGAATTATGGGCCATTTACTTGTGTATAGTTTTGTACTTTGAGTTAGTGTTTTGCATGAACTATGTGTTTTGTTACTGCTGGAGTATGCAGATTTCTCATTGGTGATACTCATTTCATCTTTCTCTTTTACGAGAATGCCAAGTGGGTAGAAATTTGAAAAAGCACTGAGAATGTCAGTGGAAGAGTTTGAAGACTTATTGGTTTTGTGCTTTTTCTATAGTTGCCTTTTTTGATGAGTAGCATATACTGAGGCTAAGAATGACCTTCTCTGGGGCACCCCTTTTAGAATGGGGCTTTCAAGAAATTTATGAGGCGTTACAGAATAAAGCTGATGACTGACTCATCTTATTCTTTGAAGGAGTGTAATTTAGTGGTTGGCGATATGCTTAGGGGTGAAAACGTTCACTTTGCTTCACGAATTAGCAATTCCATTGCATTGTTTGTGGCTTCAACTAATCCTATGAATCATTTAATAAAAACTGGAGTAGTTATTAAAGACAAATTGACTGCCATACTGCCACTCACTCTTCTTCTTCTTTCGGCTGCTCCTGTTAGGGGTTGCAACAGCGGATCATCTTCTTCCATATCTTTCTGTCCTCTGCATCTTGTTCTGTTACACCCATCACCTGGATGTCCTCTCTCACCACATCCATAATCATTCTCTTGGGCCTTCCTCTTTTTCTCTTGCCTGGTAGTTCTATCCTTAGCATCCTTCTACAAATATACTCAGCATATCTCCTCTGCACATGTCCAAACCAACTCATCCAGCAAACATCATAGTCCACGGGGACTCCTGTCTAATCTCATCTGTCAACCTGTCTATCACCATTGCAAATAAGAAAGGGATCAGAGCCGATCCCTAATGTAATCCCACCTCCACCTTGAATGCATCCGTCACTTCTACCGCAGACCTTACCACAGTTACACTTCCCTCGTACATATCCTGTTCAACTCTTACATACTTCTCTGCCACTCCAGACTTCCTCATAAAATACCACAACTCCTCTTGAGGCACACTGTTATATGCTTTCTCCAGGTCCACAAAGTTGCAATGCAGCTCCTTCTGGCCTTCTCTATACTTCTCCATCAACACCCTCAGAGCAAACTTTGTAGCTGTGGTGCTCTTTCTTGGCATGAAACCATACTGCTGCTCACTAACCATCACCTCACTTCTTAACCTAGCTTCCACTACTCTTTCCCATAATTTCATGCTGTGGCTCATCAATTTTATCCCCATGTAGTTACTATAGTCCTGCACATCCCCCTTATTCTTAAATGTCGGCACCAGTACACTTCTTCTCCGCACCTCAGGCATCTTCTCACTTTCCAAACTTCCATTAAACAATCAGGGTAAAAACTCCACTGCCATCTCTCCTTGCTTCCACAGGTATGTCATCTGGACCAACGGCTTTTCCATTCTTCATCCTCTCCATAGCTGTCCTTACTTCTTCCTTGGCAATCCGTTGTACTTCCTGATTCACTATCTCCACATCATCCAACCTCTTCTCTCTTTCATTCTGTCTCTCTCGTACTGCCACTCACTAAATCTGCTAAAAGTATCATTCTCTCCAATATTTTTTTCTAATGAGACTTGGGGAAAAGGGTTTTCTTTCTAATATCCGTTGTTTTCCCCAATAAAAAAAATACCAACCACAAACAATTCAGTTGACACATGTTGTGTCTTTCTGAAAATATGTTCTCAGTTGTGCAAAGAGGGATTATAACCTATTAAATGGTTTAAAAAGGTTCACTGGGTATAAAATCAGCCACTGCTTGTATAAGAAGCAACATATACTTCAGACATCAGCAGAGGGCACCCCAGTATGAATACCCTCCTGCAAATCAGCTGTGACATATACTACATGTAACAAGGAGCAGTGGTATGTCACGTGTATTTGGTTCTTTTCATGAATAATAGGTAACACAACACATGTGAATGACTGGTAAAAACGGGTTGCATGCCAAAGGCGATAACGGGAAGGAAGTTGTTGACTTTGTGGGTGTGTCAAAGTGTACTGTCCAACAGGTCATCCATCAGTGGCATACATCACAGTAACTGTTAATCGTCGCCAGAACTCCAGTTCAAAGACAGTGCTCACAGATAGGGATTGTACTATACCTACAGGTGTCCCAACTTCTGATGATTACTTACAAACCCTCTGTGTTAAAAACAGTGATGGAACAAACTGTGTTACCTTTTGTACTTAACCTTCACAGTGAACACAGATTGGCTGCCTCAGTCTTCCAAGATGAGGTGTGTGCACAGGGCTGGAATGGTGTGTGACTGAAAATATGTGGGACTATTTGAATGATGAGTGAAATGTAATCAAAGTCATCTGACCAATCTGGCCAAACTGTGGGATTTGATTCTGGAAGAGTGGAGGAAAATTTTTGTTGTCTACATCCACAAACTGGTGGTGTCCACACCAGGCACAATTGTAGCAGTTCTTTGGTCTCACTGAGCAGTTAGTTATGTGCTACCTTTTGTGATAAGATTTAGCCAGGTGTGACTAATTTTTTTGTCTGATAAGCTTAAAGCTCACAGTTGTCAGGGAGTGGATACTGAGGTTTAGGATCCTGAATTGGAAAGTGGTCTCCCAGTACGTGAAGAAAACCATCTATATGGAACACTGCAGAACGAGACTAAAAGTGACAAGATGTATCGAGATGTACCGCAGATCTACGCTAGCAGTTTGGTAATAAACATGTACAAGTCTTCACAAATCAAATTGATTGACATGGTAAGCAAATGAAACACTAACCTTAACCATTTATCCTACAAGCTAACCATACTAACCCCTAACCTTAACTTTTATCATAGAAGTGCTGGTGCAGACTTGCAGTGACGTATGATGCTCTGGGTCTGCAGATGGATATTATTGAAAATGGCTGGTGATGCCTCAGTTCAAAGCAAAAACAGGGTGAAAAAGGAAATGTGGATTAAGATTTTAGAAAAGAAAAAACTTATACTGAAAATGTATTAATTTATAGTCACCAGTGTATTGGATGACACACAAATTCAACCTGCAGAACAAGACAGTGGTTTAAATATCCTCAAAGGTATAAAAACACACAGAAGCACCGATGGGAATGTCGTAACTAAGACACCTGCCAAACTTGATTCAGTGAAACTGTCAGCATTTGAAAGTAGAGAGGAGTGTGATTTAATGGATCCATCTTTACCTTGTGCAAGTAGTAAGGGCACCAAGGAGGACTTCAATTTTACAAACAATTAAACATTTCTGGCTATGCTAGGAACAAAAAAAGTGCTTATTGCGTAATTTTCCCCCTGACATTCAATTGTTTGTTTTTTTTTCTCTGTTAAAAAGCTGAAGCTGAAAAAATGAAAGTAAAGAGGCTAAAAAGTAATTTAACAATGTTACATACAGATATACATCAAACCTCTGATATTTGAAATGGATGTTCCCTCTTTTTATTATTTTTCTCTTTCATTTTCTGTATTTGTTTTGTTCCTATAAATCTCTGATGAAAAGACTTAAAAGGTGTACTACTGCACACACCTGTGATTTTCCAGTTAGCTGTTTAAATAAAGAAGTCACACGTAATGCTGGTATAGAAATCAAGGGGCAGAGATTTTCTTTAGCCAAGAGTAAACACATAACTGTGGAATAGTAATTGCCCTTTCTGAACACTTGTATCTGGTTTTATTGTGTCACTGAAGTAGTTAAAAGGCTGACGCTTGTAGTAAAGGCGGCTCTGGAGACGTACTGTTTAGTGTTTATTAACAATTACGCTACCACATTTGGCAGGGAGAGAGGGCGCTTTTTTAAATATCTTAATTGCCCACTTAATTGGAAATGTGACTTGGTCAACTATGTTTTATTTTATGAGGGTCTTTTAACTGCGCTGAAATTAACAGATTGGAACTAAATCATGCAAAACCTCACACAGATGCTTGGGCTACATGTCATCACAGTCACAGACAAGGATCTATGTGGAGGGTGCAGACAGTATACTTGGTAAGCTCACACTCTTTTGCCAGGATTGACAATTATAATACTTTTAGCAACCATACTAGTCGTTTTACCTCTGGAGTAATCATGCTTTCACGTCTCTCAGATCATTCTTTAGATGTAAACACTGCAATTATACCTACTACGCAGTCAAAATGGTCACTAGTATGTTACCAGTCTTCTGTGTCATGACTGTAATTAATCGTGTCTGTTCCCTGAAACACAGATACTGGGAAATCACAGATTTGAATGAGTATACATGACTCCATCAAAGCTAATTGAAGAATATATTCTAGAACTTGAACTAATTTTACTTGAATATTAAGTGCCTAAAAATTCTAAAATAATAAAAGGGTAGTTTGGCACGGCTGATAATTCATGACATCCAGAGAATGCAGGTAAGACCTAACTTTTAAGCAGTAACCAAATGTGATAATCCTGCAGGAGGCCAAACTAAGATGATTCACTTCTTACACACCTCATCTAGTCAAGAGTTGCTAGGATTAAACCAGAGCTCTGAAAGTGCTGTACAGTTTGTTTTTTTTGCCAGCTTCAATAAAATGAGCCAACAGAGAAACATGACAATAACTTTAATAAGATTCCATTTAATATGTACAACAGATTCTGGAGGAGGATTAGTCTGTTTTGAAAGAATTTAAAACATTCAAAAAGCTTACAGGAGTATTGAAGAGCTTAAATCATGGTAATACAGCAGGTGTAGATAGCCTGTCAGTTAAATTTTATGATATGTTTTGGGATATGCTATAACCCAAACTGTTAGAAGTTCCATGGGAGTGTTTGGTTCAGGGGATGCTTCCTCTAAGTGGTTTAAGATTAGTTATTTCATTGATCTCAAAAAAAGGGGGTCTGTTTAATTCCAAAATTGAATACTAGTGGTTTTACCTTTGTATTGATCACAACATCTTCTCCAAAATAATAGCCAACACAATCCGTGAGGTACTGGGTTATCTGAGTCATTCTCATCAGAGCGTTTGCTTGCCAAACAGGTCTATTTATGATAACATGTTCTTTATGCTAGACATTTCACTTTTTAAGCTGTATGATGGACTAATTTCTTTAAGCAAACATGGCTTTGATGAAGTGGTTAATCCTTATTTATGATAAGTCACAAAAGTCTTTGGTGTTCCCATGTTGTTAATACTGGATTTAAGTTCGGAAATTTTCGAGTAATTTCTTCACAATCATGTTATATAATTTACCACATGAAATTGCTTTGAAGTGAAACATTTTAATTATCCTTCTCAAAGGATACAAGGCTCCCAACCTAAAAACAAAAGCTTTTAAACTTATCAAATACATCCGTTTTTTAAGCCGAAATTGTTATTGAGTATTAATTCTCATCTTGAAATTACACACAAAACAGTGTATTCATGTCATAGGAAGAAAAAATGCTAAGTGCAAACCATTGTTGCGAACTTCAGCCATTATAATAGGACAATAACTGTGTGGTTCATTTCACTGTTCGTTTTCCTCTGTGGCAACATAGGAATAGTGGTAACACGGAACTGTCCTTCCTGACTCGCAATGCTAGGGTTTGCATTGAGATTGCATGTTATCCGCAGTACTATACAGAATTTATAGACAGATTGGTATTAATGAGTGTCAGTAAGTCTACTTATTCAAAAATGTTCTTAGTTATTATCATGTCTTCAATAAGAGCTGCTCAGCTTGCCCTATAAAATTCCATAATTGGTTTGGGCAGCTGGAACCTGCCTTTTTCACTTTCGCAGTCTTTATTTATCAAGTGAATATGAGTGAGTGTTGATTGGGCCTCTGGAAATTAGTATCAACTTGCAGGTGGCTTGGTTTTTTCAAACATCGAAGAATGTTATAAAAATGCTATGAAGTGTTGTCAGTTTAGTTCATAATACTGTGAACAAAGTGCAATGGAACTCTTATGTGTGCTCTTCACCATAATACTGCCACTTGTAATGAATCTATGTCTGTAAGTGAACTAAAATAACAACACAGAATTTAACAGATACAGTATATGGTGTTTAAGAAAAAAACAATTATAGGATTTGAGTAAGACAAATATTTGGAAACTATGGAAATTTGAGAAAATTGGGTGGCTGGGAGGTTTAAAATTCCACCTATGACGATCGTGGTGAGCACGAGCAGACAAAGCAAATAAGAATAGTATCCTTACCTCAAGAAAACAGTAGCAAGAATTGTAGCTAAAATACATTATATCCAGTTTACTTCTGTTGTCACGAGCATTCCTCAGAAACACAGAAAACATGCTTTGAGCTTCAAAGCTGACATATTCAGGAGGTTTTAAGGTTTTGGCTCGCATGTAGGGATCTCAGTACATTTCTCCTCCATTATAAATGGCAAGAGCAGCCTAGGCATTTTTTAAATTTATAAAATTTAATCCTTCCCCTTTAGAACACAATAATCATAAGGGAAATTAACATATACCATGGTTGTGAAGAAATAACTGACTCTGGGAACAACTTACCCTTTCAAGTGATGCAGGTACTCACTAGTGTTACTTGGGGTGTAATGCAAATTAATGAGTGCCTGAGTGTTTCTTTTAAAGAAGTTAGTGAGATTAGGCAGAGTTGCACACTTTCTGCAATGTTCTAATCCTTCGCATTAGAGCTCCCACTGATAAAGATAAAGGAAGTAGTGGGGGTTATCTGCCTCTAAAGATCTCTGCCTGTACAAATGTATCATGCTAACTCAAGTACTGTAGACATGGAAAGATTAGGATTTGTCTTGGAAGACTCCCAAAGAGTGAAGATAACTGGGGCTCTGCAATACTCTGGGGGAGTGGAGGTCTAAAAAAACCTCTGCTAGCAAATAGGAAATCATTCTCACGAAGTATAAAGTATCTATTTCTATATTTGAAAATGTGAACAGAGAGAAGAAAATGTATTGGCAAGTACAAACACATGACACAAGAGACATTGAGTCTAAAAAAACCCTTATTATTTATATCCTTGTACTGAATCTTCATTGGCACAAATTGGAATAACCTTGTACCGTATCTACTTTGGCATTAATTGGTATAGTTCGAACCCCCATAGGATAGGGAACACACGGAAATTCTTTTCTTGGATTGAGTTCACAAGAGATAAAAGACAAAGGCATCCAAAGCTGTAAAAATGTACTTTTAGGGTTTCTCTTCAGTGATCTACCACTGGCCTAGCAGCCTGTAGCTTGCCTCTTGCTGTATGAAATAGGAACTTTACAACTGGACCAGGCCCTGTTTTTGATAAACAGTAGTTTCATACCCAGAGTATTTTTTGAGATCTTGGCAACAACTGACTGAGTTGTCTTACACTTTACTGGGTATTAGAAATGTCAATATTACAATACCTGCCACTATTTGTCAATCCAGCAAATCTTAATGTATGCCAGTATGTGACAGGTAAGCGCAGACAATGCAGCTGAGGACTTAGAGCTGTAAACAAAGTATTAGAGAAACTATTTCACATTTCCCTCAACAGGATCAAACATTATTGAAAGGCCACTTTGAAAATGTAGACTTCCCCAAAGCGTTTTTCCGTGTTCCCATCTTTGTTTATAATCAAACAAAGATGGAAGACAGAAACCTACATGGGGGGTTAAAATACTTGATTTTGATGCCTCAGTGCAAAAAGAACTTTATAAACAGTGTGTGCAAGCAAATTCGGCAACATTCTAAACAACACCGCTTGGAGGATCAGACTTAGTGGGAATACTGTTAGTAGATGAAGTGCTGTTGGTGGCAGTCTGCACAAGTCAAAAATGATTAAGAGGGCAGAAAACATTTATTTGTTAGTGGTACATAAATAATGCAGTTTGCACAGTAAGTCAAACAAAGTCATTTTGTTATATGGTTGCCATTTCTAATATTTCTTAAACATTTGTCTTGAATCCTAATTTTGTATTGGCTTTAATTTTCATTGAGTTCTAAAGTATATATTAAAAATTATTTCTATGTAATACAATGCTTTTACTATCTATTTATATACATACATTTCTATATAAAAAATAAATAACTTAGTTATATACAACATTTTATAATTCAATGTTATAATATAAAATAATCAATCTACTATATAATAAAACACTAAAGTTTGTGTGTGTTCGGTTCCTAATCTGATTGGTCAGTTTGACTTCAGTGTGACTATTCAGTTTGGCTTTGAGGATGCAATCAAAAATGTAAGTGCGCAACACGTGTGGAGGAGTAAAGGTGTAGGAGGTACACTGAGAGTCACCTCAAAATGACAGAGTCTGAGAGGGAATACTGATTAAGAGATGGTACACAGAGGGCAAGAGTGGGCAAATATTTTTAAATTTACTGTTTTACCTTTCTTTGACAGGTATCGTGGGTAATATTCAGGCTCCCCATAATTCTAAAATAGGAACAGCTTCATATACACCCACTGTGCTGTCCATTTATTTATATTTTTTTTCTTTAATTATTGTCTTCAACTGTTTTGTGTGTCAGTGCAGCACAGCTCACAATTTAAAGTTGTTCCATACAGCATGCCAGCACTGCCTATAATTTCCACTCAGGAACTAAATGCTGCATCCACATACATTGTTTTTGTTTTTTGTGTTTTTGTGAAAGTTACACATGAGAGGAACTGTATCAAGTAAAAAAAAAAAAAAGAAAATTTAGTTGATAAAAGTACATTACAGCTGACAATGATGTTTGTCCCCGGATCAATGTAAAACAGAATTCATAATGCAAAAAATATTGGAAAAAGATGTTTATTCTACATTCTACATTTTAGGAAGCATTATTGTTATTTCTGTGGCATAAAATCTGAGACAAGTTGAAGCACATAGTTTATGCGCATTTTATCTGTGAACATACCAGAGACCAAATATTCCTCCTAAGGGCTTTGTCATCTGAACTTCCCTTAAGACCATTGTTAACCACCTAGTACATCTTCACTCCAAGGTTGAGGAAAGAACACACATTACAGATTTAACATTGACAAAATGTTTTAAATTATGGGTTGACACAAAGCATGTGTAAATCAAAATCACAGATTTATTTCAGTCTCACTTACAGGCTATAGAATTTTTCAAAAATAAATAAAAATGGAAACTTCATAAGACATTAATGGTTAAATTGGATTAGAATATCACAGTCAATCAATGCAGACCTTTTTAAAACTGCCATTTTTAGCTAAATTTCATTTGTAAGGAAAAAATACTACTATGCCAACTTCTGCAATAAAGAATCAATCTGTGGCTAAAATGCAATTTACTGGAAGCTATAGGAAAATGCGTCTTTCACGCTGACAACAGGCTAGCCAATAACAGTAAATCTATTTTGATCATTTGCAGACATATATGAAAATATCCCATAATGTTTAAATTGCATAAAAGCTTAGTCAAGCCATAGATTTATTCATTATTTTTTATAGTCGAGTGGCTAAATTAAAGCCATCCTTTCCCATTGTAAACACCAAATTGGCTGTAGACAACTTTAGTAAAGGGAGTGCAAAAGTGTCCATCAAGAACTGGGTGGTTACATGGTAGGTTCTTGTCTTGCTAACTAAAATCAGCAATAAATAGCAAAAATTATTATTAATTTCAATAATAGTTTTAATTTCTCCTCCTACACTCATTGACTCAACTTAAAATATTAAGCTACAGCTAGGTCAGTGCATTATGCACGTTTAGTGCCTTAGAATGGAGCTTATGGTGGCTCAGAAGAAAACCTCCTATGGTAGTATAAATGACTATACTTATGACTTCTGTCAACACACATGGAATCAGTGTTCTGCTAAATGATGGACTACTGGCAGGCCACATAAGCAAAGTGTAACGATACAAACAAATGCCAAAAAGACAAAAAGGTTCAAAAGCCATTAAATGTAAATATGAAAAACATACAGTATGTCATCAAAAAATCATCTCCTATAAACACTAAACACTACTTCAGAAGCAAGCAATAATTAATTAAGATGCACAAACGGGTTTGTTTTTAGGAATTATCCACAGTCTTGGATGCTGGTTAGCTTGAGTGCCAGTAGAAACACTGCTGCATCAGCAGGGTCATGAAGCAAGAGTTGCCAAACCATGCCTCTAACAATGGACCACTGCATCATGGCAACAAAGCGACAAAATGGCGACACGAAAAGAGAAAAATGTAACATAATAAAAACAAATGTCCATACGAAAAGAAACAATGGAAAAACACTGTGTATTCAAATACATTTGTATTTCTAATACAGAAAATAAATATATTCTGTATTTTCTCTCTCAAAAGTAGCCACTTTTCCTCTTTCCAGTTTAACGTTTTTACACTATCAGTCCTCTCAATTTTAGGCTTAATTAACCTTTAAACTTTATAAGCATTTAATTTACCTCAGGGTCATTTCCAAATTCAAGGAATCCAAGAACACCATTGAAATCCATCTAGTGGATTTTGGAGTACTTGAACCCAAGAGTCTTTTGTTGCTCATAAAGGGACAGTTCTCTGAAGTAGCTGTTTACAGGCCTGCGCTGTTCAAAAAAAAGATCTTTACTAACCAGTGCATTCTCTCCAGGGACTGTGTTCCTTCTATTAGCCAGAAGGTGTTGCCACTAATAGCAATTTCTTCCTGGCCACATTCTCACTTTGGATATAAGGCTAGGAATATCTTCCAGTTGGCTTGCCTATACTCTGGTGTCATTAGAGAATATTACATTCTTCCACACTGACTCCATGTTTTCTCTCTTATATTTGTGCCGGTGCCACTTCTAAAGCTGTTCCAGGAAACACAGCATATAAACAGGGCACACTGCACCCTTGTAGTCCATATGCTAAAACATAGGAATAAGTAGAACTGCCTCCTGCTGCCAGTATGGCTATGTCTCATGGCTAGAAATTTCTTCTTATATTACTAGCCAGGCACACTTTAACTACAGTAAATGTATATATGCGCTCTGAAGATATTTTCTGTGATGTGGTTATAGGTATATGAATCTAAGCTCTTCTGCACTTCAGAGCATCCTAATGAAGCTGTCTGAGGCCTGTCTCTGTAGGGAATCAGCTATCATTGTGAAAGTCATTTCTCGATTTGGCAGCATTTACAACTCACAGCTGATGCAACTCATTTCAAGGATGGCAATCATCCAGCGCTGATGCGAGTTTTCATGCGCTAACATTTACAGCACAATATATATGGCATATAATAATGACTCTACTTTGGGATATTTGAATTCACCTAACTAACATGCTTTCAGTTTGCACTTTTTAAACAATCTTTTTCCTAAATACATTATTAATGAACACTTCATTACTTTTTGAATCATTCTGCTTTAATAGCTTTTGACCATGCATTCTAAAATATATGTAACTCTGGTAGTATTTTACTGGGTTTTCTAAATTTACACAAAAATTAATATTCACTCTACTCTAAATCTTCACATAAGGTTAATGTAATGTCTGTTAGTCTTAAAGAAAAGAATATTTTTAATAATTTAACCAACTACAACTATGAACTTTACATTTCACAGCATGCATGCTTCAATATTTAAAATATCTCTTTTAGATTACATCTTGATAGCTGTACCACTTCATTTTGCTGTCAGGCTGGGTCCACTGTAAGGCAACCTAAACCTTGAAACAAAGTCACTGAAAGACAACAGCAATGTGTAAGGCGCTGACTTCACAAAATGTATGTTTCATGTAGTGTTAACTACAGAGACTGCCTGCCCTTACTGTTCGGTGGAGTGTGCTGAGGGGATTTCCAAAGGTGGAGTCATATTTTGGGAGATGATTTCATACCACACAGCTTAAGGCAGGAAGACAAGGTCATTGGTTGGTTAAGGGTATCCTCTGTTCAAGCTGTGTCAAGGGTTATTTGTTCTCTAAAGTTTTTCTTTTCATAAGCACTGTTTGTTGCAGAATTATCATTCAGGGTGAAAATAAAACTCCAGGTCATTCTGAAGGTGATATTGTTCTAAGAAAGCTTTGTTAAGAATTATTTTTCCCCCCAAATGCATTAATCTAAAGTAATGCGTGAAGATAAGAAGCATAATGGCAGTTAGTAATTTGAGATCTAGTAATACATGATGGATATTGCATTTTTAATTAGTGATTGTTCATTTTAAAAATATTATTTCATTTGTATGTAAATTAACTTATTGTATTTTCATGGTAAAACCAGATTAAAGTATTGCATAAGGCAATGACAATGGAAACGATAAACAGAAAAACTGTTGGACAATTAAGAATAATCACACATAAGTTAAACTCTGCAAAAGGAATTGAACCTTTGAAATTCAAGTCTTCAGAATTCTCAAAACTAGAAAGAATTTCTCAAAACAAATGGTCATGGAAATTCGAAACACACTATCAAGTGAGCAAGAATCCTTGACAATGTTTAGAAAATGTCAGGATGAGAAACGAAGACAAAGTTCTCCACATGGTTGTCAAACTTCTTAAATTCCAAGGAGAAGATGACTGCTCTAATACATGCACTAGCAAACACTTGAAAATGCTTAGTAAGTTTTAAAACAAAAATATATTGCTTATTCAACCAAAAAGCTTATGTATGGTATAACATAGTGTGATAAACCTCAATAATAAAAAAATAAAACTAAATTAAAAAATAAGATTGAGCGCCATGCTCTCTGATGGACTGGTAACTTTTACAGTTAGCTCTTTCCATTCACATGAAACTATTGAGACTCTGGCACACCTCCAAACACCTAATCCACTTTACATCTGCCTCTTGTGGTTCTTGATACCATAGGGACTGGATTATGCTAAATGATTGGATTATCTTTAAGGGTTAAATGGTGGGAAATGTCCCCTACAACTCTGTTAAACTAAGGAAGCCGAGTAGATGTACGGTAAAACATCTTAAAACACTTGGTAAAACTTGATAATTTCAGTGTGCAGCGTCAACATGATTGTTTTGTAATTTGATGAGTATCACCTTGATGGATTTTTCATTTAAAGTGGCAGGACTGTAAGGAAAAACATACAGTATGTCATCATAAAATCTTAAAGTACTTTGAGCCTGATTCCAAACAGCAGAATATGTGTGAGGCACATGTTTCTCTAACTTCCAAACCCAAGAACAAAGTTGGAAACTATTGTAAATGGCAAAGAAACCCCATTTAACACTAGAATTACCAAAGTTTACAAGAAAACTTGTAAATCTGGCCCACCTTAAATCCACTCGCACATCTCCATTCAGCGTCTTTTGTCTTGTAAATGTGTCGATAATCCCAAACAGCAAGCTGCCTGCTATGCCATCCCCCTCACCGCCGGGCAAACTGCAAAAACCTCTCCCAAATGAGGCCTTGTTTATCAGTAAGTCAGGTACCTAGGCTAAAAAACATATCGTTTTTCGGAACACATGCATTTCACGTGTGTTCCGTGTCCACAAAGATCTGTGTAAGTGTAGGATGACAGAAATGTTGAACACATAAGTAAAATACAAAGTGTTTCCATGTTTTAGTACTAACAACAAAATGTAGACATGAAGTGTATAATATGTGTGAAGACTGAAGTCCAAATATCAAATAAGCACTTTCACAAAAGATACAAGTATAACAGAACAAATGCACTTTTTTCCAAGACTATAACCGAAGAAAAAGAAATTGGGTTAGTGTTGCTTGTTGTCCTGACTTCTCGGGTAGTATACTGGTTACAGCTACTGACTCCAGTTCAGAAGGTTCTGGGCTTGAGCCTTAACGTCTCCTAAAATAAAGTTGTGAGCTGTTCTTATTGTTACTATTATACAATAAAAGCATACATTTGATTTGAGTCTGTAACAGACGTTGTAAATGTATGGTACTTGTAAAGGTTAGCAGGGTTTTTTATTCAGTTTTATTCTCTCAGTCACGTTCACGCCCACCTCAATCTGACACTGCTGTTTTCAAATAAAGATGTGCTATAACAGAGGTGAACTTAGATCGGAGAAAGAGAACAGAAGCCCTCCCCGCAAGAAACGTCCACTCACATATAAGAACAACGCAGCTGCACCAGGCGTAAAGGCAAAAGATAGCACCGTTTGGATACAGGACAAAGTCCGGCCTCATCCTGCCAATCACCTGTCCTTCAAAGAAACAGCACGGCTTACTGAGCTTGCCAACGTATCGTGCAAACTCATGTTTGTGATTATGTTTTGTGATGGTCTTTACGTAAGAAGCACTTATATGCTACTTATATAAAGGCCAGATTGAATGTTACTTATCTTGATTTATTCACTTATTTTCCTACACAAATAAAAGTCACAAGTATACTTCAGAGCTTCCTCTGTTTGATCGTCAAGGGCATGCTCACAAATTACACGTGTAATGCCACGAAAAATACCTGCTGACACTTCAGTATACAAGCAATGGTACGAGAATGCAGTTAGACTTTTTTTGGGCAAAAAAAACACGCTAGTGTTTAGATCTGGATGGTGTAACAACAACAACAACATTTATTTATATAGCACATTTTCATACAAAAAATGTAGCTCAAAGTGCTTTACATAATGAAGAATAGAAGAATAAAAGACACAATTAGAAAATAAAATAAGTCAACATTAATTAACATAGAATAAGAGTAAGGTCCGATGGTCAGGGTGGACAGAAAAAACAAAAAAAAACTCCGGACGGCTGGAGAAAAAAATAAAATCTGTAGGTATTCCAGACCATGAGACCGCCCAGTCCCCTCTGGGCATTCTACCTAACATAAATGAAACAGTCCTCTTTGGGTTTAGGGTTCTCACAGAAGGACTTGATGATGATGGTCACGTAGACATCTGGCTTTTAGTCCATCAATGTTGTAGCATCATGATGCTTTGAGTAGGTGGTGGTGGCACAGGCCGCCACCACAAAAAAAATGGAAAAAGAAATAGAAGAGAGATTTGGGGTCAGTACGGATTTTAGAGCCACTATGAATAGTTATTATGATGAATTGAGCATACAGAGTATCAGGATTAAGTTAAAGTGAAGTTATGAAAAGGCCATGTTAAAGTAATGTGTTTTCAGCAGTGTTTTAAAGTGCTCCACTGTATTTGCCTGGCGAATTCCTATAGGCAGGCTATTCCAGATTTTAGGTGCATAGCAGCAGAAGGCCGCCTCACCACTTCTTTTAAGTTTAGCTTTTGGAATTGTTAGGAGACACTCATTTGAGGATCTAAGGTTACGATTTGGAATATCGGGTGTCAGACATTCCGATATATAAGATGGAGCGAGATTATTTAAGGCTTTAAAAACCATAAGCAGAATTTCAATTCTGAAAGACACAGGTAACCAGTGTAGTGACATCCAAACTGGTGAAATGTGTTCAGATTTTCTTTTCCTAGTTAGGATTCTAGCAGCTGCATTCTGCACTTGTTGCAAATGATTTATGTCTTTTTTGGGTAGTCCTTAGAGGAGTGCGTTACAGTAATCTAGTTGACTGAAAACAAACATGTGAACTAATTTCTCAGCATCTTTCAGTGATATAAGAGGGCTAACTTTTACTATGTTTCTTAAGTGAAAAAATGCTGTCCTAGTGGTCTGATGAATATGCAATTTAAAATAGCGTTTGCGAGCTCTGTAAGTCGTGCTGTTTTTTTCAAGGACAGGTGATTGGCAGGATGACGCCGGACTTTCGCATTTTACGCCTGGAGCAGCTGCGTTGTTCTTATATGTGAGTGGACGTTTCTTGCAGAGAAGGCTTCTGTTTTCTCCAATCTGAGTTCACCTCTGTTACAGCGCATCTTTATTTGAAAACAGCAGTGTCAGATCGGGGCGAGCGTGAAAGCGACTGAGAGAATAAAACTAAATAAAAATACGCTAACTTTGACAAGCGCTATAAATTTACAGCAGTTGTTACAGATGTAAATCAAATGTATGTTTTTATTGTATAATATTAACAATAATAGCAGCTCTCTACTCAAAACGGTAAACTTGAGAAGCTGCCAGCATCGAACCCAGAAGCTCTTGATTGGGAGTCAGCAGTTCTTAGCATTGCACCAAGCAAGCTGTCGCATCAACCACCTACTGTAACCTGCTTTCTTTTTTCTTTGGTTATATTCTTGAATAAAAGCGCACTTGTTTTGTTATACTTGTACTATTTGTGAAAGTGTTTATTTGATATTTGGACTTCAGGCTTCACACCTTATACACATGTCGTAAAGACGGTCCTTGGGTGTGTGTGGGAACTGTTAACATTTGAATCTGATGATTGTATATAGTGCAGAACTGAACTCTATACTGTTCTGTCCTCTGCATCTCCTGGAGTTCAAAAGAAATACCAACATGCATCAACATGTGCACACTGGCCAAGATCGTAACAAAAAAACAAAAGCGGTCACTAACTACAACTGCATTAACGTATGCAAATGAATATAATGTTGCATTAGCGCAACAACATTTTCCGAAATGTACAATACAGGTCATAAAATAAATTATTCCAAATGTCATATATACCTAAGTCTCTCTTTTTACTCAGTGTGGATTTGACATGATGGGTCAGAAGGTGCATACTAATTCAGCGTGAGCAGGAGCACTCAAGAATAAAACTGAATAAAAACAAATTGACATTCACAGACATTCTCAGTCACGCACACCACTCACATCCACGTCCACAGTTTTTCACGTCCCAGTCTCTCACGTCCCAGTCTCATTCGCGCACAAGATCTGACATGGTTTTCAAATAAAGAGGGGGTATAACAAAATAAGTTTGTTTGTTATACCACGTCTTTATCTGAAAATGGCGTCAGATCCGGGGGGTGTGTGGGAGCTTGAACGTGAATGAGAGAATAAAACTGAAAAAAACCCACTAACTTTAACTAAATTTAAAGACACAAATCAAATGTATGCTTTTATTGTATGATATTAACAATAAGAGCAGCTCACTACTGAAAATGGCAAATTTTAGGAGCAGCTGATATGGAAACCGCAACCTCTTGATAGGAAGGCAGCAGTTCTTAGCATTACAACCAAGCAAGCTGCCATATGAACCGCCTACCGTAAGCTGCTTTCTTTTTTCTTCGGTTAAATTCTTGAATAAAAGTGCACTTGTTTTGTTATACTTGTACCTTTTGTGAAAGTGTTTACTTCATATTTGTATTTCAGACTTCACACATTATACATTTCATGTCTACATTTTTTCAATTATTACTAACACATGAAAAAAGTTTCTGTGTTAACTACGTTTTACATAGATTGTTGTTGACACAGAACACACATGAAATGTATGTATTCCAAATGGTGATGTACTATTTTACCATATAAAGCTCCAACATTTCACTTGAAGATAAACACTGAGCACTGAGATACTTCTTTGTAAAATGAACTGCAGCGGTGGGTGTGGGGATGGGATACCAGGCTGCTTGCTGTTAATCGACACATTTACAGGACAAAAGACGCTGACTGAGAGGTGAGAATGGATTTAAGGTGGGCCGGATTTACGAGCGTTCTTGTAGGCTCTGGAAATTCTAGTGTTAAAAGAAGGGACTTTAAAATGAGAATAGTTGAATATGGAGAATTGTGACCAAAAATGTAAGAACAACAGGGAAAAGAAAAAAAAAACACTCTTTCTATCCATTGTTTCCACCCCTTGTGTAGATCCTAATTTTATTAGTTTTTTCTATTCACATGCAAAGATAATAATGGAGTGCTAATATGAAACAGCAGTAGTGATACTCTTTCAAGAAAGACGCAGGCAGATTTCAACAGCATGAAGCCAAATATAAAGATGCTAATCACAAATTCACTGAAAACACGCCAAACTAATGTGAGGTAAGGCTCTTCGTTCAGTAAAATTAATAAAAATAATAATAATTAAAAAATAATAAAAATGCAAGCAGCCTATAGAGTGTATGAAATTATAGGCTTACAGCTTGAAGTCTTAAGTCTGAGAAATATAAGAGACGTGGTAAATTTTTGTATTATTCATATCTTTTTTTTGGTTCAACTAATGTCCTGGTGTCTACAAAGTTTTCCTTACACATCGTAACTCTTTCATGGTGGGTGTCAACGAAAGTCAACCTGAAGGAGCAGAAGTTTGCAACAGTTACCAAACATACCGTATATACTTGCGGATAAGTTCTCCCACGGATAAGTCGTTGCTTCATTTTACCGTATAATTTCTGGTATTTTATAATGTCGGTCATATAAGTTGAATGCTGAAATCTCACGCTATCGAGTGAGAGAGATTATGATATGCTAACACCCACTTGAAAGAGTAACCATGGAGCACATTGCCTTTTTTTATTTATTGTGCCTACATGACCACACGGTAATACCCGAACTATTCTGAAGCAAAGTTTGGACTGTTTTGTGTTTTTTCTATCTCACATCCTCATAAACCTTTATTGTAAGAGCATCTTTTATCTACGATGGAGCGTTCAATCAGAGGAAAACATTAAATTTGTTTTAAATTAAAAGTCGATGAATCAGTGGAAGAAATTGGTAACTATGCTGCTACAACAAAATTCAATGTATCTGAGAAACTGATGCGAGAAGGCAAGAAGATGTTTAAAAAAAAAAAGTATGTGTCGCATTTTTGAACATGTATATAAGTTGGGGTCTGATTTTGTGATCAAGTTTCAAGACTCGACTTATATGCGAGTATATACGGTATACAAAAGCAACCTATGGCATATTGTTTGGTTGCATCCTCTGGGGGCAAAAAAGAGTATGGAATAAACTGTGGCTGGCACATTTCAGACATTCATTCTCCTTACAGCACTGCTTTAGTACCTGTATGGTTCACTAATTGTGATGAACACTATCTCAGAGCATATTATATATACTGTAAGTACATTGACAAGAATAATTGCTTAACGTTATGTGCATCCCAACAAGTCAAAGCTTATCTAGTCATCAGCAGCAATATGGCAGCCCTTACTGAGATCCCTGTAAGTACATATAAAGCAGTGCAGTATAACATAATAACAGTTTAAAAAGGTAAGTCCACCTGATTTCAAGTGTTTGAATGGCAAGAAGATATCATGTTAAAGAATTCTATTGCCTTGTTTTGCTTTATATCAGTCTTGCAAAACAACATGAAGAGGTAATAATGTGAGGCTACTCCTGTTCTGCATGTCCATTATAATTCCTTCCTTATTGTTCCAACGTCACAATTTTTTTAACACACAATTTTCTTAAGTACTATCTGTAGTGCCAATTACCCACTAGACTCTAGAATCTGCCTCCCAACAATAATGAAGAGATTTTATATGTAAGTCATTATGTCTAAATATGACTGCGACACTTCACTTAAGAGGGAAGCGAGTCATTCTTCAAACCCCCAACTTTGACTAAGATGTGCAAAGAGCAGATCATTTATTTTAATTTATTTGTGTAACTTGTTTTTCAGGACCTGCGGGAGTTGTGGTCATCACTCTGACATATGCAATCTACATCAGAGTCAGCCTGATGACAGGCAAAATGTGAACTACAGAAGTCACGCATGCAGGAAAGTTTCCCTGATAGCAAACGCAGCGTATTAAGTTAATGGCATGGATGTGTCACTCTTTACTGCAATGCACAGCGTGCCCCTCATAGTGAAGCAATCTGAACAGCAACTGTAAACCAACTAAACAATTTTTTCCTGTAATGAATTCACACTGGGGAGGTTCAAGGCGAGCAAGCCACATTTTTTTCATTCCCCAGCAGTGTAACAAATCTTGTACCTGCTCTGTACTGCAGATTTATGTTTGTTTAGGGTTTAGAGGATACAAACCTAATTTTAAATGTCACCGTGTCTGCTGAAGGCAATCATTTGACCACTTCTGTGCACCTCCTGGCTTATTTCCCCTGAATGATAAATCTCACAAAGGCAGCCTGACAGAAAGAATACTAGCGTATTACAAGAAAGTGGGAAAAGATTTGTATAGAAAATGACTCATTATGGCCACTGTTTGGAATTCTGATGTTGCACACGAGTCACTGTTATGGAATTTACTCATCGGGCTCCTTGAGCACTCACTTAGTTGTGAGCCACCCTACAAACATGGTTACGTAGATTAAAAAGTAAGAAGCACTGATAATTACAGAGAACGGAAAATTGTTAGGGACGAATGCACATAACATGTAGATAGAATTATTATCCATATGAACTTTTATGCTTTGTCTTCATTGCCACCAAGAATCTGGGATAAAGTGAAGAAAAAAAGTTATTTTTACTTTGTTATTTCTTGCATAGAATTGTATGTTGTATGATCTAAAGATCTGACATACTGGTCAGCTAGAGCCTTGCAGCAGGGGGTACTCAGATACATTTCAGCCCCCCTCAACCCTGAACTAGATTAAGCAGGTTTGATAAAGGATGAATTCAGAATCTAAAGTATAGGGAAGTTAGCAAAAGTACTATGATTCAACACATTATTGAAAGATCATCCATGAGCCACAGGACAAGAAGCAGCCCAGGCCAGGAAGTTAGCTGATTGCAGGGTACACTCATTCACACCCACATTTATTCAAACATTGCCAACTTTATGCCAAAAACACTTGTAACTTTTATTTGAATACGTTTCCCTTGTTTTATTTCCTAAATTAACTGAACAAATATCAAGACATACCTCATCACATGGCATTTTAGAAAATCTCATAAAGAGCAACATAGAATTGTAGAGAATGGATGATGCAAATTAGAAACATTAGAAATGGCTGATGCATATTGGAAGCGTATATCTGTTCCGAAGTACATTTGTACTTGTATTTATGTATGTGTGTGACACTCTAAAAGTATGATCACATTTTTGGTTTTGTTTGTATTCATTTACTGGCTATTGTACAGTTCTTCAGGGCAGGGCCGTGTTAACGGCGTTAAAGGCCCCCGGGCAAAGCAGTACACTGGAACTCCTACCTACACAACCACTCAGCAAGTCATAACATAAATAGATTAGCGTGGGGTCCCTGGGCAACTGCCCAGCGTGCCCATGTGTTAAGATGGCACTGCTTCAGGGTTGTGTTCAGGTAAAGCAAGATAATAAATTCATGTGGTAACCAGAAGTGGGAGCAGTGCTGACGGATAGTGCTATTCTTCAGGCTATGCTATGCTCTTGGTTGCACTGCTGGTGCCTCATTTAAGAAAGGCACCACAATTTCATTGTCTTCATTATTTTCCTGGCTGCAGGTAGGTAATATAGGATTTAACCACACTAATCATCACAAAATTGCATGGTAACACATTCAATTAAATGTATTAATAGTTATAGTGCAAGAATGCTTATTTTGTATTATCGACGAGTTACAAGGTTACTCTTTATTTTTTTTAAAAGGATGCAGACTCCCTCTATTAGCGTCATGCTGCTTTCCCGCCTACAGGCAGCATTTTAATAAATATGATCTACTGTACATTTTTATTAATGTGATATGCTCCTGTACACCCAAATCTTGGCAGATTATTAATTTCATGGTTTTTGACCTTATCTTGCACTGTATTTTCTACTTTTTGTGTCACATATATGTTAACAAGTGGGAAAGTTTATGTTAATGACTAAAGATGAAACGTTTAGTTAAACAATTAAGCAGCTTTTAAAATATACTATATATTGTTGTATTGTGTTGAGTTTTGAATGTGGGCCAGCTCCATCCATCCATTTTCTAAACCGCTGAATCTGAATACAGGGTCACGAGGGTCTGCTGGAGCCAATCCCAGCCAACACAGGGCACAAGGCAGGAACCAATCTTGGGCAGGGTGCCAACCCACCACAGGACACACACAAACACACCCACACACCAAGCACACACTAGGGCCAATCTAGTAAAGCCAATCCACCTAACCTGCATGTCTTTGGATTGTGGGAGGAAACCGACGCAGACACGGGGAGAACATGCAAACTCCATGCAGGGAGGACCCGAGAAGCGAACCCGGGTCTCCTAACTGCGAGGCAGCAGTGCTACCACTGCGCCACCGTGCCGCCCTGTGGGCGAGCTCATTTATTTATATTTAATAAGTGCTTACTATATAGTATAGAATTACAGTTTACAATATTATTTTGATGTTAGTTGCTATGTAATAATGTGTGTGCATTGAAGGACCATTTTATATAGGATGCTGCCAAAGAAAGAAACTGACAGTGAATTTAAAAATGAAGCTATATTATACTGCTATGTATAGAGCATGTGCGTATTTAAGTACCATTTTATATTGGATGTTGCAAAAGAAAGAAACTGACAGTAAATTAAAGCTGGAGCTATATTTAATAAAGATTCAAATGAGCATGTCTATACAGAAAGGTAGCACAGTTTCACTTGCTCAATTATTTTCCTAGTTGCAGGTTTCATTTAGTTTTACTGCTAACTTTGTCCCACAGCCTCGGAGATGTTACATGCGCACATATATCTGCGTATTTCTAGACTGGCTCTAAATAAGTTACCACCCTGAGTGGTAAAGAAGTATTACTTCACAGCAGAAGTGCACAGCAGCAGCTTGTAATTGTCTTGAAATAAAAAGAGACCTGAGCAAACAAAATAAATGCTTAAATGGCAAAGAGATAAAAATAAAAATTGGGACAATCTAAACTTGATGAAGTTCTGAATACTGCAAAGTCCAAGCAAAATGATAGTCCACACACAAAACTGAAGTCAGAATAATCAAGCAGGGGATTGAGAACCTTTGTAATACATCCTTACCTAATTAAACAACACCTTTTAGAGATTGTTTTCAAAAATATTCATCCATAAACTTGGATAACAGTGATTGCATTCCTGGTGGAGTGATGACATAACTTATAGTGGCATAACATGGACCTAAAAACCAACAGCAAGATGGCCAAGGCAATCAAAACAATACCAAAATGTCAGTGAGGAATGGGAAAACAAATAAATAAAATCTCAATGTCATTAAAAAATAACAAGTACATGTAAAAAGTTTAAAAGCGGACAATAAAAATAACGAAATGATTCAGATGTAATTTATATGTTCAAAGAGGAAGAATTATGATAGATGAAAAGTCAAAGATTAAGTCCAAGAGACAACATGCATTTTAAGATTATTTGGGCAACCAAGGACAAAAGGGAGCAAGAGCAGCCGGATATTTGGACATGTATTGAATGAGGGCCATTCACTGCAAAGAAGAACAATAATTGACATTTATGTTAAAGCAATAATTTAAAGATTTATTTCACTTTAACTTACCAGCATTAAGTTAACAATCTGGGAGACATCAAAAGACTTGATACAGATATTACTAATCAAGCGCAGACTTCTGTTGGTAACATTGTGCTAGAACTGTAATAACTCCCTAAGAGTGGGGCAGACAGGTTGTAATTTTCTCAGTGTGCCAGTTGCCTGAGAGGGGAGCCCCAGTGATTAATAAGTTAATGTTAAGCTCTTGAGGTTGGACTTAAACATGGAGACTGAGGAAGTCACAATAATGGATCTTCAAAAGATCTTGCTAATCCATACATCCATTAATTCAGTGTGTCTATTTATTGCAGTTTTATGGATGTAGTGGGCTGTTGCCAGCATCAGGCACAAGGTAGAAGCCAACCAGCAAGTCCTCCACAGGACAAACACTTATTTACAATGGGCCATTTAGCATTACCAAGCAGCCTAAAATGACAACATTTTTATCTAGTGAAAATCTGAGGCAGGGAGATTGTGAAAAATTCACACAGTGTGACCAGGCCAGGGCTGGAACCCAAGCCTCTAGATCATTGAGAAAGTAGTGTGAATCAATATTACTGCCCTGTTCTTTTAATACTTTAATCTTCTTGACAAAACATGTTAACACAAATGGAATTACAGAATGCAAATACATCATTAAGATGCATTGTAAATTGCAGCTATTTACAATAAGGAACATTTTATAAAAACATAAAATGTCGACCATTAGCTGTTCAAGTGCATTTAGCCATAAAATTAGAATATGTTACAAAGAGTTATTTATGTAAGTAATTTTGCACTTCACAACAGCACATTTCAAATCAATGTCTGCATACTCTCCAGAAATATTGTAACTATACAGAGTTTTAGTTGAAAAGAAACATCTGAGTGTGCTCATTGTGAAAGGTTACCTATAAAATGACAGTTTATTTGCACAAAAACTTTTGGCTCACTTTTACTTTTTAAGGAAAAAAAAAAACATTTTTGAAGAGTACAGAAAGGTGAGTGTCTGCTCATCCTACAGTTAAACTGTACAAATCAAGTGGGGGGAGTAACAGCATCTTAAAAACTATCTTTACCTTCTGACTAAGGTGAGTTTATTTCCAGTTAAATAAAGAAATGCTTAGTGTGTGTGTAGGTGTTATGGGCATCCGGGGTGGGCATTTGCCTAAAAAATAAGTTATATTTTTAAGTACTGCTGTCTGTACACTGATAGACTTGGACTGTAATTAATGAGGAACTGCGGAAACATTTCAAGCTCTGTATAGCTATACACCAGTTGCACTGCTGCGTTCTACTACTTGGCTCTATTGGGCCGGCAATACGCTGCACAACTTTGAGCCAGAGAGTATGTCAGATGCTGAATCTTGTTGCTTCCAAGCGTGGCAAATCAGATTATTCAACTAGGAAACATATGAATTGTAGGCCTTCTTTTCAGCACAGATCTTGACTTTGCTGACGATGCTGTGATCTTCGCAGAGTCAATGGAGGCTCTGATCGGGGCGCTCGAGAGACAGAGCGAGGTGTCTGAGTGTATGGGCTTGCGAGTGTCCTGAATAAAAACCAAGATCCAGGCCTTTAATGACCTCTTGGACATAGCCATTAGCAGTGTGTCTGTCTGAGGAGAGAGTGTCAACATTGTCGAGAGGTTTATTTACCTTGGCAGTGACATTCATGTCTCTGGTGACTCTTCCTATGAAGTCAGTAGACAGATTGGGAGAGCATGGGGGGGGTTCATGAGGTCGCTGGAAAGGGGTGTGTGGCGCTCCCGATATCTATGCAAAAGGACCAAGTGTTTAAGAGTCCTGGTGCTTCCTGTCTTGGATGCTATCCAGTGACTTGAGACGAAGACTGGACTCCTTTGGTACTGTGTCTCTCCAGAAAATCCTTGAGGACCGTTGGTTTAACTTCATGTTGAATGAGCAGTTGCTCATGGAGTCCCGAATGAGGCACATTACCTGCAATGTGAGGGAGCATCACTTATGGCACTACGGCCATGTAGCGTGTTTCCCCGAGGGTGATCTGGCTTGTAAGATCCTCATTGTTGGGGACCCGAGTGGCTGGACCAGGCCAAGGGGTTACCCATGTAACACCTGGCTGCGGCAGAGAGAGGGTCATTTCTGGAGGGTGGGACTGGACTTCTTGTCTGCCTGGGGGGCTGCCAACCAGGATCCGGAATTGTTTCGTTGTGTAGTGAGTGCGGCAATGCACTGTACCAGTGCATGCTCCCCAACTTGACTTTTCAGCACAATTTGAAAAACTCTTTTATCATAATGACATTGATAGAAGTTGCCACCCAAATGGTACACCACAGCATCCTGTCTTCGCCAGCAGCCAGAGACTTCTCTACATCTCTTAACTTTGCCTAAAGTTGGCCATGATGATGTGATCAGGTTAATGGAGCAGCTCTTACTGTAGTCTTTCTGTGAACAATTTACTTTAACGGTACTGTAGTGGTAAACTCAAATATTACTTTATAGCAACAGTGTGTCACCAAGCTAACACATAATGTATGAATACAACATTAGCAAGCTTAAGTTCAGCTGTAAACACCATAAGAGACTAAGGCTCTGTCCACACTACTATGTTTTCATTTAAAAATGCAGACATAGGTCTCTGTTTTTACCTTTTGTCTACACGACCCATAACCCACTTAAATATAGACATTTGAAAACACTCTCTAAAGCTGTTGTGGTGTTGTTGGGCGAAAACAAAGTTTTCGAAAATGCAGATTCTGCTCACTACAACATCTTTCCTTATTGGTCATCCTTCATGGGAGAGAACTAAATTAAAACATGGCAGACAGGGAAGTTTCTTGCCGAAGAGCTTGTTGTGTTATTCACCTGTGTGTTATCAAAATTGTGTTTTGTACAGTCTGAATGCTATATATGAGCAAAGGCAAACAATTTACCGTTCGCTACAGTTATGCATTTGACTGTGGCTGGTGGCATTACCATCACTTCAACAATTTATTTTTTACTGATGCACGTGTGGGCAGTGTAGATGATGTCATATGTGTTTTTGGTCATTTTAATGTGGAAAGATATACTTCATAAATGATATGAAAAATTACTAAGGAGGTTAACATCTGTGTCTCTTTCAAGCATGCAAAATAATTCACAAATAGTTTATTGGGAAGGGTTTTGATTAAATGCAAGTTGAACTGCTGGGAAAGTTGATCCAATGTTGCAATAAACTTGAGGAGTGAAAGGGAGAATCTAACAGCACTGCTGGAGAAGTTAACTTGGCAATGTTCCGATATTTGTATGTGGAAGGAGTTTAAAATATAACCTTTGGAATGGCTTCATCACTGTCTGTGTGATCTTGGACTTTATGATCTTATTGTTATGAATCACTAAGTAACATTCTAATTGTAAACAAAATGTTCATTTTATTATCAAAATAGGAGACTGTTTGGGATTTAATTTGTATTGCTCTTACCTGAGAGGAAGCACATGAATGTTAAACAGTGGGACATATCGCTGCTAGATTGGTATAAAATGAATGCATGTAGAGAGCACGCTCATTCACCCACTCACGAAGAAGGAGATTCTCCTGAGGAAACTCAGTACTTTACTGGGCCTTCCTCCTCCTCTACAACTTGGTTTCTAAAATAATGTCATGTATTAGTAATATTGGTCTCTATTACCATCCTGTAGTTTTGTGGTTCATTGAAACTTTTGTTCCTCCCAGGGAAAAGTTCCTGTGGACACCCATGGTAGGTGTCCTGTCTATAGAGCGTTGTATTATGTAAGGTTGGTTAAAGTGTTGTGACCATTATCATGGGAAATCACTTCCAATAACCCTTTTCATAAATGAGAGGAGCCACCATAGATCAGATCAGATAGTTAAGTACTGGGATTATGGCCTGAGAGTTGTTTCTCCATTACAGCCACGAACGCTTCTTGAATATGATTAACTTAAATGGCCACAATACTTGTTTACTTTCCCACATAGAAGGCTTCATGGATTTACTGGGTGTAAATTGCTCATTTTGTGGATTTGTACACTCTCCTTCATCTCTGCTGAATGCAGCCCACAATATGGACTTCTTTTGATGACTACATACACATTTTACATGCCAGGTACTTTCATCAGAACCAACTGCTTGCACTTTAACACATTTATGACTCCATTTTATATACAAATGTAAGAGTATCACAAATAATTTAAAAAAAAACATGAAAAACTAATAAAAATAATGGTCCAGTTACAGTCTTGCTGCACATGTGAATCCACAGGCGGAAACATTCATGATGTTAGAAGTTAAGGTGATGGGACATCATAATATTTCAAATATGGAGTAGGAACAGGAGCTACAAATTTTCACATGTAGTTTTTAGAACACTTTAAAAAAAGTGCAAAAATAATCTCATTTTAGTGCTTTTGTTTTTCTTTATATTTTATATAGGGTTTGATGAACAAGCAGATAGTCTAACACTTACAAAAGAAAGTTGTGAAGAATGTGGACTCAAACAATAAATTACAGCTGGGAATTTAATCCCAATTTGAACTAATTATTAAAAAGGCTGTGTGATTTGGCCAATGTTTGTAAAGATGTCTTCACGACTCTCAGGTGCTTTGAAAATATTTTCAATCTCTACTCAGAAATATTCGTCAAAACTACAACTGAAAGATGATGAAAGTGAACACAGTTACTGGTGATTGAAGAAGAAAACAGTATTTACTTGATACTCACTGCTCTTTAAACATATTGGAGTAAACACTTGCAGAATGTTTGCTATATTAGCAAGGTAATTTATATATTGGGTTGGTGAAACTTAAATCTAGAAAGCATTGTGCGCAAAAAATTTAAAAAGGGAGACCTTTATTGATTTATAGTAGCTGTTGATAGTTTATTTAGAGGTTGGCAGTACTACACTTGGTGATATTTCTTTCACTAATTTGGCATGAAACTGCATATAGACAAGGGGACAAATACCTTACAAATGGTAAAAGATTTGAAAAAGTTTAATATATAAAATTGACAAATACCTTTTTTGAAATGTTAACAGTATATTAAGAATTATGATTTCCTGTTTACTACTGTTAACCAAACATGCTTGTAACACTAAGATAGTATGCACCTTTATAAACAATCAATTAGTTTTAAGAGTTAGGCTGCAAATGGGACTCATGTTATAGAATGCATGTTGCCTTAAAGGATAAGTCTGGTATTTTTAGAGTCAAAGTAGTTTCTTCACATTCTTAGTATATGTTAAGTTGTCCTGGAAATGTGTATTCTTAAGTGAAGCGCTGCCGCTATCAATACACAGTGAAACTGAACAAGGCTAAACACAACCCATGATGAGACAAAATTATGTATTCTTTGGCGAAAGATGTAATCCAGCGAGACAATGAAACTGTAATCCAGTTGACAAGAAAATGATGTACATACCATTGGTCTTTAATGCTCATGCTTTGGTTGGTAGTAAACTTTGTGCGTACTGATGACAATATCTTCCATCAGCCTTGCTATGCTCCTGCTGCCTGATGGGAATTGTAGTCCGGCACTGTTATAACATTATATTAACACATTTATTATAACACATCTCCTTGATACGACATATAGCTTATATTTCAATTTGGACCAATTGCATGTGGTTCAACATTGTGAAAATTGTCTGAGCCATTTTTTTTTGCAATAAACAAGAAAAAATTCAAATGGCTTAGAATTTCATGTTATATATATTTTAAAAACACAGCAACTCCCTACACAATATTCTGCTATTATAGGTTGTTGAAGGAAATGCAATTTTTTTTTTATTATACTAATAATATTTCTCTTTAGAACAGAAAGTCCTGGGAATAAATGTGCACCACATTTATATTAATATTAAAAATATTAAATGTATCCTTTAATAGAGAGATAAAATGTAGCCTGTGTGCTTATTGTGGTGGGACTAAATAGACAGAGGTTCTTGTTAACTCCTTATCACACACTGAATCCCATACAGGACTCTTTTGTACTGCTTTGTGAATCACTCATTATGTTCTAATCAGTGATTTTGAGTAACAATAAGAATAATTCAAATTTTCTCATCTTTTATTGCTGCAAGGAATAAGGATGAATAATGAATGTATTTAAAAGTATTTTACCTTGTGATGCATTTACAGTATTTTGTTTCAATGTTTTTAAAATGCTGTTTTCACTGAAACACTATAAAAGTGCAATTTATTGATCACTGAAGTGGGAAAAAATTAAAAATTTACATCACTCTTCTTTAGGAATTGATAAAACCAAAATTACATGAAAATACAGTGCAGAAATCAAACAAATTAGCTGTTAGGTAGCCATTCCCTACCCATCAGTCATTGACTAACTGCTCCTCTCATGGCCTTCATCCCTTACTAACAAGTACTGCAGACTCTTTTGAATCAAAAACATGGCAATGGCAGATGAATGGCTGTCTTCTGACAATGCATGTCGACAGTACACGGGCCGAGTGCATAGCCAAAGGGCTGACACTTACAGTATATGTACACTCTTTTGTTTTGTCAGACACTATGGCTGCTTTGACATTTTTTTTTTTTGTGTGCCTATTTTCAATGGGTGTCATTGTACAGCAGGTAGTAAAGGCAGTAAGCAATGGCATTGCAAGTGCCAGTCATGGCACATCTCCCAGTCTATTGACATTCAGATGCCTCTTGAAGGACCACTTCTTGATGCAACACTACAGGAGTGCTTAGGCTTTCTAGCACTCAACTCTACTTAGTGAATCCAACTTTCTTCTGACTCACTACACTGGTTACCTGTATCATTCAGGACTGACTTTAAAATTTTGCTTATGGTTTATAAAGCCTTAAATAATCTCGCTCCATCTTATATATCGGAATGCCTGACACGTTATATTCCAAATCGTAACCTTAGATACTCAAATGAGTGTCTCCTTATAATTCCAAAAGCTAAACTTAAAAGAAGTGGTGGGGTGGCCTTCTGCTGTTATGCACCTAAAATCTGGAATAGCCTGCCAATAGGAATTCGCCAGGCAAATACAGTAGAGCACTTTAAAACACTGCTGAAAACACATTACTTTAACATGGCCTTCTCATAACTTCACTTTAACTTAATCCTGATACTCTGTATGTTCAATTCATCATAATAACTATTCACAGTGGCTCCAAAATCCGTACTGACCCCAACTCTCTCTTCTGTTTCTTGTTCCGGTTTCTTTGTGGTGGCGGCCTGCGCCACCACCACCTACTCAAAGCATCATGATGCTCCAACATTGATGGACTGAAAGCCAGAAGTCTACGTTACCATCATCATCAAGGCATTCCATGAGAACCCTAAATACAAAGAGGACCGTTTGATTTATGTTAGGTAGATTGCCCAGAGGGGACTGGGCGGTCTCTTGGTCTGGAATCCCTGCAGATTTTATTTTTTTTCTCCAGCCGTCTGGAGTTTTTTTTTTTTTTGCTGTTGTTTTCTGTCCACCCTGGCCATCAGACCTTACTTATTCTATGTTAAATAATGTTGACTTATTTTTATTTTTTATTATGTCTTCTATTTTTCTATTCTTCATTTTGTAAAGCACTTTGAGCTACATTTTTTGTATGAAAATGTGCTATATAAATAAATGTTGTTGTTGACTCCAAAAATCCTTAATATACTGTACTTATGTCAATATTGCTATTGCAGTTTGTTATCCTGAGTGCAGTGCTCAACCTTCATTCTGTGCTCAACTTTAAAATATCTTGCCAACAATCTGAATGTTCTGAATGCAATTTAGATACTCATTTCTAACGTGTCTGAAAACACCTTAGATCTGGGGAGTCCAACTCGGGTCCTGGTGGGCCACAGTGGCTGCAGGTTTTCATTTTAACCCTTTTCCTAATCAGTGAGCAGTTTTTGCTGCTAATTAACTGCTTTTCCATCCATTTCTATAGCTCTGTTTTTAAGGATTTAGTCCTGTGAATTAATTTCATTAATTAAATGGCAGCCAAACAGAAATGAGGTGAGAAACGTGCCAATAGATGACCAGCTAAATTGAAAAGTCAAACTCCAGCCAATTTCACTCCAACCAGTTTCTTAATGAGAAGCCAGTTCTTGCTGGTAATTAAAGCCATTATTGAATACCATGACGTGTTGCTGCTCTCATTCTTCCACAGCAGACTGCTGATTTTCTGTTTTTTCTAAGACTACCATCAAGATGTTTTGGTGACCTGAGCAGACCAACGCAACTGAGCCCTTCATCTTTCTTTATTTTCATGTTAGCTGGTCATGTGACGGCTTGTTTTGTGTCTCATTATTGTTAGGCTGCTCATTAATGAAAAATTAAACAACTAAGGTGTCTGAGTCACATCAATTAAAACTTAAAAAAAGGCAAAACAAGTTAATCAGCAGCAAAAATGGCTCACTAATTAAGAAGATAGTTAGAATGAAAATCTAAAGCTAGTGCGGCCCACCAAGACCGGAGTTGGACACCACTGCCTTAGATGGACAAGGAAAGTAATAATGTTTTGGACCTTGATTGACAACATGCAAGTAAGAATTTTACTTTACTCAGCACATGTGACAATAATTAACCCTATAAACCTATAATCTGCAATAATTATGGAATGCAAATGTATATCTCACTTGCATTGTTGCTTTCCAAAAAGCTACATTATTATGGATGTTGAGAATACTGAGACAAACAGAGGCAGCTAGTAATCTCATATGAGAGGGTCTGAAGGATGACCTGCAAAGAAAAGGGCATATCTTGAAACACTTGATGCCAAAACCAAGTATACAACTACACCCTAACAACTTAATTGACAGAAAACTATTCATAAAACACTGTTTAAAGGGTAAACTTTCTATGAACGAATGGATATTAGCATATGAACTAATCAATCAGTCTTTTGAATTATATATTGATGTACTTATAAAAAAACTATTGAATGTAATGAAAACAAATACAATTTGGAGTAAGTGAGTATATTTTGAAAGGCAGGGACAGACTCACATTTGTGAGACGAGACGAGGTGAGTTAACAGCCATTAGCCTCCTAGGAAACTGCATGCAACCTCCTGCATTTGGATGTATGTCTTGCGTTTGGTTTATGTTACATATCATTTTAGGAAGTATCTTTACAAATTTAATTGTTCTGTATAGATGTGCAAAGCTTTATTCTACTTAATGTCCTGTCATTATTCCATCTTTGTTTCTGTGAGATGTGCACTCTTTATAAACATAAGGTCACTCAGGTAAAGAAGTCTGAAAAGTGTGACTGAGTGTGGGCTTAAAGGGTAAAGGTGATGTCCAAAGTAGGGACTCTTAGGTAAGGTGCTATAGTTGGCAAGCCACCAGATTTTTAGGGTGAGAAAATCACTGCAGTCAGGTATATTTAGACCAAAATTTAATGACCAATTTTAAACTGCTATAAGATAAGCATGTGATAAGCGTTCAGGAGCAGCGAAAGTGCTGCCACCTCACATCTCCAGAATCCAGGCCTGATCTCTGTCACTGTGTAGCTGGTATGTTCCGACCTTGCTCATGTGATGTTTTCCAAGAAAAATGATCATAATATTAACTGACAAATCTAATATGCTTTAGTTTAAGTGAATGTGGTGTGCATAACTGTTGCACCACATTTAGGGTTATTTTCAGTGTCTTACACTTAATGACAGCGACTGAGGGTGCTAAAAATATGACGAACCTACTGAAGAGACCTTAACACCATAAAACAGTTTCATTTCTGTGTAAATAATATTCACACAGGGACAAAAATAATGTTTCTTCTTATCTTTCAAAGAACAGAGGCTCAGCCAGTGTCAGGGCAAACAGTGACAAGTATGGCAATGGAACCCAGAAATGGAAAGGAGACCCCACTGAACAATCTACAGGGAATTTATTGTGCACTTATTTTAAGTTTTCTGCCTGTAGTCAAATATTTTTTTTAAAACTTAGAGATCATATTCATGTATACATTGTATAATAAATAGGTTTTATCATGTTATCAGAGCACCTGTGACATGCACCTAACGCCAAATGTACCAACTAACCTCACATTTAATGGACGATGTAAAAGAAAAGTCAAAACTAGCTATATACAGTAGCTGCTACCTGTAACCTCTTACCTGTCTCACTGCTCCTTTGTACAATAACCATTCATCTCTAGGGAGCTCCAATGGCAGGCTGACTGGGACTGTTTTTATTTACAATCCATTACTACACAAAAGTGTCCTATCATGCACTTAAGGGGTTAGAACTAAACAAAGAAAGATTAATCTTAACTCCTTTGACTCGCCAGTAGCAATTCAACAGAGACAATGATTTAAGCCTTCACTTAAAAATTCTATTTATTTGCAACAAAACCAACAGCAGCAAATGTAAACAATACAAAGAATTATACAACTTGGGTGGGTTCATGCAATTCTTAGCCCTAAATGACATTCCTCTGATGTCCAGTTCCTTAGTTACAGATTGTACATCCTTAATTGAAGAATGAAAAGAAACATTTCTTGGCAGAGAAAGAGCTTCTTTTCTAAGTGTCCAGTAAATATGCAGAAAATGTACAATTCTGAAGCTTTATTGAGCTCTTGATAAAGAGTCTAACAAAAAGCAGCCACACTCACCTGGCTTTCGTCCTGCTAGAAGATCACACACATTCTCAAAATACGGAAAATGGTGCTAGTTCCTTATCACACCAGCTGAAAGTCATTACTCATGTGAATCAAAAGCTTTGGCCATTTACCTGAAATTTATCAGTTGGAAATTCTAAAGCATCCCTCAAACAATATACATATATTGTCACACATGTGCATACGGGAGACAGTCGATGGGCTTGACTTAATGTACCTAAGTCAGTACCTAGTACCTAGACCAGGGGTTGGCGATGCACACTAAAATCTATCCTCCCTCCTCTGCAGCTCCTCAGAAGAAAATCCCACCTGACCTCATTTCCAGCTCCAACACTGAGAGCATGTCCCTTCCTGGCTACCCTCTATAAATCCGCCATATTATCTGTAATTGTCAGTTCAGTTGTGGACTCAGTCTGCTAATACTACTCAACGTTTAACTTTTTTTCAAGTATGCTGGGTTTATGCCCCAAACCTTTTTCTTGGTTTTGTTGTCTTTCTAACTATGTGTATTGTATATACTGTATATATAAATACATATATACTGTATATACGCACACATATACATATTTATGCACGCAGGTGTGTGTGTTTGTGTATGTATATATGTATATTTATTTTGTGAGTGGTGTCACCACCGGTTAGCTGCCCATAACAGCAGCGACCATCGCTCATAAGACAGTTCATTAACTCCAGCAGCTGCACACTCATACACTCTTAACTGCAAGCTGTCTCTCTGTTAAACAGTAAATCTATGGCAAAGAAACAAGGCTGTGCTTTAGACACTCCCTCTTAAACAGTATTTGGATCAGAAACAAACACACTCTTACACGTCCTTTTTATGGAATCAGCTGCAAGCGTACAGCATAATGTAGTTCTCGCACATGGTTTGGAACATTTAAAAGACGCAGCCCTGACCAACCTAACAGCTCACTCCCCTGTCCTCTCTCCCTCAGTCTGCATCTGCCCCAGTTGCTGCTTCAGAGCTGCTGAGCCTACTTGATGAAGAAGGCTTTGTGTCCTTTAAACCAGGAGAGGGGGGCTAGGACTGCGACGTCCGCCAGTTGCAACCTATGTGCTTGCCTGCCGAAGATAATCCCCTATGGAAAGTCTTATACTTGTACCTGCCAGTTCACTGGAGGTCAACGAGAATCACTCCCTTATAACTGTCTTTATTTGTTGTTTCCATGACTTTTAAACAAATATATCTTTGCCAAAGAATTACAGCCTTTTTCTTCAGGGTTAAAAATTTCTAATATAGTTAATGGATGCACTGTACAAATGCATAAAACAAACTTTATTTTAAGATGTGTTTTCCCTAAAAAAGAAAATGGTTACTTTTATTATTAGACTGATTCAAAACAAACAATGATCAAAGAAAGTGATATAGTGTAAGAAATATGATAATTAAAAACACCGTTTCTAGCACAAATCTGAAAATAAATAGCAACATAAGAGTATAAAAAGGTGAATTCATTATTATTGTATATCTGGTACTAATTTTGTTTAACATGCGTCAGCTGCCCACAACTCTAAAATGTTATGTAAATAGATGGGTTGATGTACATTAAAGTCCTGTAATTATCAACATATGAGTCCTCTGCTACAAAAAAAAAAAATAATAACCTTTTATTTTTCAATTTTACAATGGAGCTGCCTTTCAATAGCAAATATCCTCTGCGTATGACATTGATAATAAGATGCTTCCTGGTGGCTCCTCTTGTAACAACAATATGCCATGTGGTGCCCAAGGTAAGTCATACACGAAAGGTCCCGCAGGTTGGAAATGTGGTCTGATTAGAATGATAGCAGGGCTGTCTGCCGTTTGATGGCTTGGCAGGATTCCTGCTTAGGGTTTTGCCAGATGACATGAAGTTGTCCACCTGGCAGCAGCAAAGAACATTTTGACAGGCAGTAGTTATAAATGTATGTTACCTGATCTCTGCTCTTGTGATCTAGAAATACGACTGCCAGGCGTGTAAAAATAGGAAAAATCAATAAAAATAAGTAGAATTCAGAATGTGCACAAGCACTCCTTAACATATTTCCGTAGAGGGATGCAATTGCCAGTAGTGGTGTATTACAAGAAATCCAAAGTGAAAACGAGGAGAAAATACGAATGCCGCACGCACAGTAAGTATCCTGGGATTTGAACTCAGGACCTTGGAGCTGTGAAGCAACGGTGCAAACCACTACACTAACATAAGGCAAAAAATACATATAAAAGTGTTAGTGCATTTCAAGATGGAAGAATGTGCAACTACCTACATTTATTTGGTTCCAGTCAGTATAGTATTATGGATAAGTGCAAAATAAAGGAAGACTTAAAACTGACTAGTGTGGGCCTGCATGTATGTGCCTTGCAATGGATTTCTAGTTCTGCTGTGACAAATTTGAATTTTTCTGTAAATACTATAGAAGGGTTCAGAAAATGAATGGATACATGAAGATTAATTTTAATGCCATTAGTTTTGGCATCCCAAAAAACTGAAATGGAATAACTGGGTATGGGAAATAGCAGAAATAGCACATGTGTACAATATAAAAGTGAAGAAATCATAGCCTCATGTATAATGATCATTTTATAGTCATTGCTACCATAAAGGGAAAGAAGAAGATAAATTATACCTGAACATAAAGGATAAAGAAAAATGCGCTATAGAGGGAGTGAGCAAAAGTAAAGCCTCTTGTGCAATCGTCTCAATTTAAATGCATTTTATGCATTATTGCACTTTTGAATTATTATTTTTCATATCATATCCAGCAGGAGTCTTCTTGCAGTCCAGCTCTGACAGCTGGGACAAAGTTATCTTATCTCGTCATTCATGTCAGACCACAGTCTTCTCATCTCGGCGCAAAGATGAACATTTTTCCGTATAGTGTTGGATTTTTGTTAAATTTTGTTTCTATTTGAAGGTAGGGGTATCTGGAAGCCACCTCCACAGGGGCTATGTTATGTAACGATCTGGGATTATGTGTATTTTATGTGGTATTATCATTGTTGAATTATTATTTTTCATATCTTTATGTTATTTCTGTTATGTTATTTAATGCCAGAAAAAAGAAAGCCCAGGTAGTGAATCATTGTAGGATTTCTTGTGTAGTACCACTTCATTGAATTTTCTGATTTTACCGATTATCTGCCCTGCTACTGGAAAGAGGAGGCAACTATGGCCATTTAAGATCTGGCGAATAATGTGTCGTCTAGATCTCAAGGCCGTCGATATCAAATGAGACAAAGCTGCAATCATCGCGACTGATTGAACTCAATAACAAAAGCTTACTGCCAATGTGCCAAATGATACTGAACGATCCAAGTCTCTATCTACTGTAAGTACACTGATTTTCTTGCTTCTGTTCTGTGGATTCTAATTACTAGATTGTGTTTTTAGACTTGTTCACCTAGGACTGTATTTTTTGGCAAATCCCTTTTGCCTCTTTTTGTTGAGCATTTTGTTATATTTTTCTGTTTTTGTGCTGATAAAATCTGTACTTATCAAAAAACTTTGTTTGCACTACTTGTTTACAAGCCAGAGATTTATTGTTACCATCTCTCCTGAGAGGCTTTTTGATATACTTAGATACATTCCTTTTTATCATGTCAGCTCCACGTCTTAGGGGCCTGCTACGCCAAAGCCAGCAGATAATATTTGGGGCCTGGCTGCTTTAAAGTGAGCTTCTTTTGGGCAGGTCAGTGAAGGTGTTAGCCCACTTTATGGGTATCGTGGAGGCCTCACATTCCTTTTCTACCATCTTCCTGTTCACAATGAAGCCATAGTCCAGCCCAGTCTAGATGCTGTGAACCAAGGAGGTTAAAGTAAATGAGAAGGAATGCTAAAAGGAGCATCATCAGCTGTGTTCTGTTTATGGACCAAGGAAGTCCAACAAAAAAGTGGAGAGTGATGTTAACATCTAACGCTGGAGCCTCAGGCTGAATAGATCTTATCGTTCTTGACACATCTAGCAGCCAATACACTGTTTATTTGACACTAAATCAAATTTCAAACTTATTGGAAGAGGTAGGAATATGTGCGTGTCTGTGTATTTCCTTTTCCTTGTGCACATTTGCTGCAAAGGCAGTGCTTCAGGCAGAAGGAATTTAATCACAAACACTGTTGCCTCTTTCTAACCCTGATCTACTTAATTTTGTGTATCTGCAGGGTAAGTGCTTTACAAATAATCAACTGAGTAATAAAAAGCTTTTCAGAAAAAAGTAGATCAGACATCCCAATATCCTAGGGCTCCTTTGCTACCTTGATCTTAATTATTCAAAACGATTCTTCAGCAATTTTATGAATTGCTATAGCTGATCACATGGTGGGATCTGCTTCACTGTTAAACAAACAAAAATGTAAAAAGCTGTATATTAATTTTAGAATACATAATTTTATTGCTCACCTTTCAGCTCTATCAATGCTCAAGTTAGTGTGTATAGCATTAAAACTATGGAAGCTCACAAATTGATGTGGAGCATAGTATATGCATGCTATAATCTATGGGGGCATTTAAGGGATTTTGCCTCTTAAGTTATAACATATAAAGCTCTTAAATGGTAGATATGGCGCCTCAAAGTAACTTATAGGCAGCTGTGCAGGCGAGTTAGGGAGACTTACACAGATGGCAAGCAGTGATGTCAACTTGACCTCCAGAGGAATACTCAGTCCAACTTTTCATCCCAAAAACATGGAGCAAGCAACTACAAAGGCACTAAAGTGTCATTAAGGGATTGTATTGTTATAAGTTAAAAGTTACCAAAACAAAAATAAGATTTAGATTGAATTCTTTGTCACGCCACATGAAACTACTGAAAACTATAAATAGTGAACAGTGCATACAAATTAGTCAATACAAGCAAATACAAAAAAATATTAATTTACATAAATACTGATTATAAATCCTTCATTCTGTTCAAATTGGATTGCAGCTGCATCACTGCATTCACTATACAATGATTTCAGTTTAGCCTGCAGCAGAAAAATCTTCAGTGTGCACAGGTTTCTCCAGCTGAGCCGCGCCGCTTCTTCTTCTGCTGCTGTGCCCCTGTCCTTTCTGTTCACTCGACAATAATGCACCCAAAATGGAGGGGCACATAGCACAGGCTTCTCACTAATTGACCAATCCGCTTAACAACCTAGTCATATGAACAGAACTCAGTCATTAGGTGAGTGTCTGTATTGTTGGTTTCCATTTATGTTAATTGGCTTCTACTTTATTTTCTCTGTGTTTGAACAAATCTGTATCTTTATGTGTGTACTAATTCTCTATTTAGTACATAGTTCAATCTATACTTACATTTTACTTGAGAATTTGTTTAAACAATGAGTTGTATTTTATTATATTACTGCCAAAATGCATTTTGTTCTATTAAACCTTCTATGTCCTGATTACATTTACTCTGTCATGCTCATCTGGATCAGGCCATAATAGTCTAAACTGATTAAATTAGTAAACGGAATAAGAGAAAAGTTTGGGGAGCTTACATAAGGGAAGTCAGATAATGCCTTGGCCAAACCATAAAAAGTTTAAAATACAAGGTGTGGTGGGCTGCTGGGGGCTTTGCCCAGCCGGGATGCCTAGAAGGACTGAGAGGGGGACTATGCCTCCCCCAGACCACGAGAGGGCAGCCAACCTGGTTTGTATGGGGGCCACGGGAATTGAGCATGGAAGCTCAACCCTATAGTGGGCCGTGGTCACCGCCAGGGGGCACCCCGATGAGTAAGGAGCCCTGGATGTCAGCACTTCTGCCACACCTGGAGGTGCTTGTGGAAGAAATACCAGGGACACCTGGAGTGCTTCCAGGTGCTCATGCAGCAGGAAGCTCATCAAGGGGCACCTGGAGCACATCCGAGTGGAAATAAAAGAGGCCACCTCCCTCCAGTCGTCAGTCAGAGTTGGAAGGAAGAGGATGAAGCTCGGAGGAGAGGCGTGGAGGTGGCGAAGAAAGGCACGTTGAAAGGCCCAGACTTGAGGGTGATTGGTGGAAAGACACTGGATTGTGTGCGGGACTTTACTAGTTGTAAATATTGTAAATAAAGACGTGTCTTTGGAACTGTTGGTGTCTGCCTGTCTGTGGCCAGGGCTGGTTGTCCGCAAAGGGAATTCGCAACTTTCACAATCAAAATGAAATTAAGGTAGATACCAAGAATGTCTACAGTAGAAGACAGTTTAAAAACTCAACGTTTTAACAGGGTCTTTCCCTTATTTTTCCAAAAAAATAACAAAAAACTTTAACTGGGGAATCAATGACATGGAAAGAACTTTTCTCCACCTTCAAAGAAGGCAGTTATGGAGCACAGATGAGAAGGTAGAACATTTCTTTATGTGCACAGAGTTATGCACAAATTTCTCAGCTCATGGAGCAATCAATTGAACAATTACAAATACATCACAAATCGCACTCTTAATATGTAGAACTTTATTACTTTGACCAATCAACTAACACCATCAATAATTTCTGGCTTGTGTTGATTCTCCCATTATTCTGAGCAATGCTTCATTAAATCGGGTGTTTTGTGGATTGTCTGATTGATCTTAGCACTGCTTCATATTAGGGGTGCCTGGGCTTTTCCATCAGTCTTTCCCTGCCATCTGGAGGAGTGTTTGTTACTCATTTACTTCATTATAACCTTGGAAAATTACATTGGTAATCCTGTAACAGACACAGCAGACAGTCCTAACAACAATATAGAAGTATTGTGGATTTTGTCTTTCCCTAGAGAGTGGGTATTTGACGTAAAGAAGAATAAATAGTCATAAATTGTATTAGTTTACAATTTTGATGAGCGGCATGGCAGTTCATTGTTAAGGATTGTTGCCTCTCACATTCATCATCCTGAGCTAGAAGCCCACACTCAGTCGCTGTCCATGTCGAGTTTGCATATTCTCCAGGTGTCTTTGTTGACAGCTGCCTGGATCAGTTCTGTCCTCCTATGACCCTGAACTGGACTAAATGAGTTTTAGAATGTACTATATGTATGTTATGTACTGTATAAATGTATATTTCTTGACAGCATTTACTATTCATGATGGATGGAAAACAAACACATAATTCTAGTTAATTCTAACAGTAGAATCTAATTTACATATTTGACATATATGTATGCTATAATTTGACCTTATATATTTCCTTTAAAGAGTCATTCTCTGACCTTTTTGTTCAGTCCCAACAATGTCACAGACCACTCTTTATTCCAAGGCTCATTCTGCTTTCATACTAACAATAAAATGCAGTGATCTAGCAATTTCTCACATCTGACAGGCACATATAAACCCCATATGGCAGAGGAAAGAGATTTTCAGCAAGGGGAAAACTACAGGCAGACAGATACAGAAACAAATGCATTGCACTTTGGATGGTCTACTGTACTGTATAAAGCTTCTAATAAAATACCTATAATAGTAAGAGAAATTTGTTTTCTTCCATTTTGTTTCTGAAGCTAAAGCCAGAGGTTACACTACACTGGCACAATATCTTTGTAGAAAAGCGGATGATGAATAGACCTCCCTCGCCGTCATCATCAGTCAGTGCCGCTTTGTGCCCTTTGGGCCACAGACATTTGTGCAAAGACCCCTCAGTGGCTGACATCCACCAGGCAAAGCAATTTCCAGCAGGATGCCTGCTGTTCTGGAGCGAGTATGGGATGTGAAACAGTGTGCTCCACTTTAAGGCATGGCACCCTCAGAGGAAAAGTTTTGACTTCAACACAACATTTATTTCAACATACCTTGATACACACTACTCATATGTTTTTGAAAAGATTTGCTGAATCAAATGCAACTTCACTAAGGTGGAAATGGAAATCAAGTTTGTTGAGTACTGATGTTTGTTTTCTAATCTTGATGCTTTTTATACAGTACATGTGTTATTTTTTTGGCTCTTTTATTGCAAGCAACTGGAAGAATACTCATCACCCAAAATAAGCCATAAAAATAATGAAAAATATAGGAACAAAAGCAACTGCGGTGGGCTGGCGCCTTGCCCGGGGTTTGTTTCCTGCCTTGCGTCCTGTGTTGGCTAGGATTGGCTCCAGTAGACCCCCGTGACCCTGTAGTCAGGAAATAGCGGGTTGGATGATAGATGGATGTATGGAACAAAAGCAAAATGACGGAATGAAAAACTAATAAACATGATGGTAAAAAATGAAAATGAAATTACAAAATATGTGCAAAAATAAACTTGGCATGCTCAAAAACCACCAAAACAACTCTGTCCTCAGTGCATGTCCATATTTCTTTTCTGAAGCTGCAAGAATACAAATAAAACATGGGTGCCCATTTTCCCAGACTGGATTGATGACTTGAGTTGCCATTACCACTGTGTATCTTCCTCCACCTGTCTGGACTTTGGTGGGCCCTGACCCTGTCCTGTAGTACCCTTTTCTCCCATCCTTCTTGGCATGTTACCTTGTTGTAATTCTACCAAATCCACATCCACATTTTTTAGCTGGATACACTGGAGGATCTCTTTGCTTATTTTGTCCTCTAGACGGAAAGAAAATCATGTGTGGTAGAGTGTGACATCATCTAATTCATACATTACTCAGATTGTGTTTTTTTTAACCAACTTCATGCAGGTTCTGGTCACCTGAGTACTCATTTGCAAACCATCTTTTGAAACCTTTTATGTATTTATTCAGAAACTGCAAAGCCTCTGTAGAATTTGTTTGGAAGTCCACTTCAGGTTCTATCTCCCTACTTCCCAAAACAATTTATTGCCTTTGATGTGCAAGAGAATGACAATGAGGAAGCAGATGCCAGAACAGACTCAATGTCTGAGACCATCTAAGAAATTAAAACTGGCATGTGAAAAGTCACCTCCTCACAACAAACTGGTCAAGATGCAGCACTTAGGGCCCCGGTTGATTTACATTGCTTTACTTTTCAATGATCCTCTTAAATCTGTGACATTCTAACTTGGGTTTCTTTACATCTGAATAAGACTTCAGTGTCCCTTTTTTATAATTATCATGGTAAGAATAGATTAGGAGATTAATCCAGAAAGATGAAAGGCACATTAGAAAATGAGCTGCAGAGTACCCAGAGAATTAAAGAAGAGACAAATGTGATGTGTTTGGACTGTTAAACAAAATTGGAAATTTTATTTCTTCACTTCTTAGACAGTTTTAAATAAGAAGTCTTTCCTTCGTGTGGTGCTTACAGACAGTTTCTCTATGAAAAAGTTATAAATCTGATAGATGTTCCTCACTAAAAATGGAATACTTTGGACTGTTATCTTCTTATAGGCCTCATTGTTCCAATAGCTCCTCCATTCTGGTACAGCTGCACACACCACTTCCTAAAGTAGCTTTTGTTAGTCCTTTACAAGAACTACGAGCAGCAGAATGGATACAACGATAGCACTGCTGCCACAAACACAAGCTATCTATGCATAATATGCATAATTGTTCCATGCCTCCAGGTGCTTCACGTTTCCTTCCTGAAGGTTAGACTGACTGGTAACTATAAATTGGCCTGAAGCATGTGAGTGCAACCTGCGATGGATGGGTTCTCTGTGTCCAAGGTGTGCCCTGCGCTGGTGGGTTAGGGTGAAAAAAAGATCCTGGAGGGATGCAGTGCCTGTAGGTTTTTGTTCCACTCAGTTTCTTAATTATTAATGCAAAAAAAATATTCTCTGTTCTTTTCACTGTGTCACTGAGACTCCATTCATCAACGTATTTACCATTGAGATGATGAGATCACAAGGCATTTAAACTTTTTTACTGTAGTATTATATACTGTATAAGAAGTTCCTATTCAATTATATCTATCAAACTATTTTGAGACCTTTAAATCTACAAAGATAATGGGTGTACTATGGATTGCACAATTAATGTTTACTAGGCAACCCGCGGTGTACCATACGCCGCATAATCAGGCTGGTTTTTTAATGAAGGAGAGAAAATTAACATTTGAAAAATCGGTAATGTAATAAATCAGCAAGAAAAGCAACATTGTAACAATGCACGGAACGAACCAACACACAATCGTCCGTGACTGAAAACTGGCTGACCGTCCTTGCGCCTTCTCCTGCCAGCCGGAGGGATGGGGGTGCACGGCGCAGAGTGTGGAATGGGAGGAGAGTAGAACGACGTCCATTCAGCTCCGTCCGTCATGCTAGTCTGCTGATTTCTCATTCAGTATGCACTGCCCGCTCATGTGCCCACCTCCAGCTCGTCACTTGAGTCGTCGTCTTTATACAGTCCAGATGTACCTGTGACTGACGTAGACTTTTCATTGCTCTGTGTGGTTTTGGCTGCTTTTCTATATATAATCCACCAAGAGACCCGACCACGGTAGTAGCGAGGTGGGAGGGGGTTGTGTACAAAGGGTTGAGACGCAACCAGTGGGAGCGTATGAGTCGCACTTAGTGGGAATTCCACGGTTTGCAGCCCAAATGGGGTTCAACGGCTTACCCACGTCGGGTAGACAAACGCTCGATGTCATGCATAATTATTTATTGAATGTGGTCGCATGCGGTCGTGCGTCGTAACCGAAAACTCGTTTTTTAAAGACTGCTTATTTCATTGTGTTTTAACCTCAGTTGTAAAGGAATGTTTTAAGGACCCCATGGGATACCCCTCGGTTTTGGCTGCTTTTCTATATATGATCAACCAAGATACCTGACTACAGTAGGAGGGGGGTGTGCACAAAGGGTAGGGACATAATGAGTGGGAGCGTATGAGTCACACTTAATGGGAATTCCACGGCTTGCAGCCCGAATGGTGTTCAACGGCTTACCCACACCTCTTTGCGCCGGGTAGACACACGGTCAATCTCATGCATAATTATTTATTGAATGCTAAACATTTCTGGAAAGACACAGATGTCTAAAACGGGTTGGTGTGAGAATACAACAGTAAATGAATGAAAAGATGGAACTCTGGAGAGAGCAAAATACAACACAATAGTGAACCCGTGGCATAACAAACGCCGCATAATTATTTATTGATGGTTGAACACTTCTGGAAAGACACAGTTGTCTAAAAAGGGAATGTTTGAGGATACAACAGAAAGTGAATGAAAAGATGGAACTCTGGAGAGAGCAACATATAATTGTCTGTGAGTGAAGAAGACGCATGTTTGTCGCGGATGCGAATTGCTGTATGTAGCGTGTAAAACAGTTTGCTATGGTGCACGCGGTCGTGCGTCGTAACCGAAAACTCGGTTTTTAAAGACTGCTTACTTCATTGTGTTTTAACCTCAGTTGTTAAGGATTGTTTTAAGGATCCCATGGGATACCCCTCGCAAACTGTTTTACACGCTGCATATGGCGACTCACCTCCGCGAGAAACATGCCTCTATGAACAGTCAAGGTGGCTCGGAGGTACATGAGGCCTCTACGACAGACGAATATAAATGACGGCGTTCTTTCTGTGTTGTTGCGCCCGAGTTGGTGGGCGTGGCTCTGCGAGTTGTCGTCGTATCCAATGGTGTTGGAGTTGGCGGGCGTGGCTCCTCCCTGCGTGCGCCATAGGTATCTTACTTGTCAGCGGCTTAGTGAATCCACGCCCCTTCCATTGTGCTTTCCATGGGCGTCTTGCCTTTCCATGGGTGTCTTGCCTTAGTGAATTATATATATAGATGTTTATTGGTGGAAAATGTTATCTCTCGCAGATATGTATGCAATTGAGCCTAGCTTATAAAAGATTGTCATTCTTGCATATTAGTAAAAACACATAGAGAACAAAATGCAGTCTCCATTTGACCCAAAGCTATAATAAAGGGTGTCCATATCTGGCTCACTGCAATGATGATCTTGGCTGTTGAAGAGCACTTTCAGCAACAGAAGCTGATTATTGCTGCTAATAGAAGACATTGACTTGCTTTTAAGATTAAGAACCCTTGTTTGTTTGTTTGTTTTTTTTAAAGAAAATAATGAAGTTCTGAGAAAATTGTGCGGCTCTGGTCCTTAATGCATTATAAAGTTACTCTAACAAAAAACTGCTGAAAATGTCTAATATAGCAGCACTAACAAGGCATAGAATTTTATAATGAGTTTCATTAAAGGCCAGAAATGACTGTCGTAGAAAGGACTAGAGAATTTGAGAGCCCCGAGTTAGCTGGTTATCTGTTGGCTCACCATTCAATCTTCTTACTATTTGGCTGCTGGTCAAGAGAGAAAAAAAAAAAAGTTCTGAAGCAAGTCAATTAAATGTAAGCAAAAAGTGTGTCAACTTTGTTGGCCACTAATTAAAAAAAATTGCTGGAACAAAAATCCGTAGCCACTGCAGCCCTCGAAGGATCTGAGTTTGATATCCCTGCTGTAGGGATGGCTTATGCATTCCATGCATAGGTCCAGAATACAAATGAATGACTTTGTTTTTATGTGGTACCAGTCATTGGTTAGCATTTAAACACTACTCTACATGGAATATCATAGTTTAACTTTATATAGCAACCTTCACAGAGAGCACAGCCTTTGAGTCTTTCCCTGCAACTCCCTGAGTAAAGGAAAGCCGCGTTTTTCTCCTAGGATTGTAGCATGAGCTGCTCTGACACTTGCAAAATGGTCATTTCTGGTCCCTTTGAAATATTTCCAATTACACAAGTGGCCTCTGATCCATCCAAAAACTACATTTATTGCAATGTAAAAGTGTCTGAGCTACCAACTCAAATAAACAACAAAGACAGCTTACTGATCATTTCAAGTAGCATGTTTGAGCTCTTGAGATCGAAGTCAATCAAAGCCTATTGTAGAACATTCCACATTCTCTTAAGCACATCCACACCAATCTCTGTTTTCTTTCTCAAGATTATAAAGAAGAATGCTACCTTCATCTTCTTTAACACGAGAATTACCAGAGCCTGCGAAAAAACTTGTAGATGTTTAAAAATGTTTATTTTTAATGATGTGTTTACATAGATCGTTGTAGACATGGAACAAACATGAAATGCATGTGTTCCAAATAACAATATAGTATTTCTAAAAGGTGACATTTTGCTTGACTTCTCACTCTATATAACTCCAAGCAACTGACACGCAGGGAAACAGACTTGAGCTGAGAAAACTGTGCGGGATGTGATAGCATATCAACACATTTAAAGGACAAAAGACACTGACGGAGAGATGAGAAGCGATTTAAGGTGGGACGGATCTACAAGTTTTTTCATAGGCTCTGGTAATTCTAAAGGCAGATTCTCGTATCTCATCTGGTCTCCCCTCTCATCTTCACTCCTGCTTATCTAAGTGCTGATTGTTTTCATATCACAAACATATTTTAGCCTTTATAGACAAAATGCTGAGCCTATACCTTACTTTTTATTTTTATTTTTTTTCTCATGAAAATATATTCTAGGGCAGCACGGTGGCGCAGTGGTAGCGCTGCTGCCTCGCAGTTAGGAGACCCGGGTTCGCTTCCCGGGTCCTCCCTGCGTGGAGTTTGCATGTTCTCCCCGTGTCTGCGTGGGTTTCCTCCGGGTACTCCGGTTTCCTCCCACAGTCCGAAGACATGCAGGTTAGGTGGATTGGCGACTCTAAATTGGCCTGGGTGTGTTTGTGTGTGTCCTGCGGTGGGTTGGCACCCTGCCCAGGATTAGTTCCTGCCTTGTGCCCTGTGTTGGCTGGGATTGGCTCCAGCAGACCCCCGTGACCCTGTGTTCGGATTCAGCGGGTTGGATGATGGATGGATGGAAATATATTCTATCCTGGTGTTCCTTTTGGAGGTGCACGCAAGTCACAGCACACTGCTAACTTCACTGTTTGAGTGCATTGCAAGTTAATTATAAACACAAGATGAATCAAAAATTGAGATCCTAAATTGATGTTTTGTTACTTATTCAGTGTGTCCCTCAAAGAAACCCTGTTCTAGGGTGGTTCCTAATTTGGGCCCAATGATAAAAATGATTGGAAGATAAATTTTTCTGGATATCTTTACCCATCATTAAATTAGTAGCTTTACAAGGATACACAAACACAATCAATAATACAAGTTTTAGTTATATAGCACCTTATGAGCTTAACATAAGAAATGGAATAACTGAAGTTGAAATAGAAATCTTCAAGAAGTATCAGAATGCTAAACAAATGAGCTTGATGGTCTATTCTCATTTGTCAAAAATTTCTTATGTTCCTATTTACAGTACCAGAAGAACTACACATAGTAACTATAAGGTATCTCAATACAACTCTTCTGGAAACCCTATTTGGCACTTGATAAAACCCCCAAGTTACCCTTAAATTGGATTAAGCAGGTTCAGAAAATGTACAAATACAAAGTATTAAAAACACAAAGTACTAGACATATGGTGCTATATGCAAAAGCCACACTCAAGGCAAAGGGAAGAAACCATTGCTGACACACATGAAATAAGAATATCACCCTTAAGGAAACACTAAGCAAAAATGGCCCTGGATTTTAAGATGTATGAATGTAGGCATGGTAGAGAACTTCAAAGTCTGGGTGCCAAAAGGCTGAGTGAACACTTGGCAAGATACATGAAGATCAAAAAGGGGGGACGACATGGCTACAGAAAATTAAGAACAGTGTCCTCACATATCTAAAATGGATCTACCTGCTAGTGAGCTCCGAATACAGGTTACAGCAGCACAGTCAACGCTCAATAAATAATTAAATTTTTTAAATATGAGTGTGTGTAGACAAGCAATTCACAATCCAATAGAAAATAAAAGTTAGAGTGGAATCAATAAAGCAGTGACTCTGAGAGTCATTGTTACACAAAGATGGACAGCTTGGCTAGGGCCACTGATGCTAAATGGATGCTGCATAGCAGATCAAACTACCAAGTCTACTTGCATAAATACAGGGTAACATCAAACAATGAAGTAGGTAGCAGTGATTAACTCTTTATCCACACAGAGCCAGGCGTTACCTTGCCAGAACCATTAATGACTGTTTCTGTGAACCTGGCATATTCTCCATATTTTTCTCCATTTTGGTAAGTGTTTTCTTGTTAGGCTAAACAAACTGATGTATAACTGATTTCATTTACCCTCCTTCTATTACTGTGTATAATAAGTAGTAGGGTGTTGTACCATCGAATGTGGTCTACATAATTATGTATATGAAATGTTCCAACACTGAATGCTATGTGGGAGAAACTGAACACACACTCTGACTAAGAATGAATTTACACAAGTTCCACATTAAGCATGGCAATATGGATTTTTTGCAAAACTATATATATTGCTTTACACACTGTAGATTACAATCCACATCAATATCATTTCAAAATGTATCAAATTTAAACAAAACAAATACTTTTTCTTTACCCTCTCTTCTCTGAAACTATCCCCCCTCATACTGTACATTATAACAAACATTTCTTTTTTTACATATGTTTGTACTTAATTTTAACTCCTTTTTAATCTTTATTCATTTTAAATCTTATTCATACTGAATTATTCCCAATAACCACAAGCCCTTCCATCTCTCCAAAAACAGCTACAAACCCTAATCTCTCATTATCTATTTTTATATTCCATGTCATTCTCCAGATCCTTTTTCATCACATGTACATCTCTGTTTACACCCCTCCTTATTATAATACCTCTTGAATCCCATATATACTTCTTTGTTATGCTAAAAATAAGCCATATCAAGAAAGTCTCCCTTGAACTTCTTCCATTTCCTTCTAATCCCTCTCCTTTCAGAATTAACTCATAGGATATAAACATCGACTCTTTTATTATTGCTAATAGTTGCTTCATATTTTCCCACACTTTTTGTGTCCACCTGCATTCCCAGAATACATATCTAACTGTCTGTTCTTGAACATGTGCTTGTGTGTGTCCAACCCTGACTGTAGCCTATATCAATTCCCTAACTCCACCATCCAGCTTAGATCCTTTAAATTATTTTCTACTATTGTACTACTCTCCAAACCCCCACTTTATGCAATCTTCACTCCTTGTTATCGAACTCTGCCCTTCCTCCATTATTTTGTAGCATCTCACTTCAGTAGCAATGGACGCTTAGTGAAGGATTTAAAGTCACAGTATGTATGGGCGACTTCAAGACACAGCAAGAGAGAAAAGAATGAGAAGTTAAAATGATGCTAAAATTTAACATTACAATATGGATTAAATAGAGACCAGAGTTTAATGACCAGATATGAGGGTTGTTTACATTTTTCCAACTGAACCAGACAGCTTGACTACAGGTCCACACTGTATGGAAAACTCACCAAAAACTTCAAAAGACTTTGTTAGACAGTTATCTAATCAAAGGGTCTTGACTGTACATTGTTCTCCTCTCCTGCTAAATGGATCTTAGGTCGGAGAGGTGTGTTAATATTTTACATTGAAGATGTCTCACTTAAAGATTTTCCAATGCTGTCTCTGTCCTAGTGTCTATATAAAAACAGGGAATTCCATTTAGCGTATTTCATCTTGCCTAAAGAACTGGTCTAAGCTGCCTGGAAAACTTGCATATTGTAATCTGTTCAGTTAGCCAATAAAAGGTGCCATTTTGATTGACTTCCTGTATAATAATGAACACAGTGGAGATAGAAAAAAAGCACGCTGGAGAATGTGTTAAGGACAAGGCCTGAACTCCACAAGGAAAAAGCACCCTGGTATGCCATACCAGTGAACTAAACACAACATGGCCCTGTTGGTGGAGGTTGTGTGGAGATGGCTTCAGGTATAAACAATATAATCTCACAGCCTGGCTGAAATAATATCTTTTCCCATGGATCTAGAGGGCAGATGATGTAGCTTTAATGTTTACAGAAGGCTCATCAGTGAAGGGGTATCTGGAGGCTGCCATGAGGAGCCTGGTTTCACAGGAGCAAAAATAGAGATGTGTATAATTATATTATTCCAAAGCCTTGCCAGTAGTGAACCCAGGCAATACTTACAACCATAAACTCACTGACTGGGGAGAAGAGCAAGAAGAAGCGTTCAATGGGCTGGAGGAAGAGATGTCAGGCACTAGAAAGAGACATTGTAGTGTCGTACTGCCATATGGGCAAATGGGTGAGCCACCCAGCCTATGAAATAAAGGTACACCAGGCCTAGAGCAGTGGTTCCCAACTTTTTCTATGCCCTGCACACCTATAAAATGTTTGATTTATGTTCACATCCCCTAAAGTAATATCACAATTGAAGATGAAGATGTAAAATTTCTCATTTCTGATCCACAAATTGAACGACATATCGTACAGCAGGTGAACAAAAAAAGTATTTAACTATATGTTCAAATATAAATTGAACAATTTACCTTCATAAATCTCAATAGTCTTGTAAATGTGTCCCCATGGAGGTTAGATACTTGATTGCTGGTCCAGGGGTTGGGGTGTCCTGAGAAATATCAAGCACCACAGAGGAAATGACACACGATAAATGATTGAGGGTTTTGGGGGATTGGAGAGCCCTGTGAAGCAATGGGTGCTGGCATTCCGCTAAGCAATGACACACAGTCAAAGAGCTTAATTCACCCCAATAACACCTGCATTGCTGTTCAAAACATGCCACAGAGTTAACTTGTTTGCGGTACTGCCAGGACTGCCAACAGGAGAGATGAGCTGAGTGGAGGCAGCAGGTGTTGCATCCAGTTCAGTCCCACACTTGCAGAAATGTCAATCAAACCTTGAACTCATTGACATTTCATGATCAGGGTTTACACAGAAATCAATACTGGACCATGCCCTTTTGTGTGGATCATGGCAAGGTCCAGATTCCATTCTCTAAAAAAAAATAAATATTCATCTTTCCAAATTCTCCTCCATAGCAAGGAACATGCATTTCTGTGGCTCATTCACAGGTGACAACTGTGCATGAAATGTTTGACTCTTTATAAATAAAATGGAATGGGAGCACTAACTAATAGATGACTTACAAATGGCGGCACACCACAAGACACCAATTGCACTACGCTAAAGTCAGATAACACACCTCATTCAATTTTGGTGAATTGCAACACAGCTTTTCTCTTTGTCGTTCCCCTGAAATGTAATTGTATTGGTACCCCAGGTTAGGGACCCCTAACCTACAGATTCAGTTGGGCTTTGTTAAGTTTCTGTTAATCTGAGTATTTGATGTTGGCCACTTATTCACTAATGCTATAAACCTATAAGTTTAATCAAATTCTTATTTTCATAATTTGGCCTCCTATAGGAGTTAAGGAAAATCTATGACAGTGGCCCTCTTGTTCACACCTCTGTTGGAGGTGCTTGTTAAATTACCCTGTAAATCAGTATTTTTTTATATCCTGTTTCATAATTTTATATCATTGTATCTTAGATCTGTATGACTACATTAAAAAATGAAGTTATGTATTTTAATACATTCGTGTTTACCATCACAGTAAAGATTTTGCTTTCTATACTGTATGTACTAGTACTTCTACTGCTGTACCACTATTACTACCCAGTTATTACTTGTATAAAATCTATCAGGCATACTTCTAATGTCATCCGTTTGAGCATTTCTTGGATCTGCTATCTGTGCTTCTTTTTAATAGTATAATTTCAATTGTTAACTTTAGTAGCTTAGTATTTTCTGATAGTACACATTATCAATGGCATTGTATATGACAAATTGGTTGATTGTGCCGTTGACTGGCATTCCATCCTATTACTGACGGAACAGGCTCTGGTTTCCCCACAACAAAATGAACTAAACTCAGTAAATGAGTAGATGAACAGAGTAAATGTTTTTAAACTGTTCTAAAGGTTTAGACTCACTTGAGTCTAATAAACCATATTTAACACAAGCATGGCTGTATGCAGATATAATCAGTGAGACAAAGACCTTTAAAGGAGGTGAATGTGCACAATTCCTCTTTGCTGCCTTGTGCGTGAAGTGCTAAGAAAGTCAAGTAGCTTGTCGTTGCTGACCTAAACAGATTTCCCATGACCCTGGGACAGACCAACACAATATTGTTGTTGGTGACATCAAGCCCAATTACATGAAGATGCAGTAATTAAAGTCACTTTATTAAAACTCGCACCTCGATCAAAACGTAGAATATGGTCAAATTGGAATACATAGTTATGGATGACTAAGGTAATTTAATTCTCAAAAAAAGACATAAAACTTCATTTTTATGTTCTCAAATGTATTTATTTCTTGTCAGGAGCAGAGGTGTCCAGAGACTAGGACTAGGCATCATAGGACTAGGCAGGTAGTAGCCATGGATGGGGTGCCAGTCTATTACAGTGCCCACACACGCCCACACTCACAGACTCAGTTGACAGTCTGTAATTAACACACCTGGGATTGTAAAGAAAAATCTACATAGACACTGGCAGAATATGCAAACTTAATTAATTTTAAATAATTCATTAATTATTTAATATAATCTAACTTATGATATCATTTTTTTAAACAAATACCAACTCAATGAGGAAACACAAGATCCAGCATATCAAAATATGGCTTATGTGGCTGTCTGTTATGTGTACATCAAGAGCATGTGCTGTTTTGCTAACCCTACTCACTGTCTGCCTAAGCACCTCTAAGGCCTGCACACATACAGGGTGTCCATAAAGTCCATGTGCAATTTAAAATAGTTGTAACTTTGTAAGTATATGTGATAGAAAGAATTTGTAAAAAGGATTAGAAAGCTTGATGTATCTAGTTTTATTTTTGCCGTATTTGGGGAACTGAAAATCCACATGAGTCTGTTGAACATGAAAGAGATTCTCCCAAAGTTAATGTGTGGTGTACTTTGGGGAAAAAATCAAGTCATAGGGCCATTCTTTTTTGAAGGGTGTGTTGTTAATGGTGATTGCTATTTAGAAATGCTGCAAAATTACTTTATTCCTCAACTTGAACAATTAGGACTGATAGAGAATACAGTGTTTCAACAAGATGGTGCTCCTTGTCACTTTGCTTTGCATGTTAGACAGTTCCTACATGAGCAATTCCCTAACAGATGGATTGGCCACCACGTTTGCCAGATTTGACTCTATTGGATTTCTTTTTATGGGGACATGTGAAAATGAATGTTTATTCAACCAAACCTCGATCTTTAGAAGACTTGCAAGCTAGGGTAACTGATGCGATTGCTGGTATTATTGAAAATGTTTTCCGAGAACAACAGAATCATATTACCCTTTGTATTAGTAATGATGGTGGACATGTTGAAAATTAATAAGAACAATAAAAAATGTGTTTCTTCTTTTTAATCTTTTTTACAGATGCTTTCTATCACATATACTTAAAAAGTTACAACCATTTTAAATTGCACATGGACTTTATGGACACCCTGTATATGTACATCTGGCAGCTCAGGGAATACACAGACCACTCTGATCCTCTTGTGGAACAGAATCCATTCTACCAGAGAGGTGGCTACAATATATCTTCAACACAATGAAAAACAGGGGCCAACATCTTGTGAAGAGGCTTAATTAGGCCTTAGCGGTGTGTAACATGACCGCATAAAAGCCTGAAATTTGATGCTGAAACGCTTGTTTGAATTTTTGTTTGGTTTATTTGTATCTCTTCAATTTACCATAATTCTATTACAGCATTAGTAACAATAAGGCTACCATATCAGGGAATGAGAATAACTTCACACTAGTGATTAATTTTATTGAAACTGCTAACATCGCACACAACACAAAATAATTGGTGAAGGGTCACCTGAAATACAAAGCACCGTATTCTCATACAGTAGAAGGTAGGGTTCTGTTTGATCTCCAAAGCAGAAAATAAATAGCACCCTTACGATGCAGGCAGTTACTGTGACTTATCTATAAAGGGCACAGAAGGAAATACAGAAAGGGAAATGTTTAAAAAAATGCAAACAAACAGATGCTGCAGTAGCTGTGCCCTTGACTCTGAAGAAGGCTTTAATATTTCATTGTATGCTGAGATCACTAACTTTGCTATCGTTGTCCCTTGTTTGGAGCATTCAATCCAAGTTTATTGTATACTGTGCCTTTCACCATAAGTGCAATGATAATAGTAGAGATTATGTAGCCATTCCTTCTACATGTGCTACACCTTTACAGTATGAGACCCTAAATTGCCTTTTGTCAGAATATAAGTATAATAATTAATATTGTTTTGTTATCTGTCAATTAATTTGCTTTTTAAAAATGAATTGTTATCATTATGTTAAATTATTTTTGAGTATTGCTTGCTGGTGAAATGGCCAGCTCCCTCCTTCTATGCTATTGTTGCAATGATGGTCCTGCCTTTATAGTTTCTGATATCATGGCAGCTACATTTTTTTTTAAGTCCAGATTCATGTCAATTAGATTTTTTAATCTTTGTTTAAAAGGGAAGACGTCCTCACAACACAAAATTCATCTAAAAGGATTTCAGGTTTTGACATTCTGCCTACTTCATGATTTAGCATTTGCCACTGCTTTTCCTGTTTTGACTTCTGTCTTTTATTCTTCAGTCGAATGTACCATCTTCCTATCTGAATCATTTCCTGTCACTTGCATTTAAAGTAGTCTCCGACACTTGGGAAGCATTTTGCCAAGTACTGTAGATTGTTTCAGTTTCAGGGAAAAATATAAATGTATAATGATAGTTTATTTCACTGCTCATTCTGTTGATTTCATTCAGACATTCTGCTCCTTGTCACTTTAACTCTACAGTCTTTGGCTAATGCTGTTCTCTTTTTAACTGACTTTACTGTCTCATTTGACATTACCTGGCATTCTGCTATTTACTGTCATATGCATGAGTGCAGAGAACCCCTAACAGAGACCAACTTAATAGGAACACAAGGAAAGGATTTGGATGTAACACCAACACTTACTCTTTTTTTGTTCTGCCCTTTGCCAGGACATCAATGACCTCACCTTACTCCCACATCCAGATCTGCCTCTTCTGCTTCCAACTTAATAAATAACTTAATTTATTATTATTAATAATAATGAATGTATTAAGTAATTGATATATTTTAATTAATTATATACAGGGTGAGTGAAAATTATGTGGACTCACAATCCATCCTAACCCATTAACAGCTGTGTTTGGGGTTCTTCCAGAGGGGCATAAAGTGGAGAAAGACAAACAAATTGTGATTGCATTCACAAGTTTAAGTCATTGGGAAACTGATCTGTTATACTATTTGAAATTGGAAAATATCAAATACTCAGTTAGAGGATCCGTACAGACTTTTTTCAAAACATGGCAGGATCTGATCAGTATAATTTTAAAATAAGCTCATAAAGCACAGAGAATTTATGAATTTAGGTACAGTATGTTTACAAGCCTTAAATTTCACGCCGTTTGGCTTGCTCTCTCTCTCTCAGGGGTGGGGATCGATCTGTTCTTAACTCAATTTTTCTTTTTGTAAAAACTTGATTGCTTTGTATGGATTGCAATAAAATTAATAAAAATGCAAAAAAAAAAAAAAAAAGAAAATTTGAATGGTGGAAACAGTTTATTCACAAAACATACTTCATATATGCAAGATGATTTACAGTAATGTCTCAACCTGTTCGCCATCATGTTCAACACAAAAAAACGAACTAGCAACAGTATCATTTAAAGCGTGGAAACAGATTTTGTGGGGAATAGATGATACCACAGTCCATATTCTGCCCTTCAGGTCATTGATATCACGAACTTTCTTGCTATACACACGCTCCTTCAACATACCCCATAACCAGAAATCACAGAGTGTAAAATCAAGGGAGTATGGAGGCCATGGCAATGGTCCACCTCAGCCTATTCATTAACCTGGAAATGTGTCGTCGAGATAAAAATAATCCATTAATATTAACATAATTTTGACTCATCCAGTATATCCTGTAATTTCTATATTAATATAACTTAATAAATACAGACTCATATTCTTTAATTGTGTTTAATGGCAAATTAAACAGGGTTACCTTTGTTACCTTAAATGTTAATGACCGGTTGTCTCTTCTTATTTTACAATGTAAAGTTTTAGTTTAAACATCCATCCCTGCATTTTATACTGTACCTGATTAAACAGTTGAGGTAACTATTAGCTATTTTAGTAGGACAGGGTGTAAGGTGAGAATTAACCGGACATGGTGTCAATGCATTGCAGAGAATAAGTACATTAGTGTTGGATCACTATAAAAATTTTGACTTCAGTATTGATACCAGCTTTTGGACTTCAGTACCGATATCAAAATGGTTGAAAAGTAAATAACAGATAACTCCAAAATCCCCATCTTACTCCAACATTCCTGATGCACTGTATGATTGTACTGCACACCACTTTACACTCGATAGCTTTGAAGTCCTGATCGTGTCAAAGGAATTTGAGGGGCTGCGAAGTCCAGATCACATCAAAGTATATAGTTTCATATTGTAAAGTCTACAAAACAGACATTTCTCCATAGATGCAAAAGTGAGTGTAAGGGGAAGGGCGGGGGTTTGCTGGGAAAGACAGGATATTGAGAGAAAAGCTGACGTTTATTTATGGAAATTAAAATTACGAAATGCTGGTAGAATAACATTATAAAATAAATTAGCATTTTTTGGTGCTTTTCCTGTAGTGGTATACCACGCAAGCCTAGTGCACAAACTAAGAACCAGACAAATGAGCCCGATTAAGAGGCAACATTTAACAAAAATGGAAGTTATGCTCACTAAATAAGTTCAAATTGTAAATCAACCCTAGTTGTTTTACATTGATACACAGAAACATTTCTACACATTTTCAGTGCTATTTTGTACCAAATGATGATGATTATGCCTTCTATTCATGAAATAATAGGTTTGGTGAATGTTGGTGCTGGAGGGCAACTCTCAAGAATGGCTTTTTTCTTTCAAGGAAGCTTGTGCAAATTCTGCATGTGACTTAGCACAGTAATATTCGGTTTTAACCATTCATCCATTACTTAGTTTGTCCTCAATTCTGAACAAGACACCAGGGTATTCTTCCTTTCTCAGTTTATCTATCTATAGCATCTTTTCCAATTTATTTATTTTTTGTCACAAACACATACTTCACTTATTCACATACTTACAACTGCAGCTCTGCCAGAATGAGCAACTTGCCATGTGTGAAATGGACTGAATGTTCTCCACTTGTTGTAAATGTCCTAAAAGACCATGCAATCATGCAGGCATAGTTTTAGGGTTAGGAATATTTCTGGTAAAAATGTTAAAACACCAAAAAGTGACGAAAGTGAAATCAGACTGTAAAAAGAAAAAAAAACAAGCAAGCGTTGCCTGACTGAGAAAGACTTTAAAATGTATAAGCATATCCTTCTTTATTAAGTCTCTTAAGACAGAAAAATGACTCCAAACATGTTCTTTTTTGTCTGATTTGTAGTTTTCATTGTTGAACAAAGTGTTTTTAGATCACCTCCTTCACCCACGCAATAAAAAAGAAAGAAAAAAGGTAATCTTTCCTTTTCTGTATATATTCATACCTTTATCTTGGTGTCGGAGACAACAGCCAATGACATGGAAAAACGTCGAGAAGAGACCGAATCACTAGAGACAGTTCTACTGCACTTTAGTTGATAAGAGGCTGCTGAATATGTATCTACTGTCATATGGCATCTATTCACCACTGATCTGGAAATGTGACACATTCAATTCAAAGCTGACACCACATTTCAGATGTATGAAACTGGCCTGTCTCCTTCGAGCTTTCTTCCTTTCTCTGATCCATATTTAATTATTAAAAAAATCCTATATAATAAAATGAAATGTGTGATAGAAAGAATGCATGACAGTGACTGATATATGCAGTAAAAGGGTCTTGCCACTAGGCCACTGTAATATTTAGGGTAAAAATGTTTAACACAAGTGGTAAAGCGGTTAAACATTATGAATAAGTATCAATGCAAACAATTTTTTTAATTACTTACAAGTGGTAAGAGAAAAAATACACACTTTATCATTTCAGTTTACATTACTTTACATGCACAGGCACAGAGTATGTAAACAGTCATGGGGACATGGAGTCTTTCATGGAAAGCAGGAACTAAACCAGTCCATAGCACTGCATATTCAGAAACAATCCCACAATGAATCACAACTGACCAATTTAGAATAGTCAGCTTAAGCTGCACTGCACTTGTGGGAGGAAAACCCACACAGGCATAGGAGGAATTTACAAAATGCATCCAGAGTTCAACACAGGGTTCACTCAAGCATAAATCTAAACAGGACCAATTTGAAGTAGACAATTCACCCAAATTGCATACCTTGCAGGATACAGGAGGAAAACTGACATACCCACAGAGATTCTCATGCTGACACCAACCAGGTACCAAAAGAACCCTAGAGTATATTTTATATGCTAAACATTCATTGGCCAGATCTTCAATCTATCCAGACTCCATTTAACTTTGTCAAATCCCATGGGAGCTACAAATGTTAATGCTCAGCCATTGCCCATCTGTCCAAGATGGGATATTGAGGGATTTTTAAAAACCTGTAGCAACTAATAAGCTGGCATCTTCAGTGACAGCTTCAAAATTCTACTGAGTGAAAGTGTTGTCCCCTCCTACATCAAAAGAACCTTTCTTTCTCTGTGTCTAAGAATTCATAAGTGGATAGTCTGAATGACTACAATCATGATGAAGTGCTTTGAGAAAACATTAAACAAAATATTTTAGATAGTCATGATTACATCCAATTTGCATATCATCACAACCAGTTCACCTGGATTCTATATGCCTTGTGCTTCATATCATCCTGGCATATATAAACACTACAAATTAAGTCCTGTTGTTTGATTATAGCTTGAGACTACAACAGCCATACCACCTGTACTTCTGAGCAGGAAATACATCCGAAGCTTGGCCAGTACTTGGATGGAAGAATACAAGGAAAAGTTTGAGTTGCTGCTGGAAGAGGAGTTGGTGAGGCCTGCAGTGTAGATACCATGTGGCCTATGTGTGTGGATCCCAGTGCCCCATTGCTGAAAGAAAGCCACCATCCTCTAGATGATGTAAAACTAAGTCCTGATTCCTTATGGTCATAAAACATCCCTGTGCATATCTTCAAAAACAGCAGAGTGTACACCAATGTTCTGGCAAAGTTGCCCATCATGGCCCAGTCCACTCTGGCGCTCTAACCATACCCTGTCACTAAATTGCTAAGTATTCCTCTCATCCCTTTAGCATCATAAATAGAATGTAAGGTGAATAGATTCGAACCTTTGCATCACCCAAGCAGATGCTACACATTGGTGATAGTTAAGGTATCTCTTCACTGTCTAAATAAAGCACTTTGAGGGGCTAGAAAGGTGTTATATAAATAAAACACAACTAGCTTAGCATTTAACACCATTAAGATGGCCACCAAACTCCTCGTCCTCAGACTTAGCACTACTTTCTGCAACTAAATCTTGGACTTACTAACCCAAAAATCTCTGCAACTAAGGATGACAGCAAATGATGATTATTGACTTAATTTGTCAGTATCTGGGCAATTCTGTCCTACATGTCCTCATACTGAGTCACTGTACAAAGGTTAATTACTGAGGAACCATTGTTTTGTTTTTGGAATGTTTAAAGAATAAGCCATCCCTATCAGGAACTTAGTTAGGGCTTAAGCTTAGATAGATAGATAGATAGATAGATAGATAGATAGATAGATAGATAGATAGATAGATAGATAGATAGACATGATGCTTACTTGTTTAAATAATATTAAGACTCTTAGGGTTTACCTCATTCTGTCTAATACATGGAATTCTCTCAGCCCTTTTACATGAATCTAAACTGATCTGCCACCCCTGAAGGGCTACCTTCAGTTAGTATGAGACAGGATGGTATACTGAAGAAAATTAACTATTAAGTAACAATTTGTAATTTTTTTGTATTTTTAATGTTCTTTCCCATTGCATGTCTAATGGGCAAAACTTAGTAGCTGGCAAATTTGTGAAACTGATCACTATAATAGACACTTTACACAAGCATATGCATATATATGTATATAAACTGCTCAAAAAAATTAAAGGAACACTTTGAAAACACATCAGATCTCAATGGGAAAAAGAAATCCTCCTGGATATCTATACTAATATAGACTGGGTAATGTGTTAGGAACAAAAGGATGCCACATCGTTTGATGGAAATGAAAATGATCAACCTACAGAGCCCTGAATTCAAAGACGCCCCAAAAATCAGAGTGAAAAATTATGTGGCAGGCTAGTCCATTTTGCCAAAATTTAATTGCAGCAACTCAAAATTGTACGCAGCACTTTGTATGGCCCCTGTGTTCTTGTATACATGCCTGACAACATCGGTGCATGCTTCTAATGAGATGACAGATGGTGTTGTGGGGGATCTCCTCCCAGATCTGGACCAGGGCATCACTGAGCTCCTGGACAGTCTGAGGTGCAACCTGGTGGCATTGGATGGACCAAAACATAATGTCCCAGAGGTGTTCTATTGGATTTAGGTCAGGAAAGTGTGGTGGCCAGTCAATGGTATCAATTCCTTCATCCTCCAGGAACTGCCTGCATACTCTCACCACATGAGGCCAGGAATTGTCGTGCACCAGGAGCCACTGTACCAGCATAGGGTCTGACAATGGGTCCAAGGATTTCATCCTGATACCTAATGGCAGCCAAGGTGCCTTTGTCAAGCCTGTAGCGTCTGTGTGACCCTCCATGGATATGCCTCCCCAGACAATCATTAACCCACCACCAAACTGCTCATGCTGAATGATGTTACAGGCAGCATAATGTTCTCCATGGCTTCTCAGACCCTTTCACTTCTGTCACGTGCTCAGGGTGAACCTGCTCTCATCTGTAAAAACACAGGGCACCAGTGGTGCATCTGCCAATTCTGGTATTCTATGGCAAATGCCAATCGAGCTGCATGCTGCTGGGCAGTGAGCTCAGGGCCCATTAGAGGACATGGGGCCCTTGGGTCACCCTCATGAAGTCTTTCTGGTTGTTTGGTCAGAGACATTCACACCAGTGGCCTGCTGGAGGTCATTTTGTAGGGCTCTGGCAGTGCTCATCCTGTTCCTCCTTGCCCAAAGGAGCAGATACTGGTCCTGCTGATGGGTTATGGACCTTCTATGGCCCTCTCCAGCTCTCCTAGAGTAACTGCTTGTCTCCTAGAATCTCCTCCATGCCCTTGAGACTGTGCAGGGAGACACAGCAAACCTTCTGGCAATGACATGTATTGATGTGCCATCCTGGAGAAGTTGGACTACCTGTGCAACCTCTGTAGGGTCCAGGTATCGCCTCATGCTACCAGTAGTGACACTGACTGTAGCCAAATGCAAAACTAGTGAAGAAACAGTCAGAAAAGATGAGGAGGGAAAAATGTCAGTGGCCTCCACCTGTTAAACCATTCCTGTTTTGGGGGTCATCTCATTGTTGCCCCTCTAGTGCATCTGTTGTTAATTTCATTAACACCACAGCAGCTGAAACTGATTAACAACCCCCTCTGCTACTCAACTGACCAGATTAATATCCCATAAGTTTCATTGACTTTATGCTATACTCTGATTACAAAGTGTTCCTTTAATTCTTTTGAGCAGTATATATATATATAGCAAAAAAATACTCAGCAAAAAAAGAAACGTCCCATTTTCAGGACTGTGTATTTCAACAATAATGTTTTAAAAATCCAAATAACTTTACAGATCTTCATTGTATAGGGTTTAAACAATGTTTTCCATGCATGTTCAATTAACCATAATCAATTAATTAACATGCACCTGTGGAATGGTCGTTAAGACCATAACAGCTTACAGAAAGTAGGCATTTAAGGTAACAGTTCTAAAAACGCAGGACACTAAAGAGACGTGTCTACCGACTGTGAAAAACACCCAAAGAAAGATGACCAGGGTCCCTGCTCATCTGCATGAACGTGTATTAGGCATGCTGCAGGGAGGCATGAGGACTGCTGATTTGGCTAGGGCAATAAATTGCCATGTCCGCACTGTGAGACACCTAAGACAGCGCTACAGGGAGAGATGGAAGGACAGCTGATCATCCTCGCAGTGGAAGACCACGTGTAACAACACCTGCACAGGATCGGTACATCCGAATATCACACCTGCGTGCCAGGTGCAGGTACAGGATGGCCACAACTGCCCGAGTCACACCAGGAACACACAATCCATCAGTGCTCAGACTATCCGCAATAGGCTGAGAGAAGCTGGACTGAGGGCTTGTAGAACCTGTTGTAAGGCAGGTCCTTACCAGACATCACCAGTAACAACGCCGCCTATGGGCACAAATCCACCTTCGCTGGACCAGACAGGAGTGGCAAAAAGTGCTCTTCACTGATGAGTCACGGTTTTGTCTCACCAGGGGTGATGGACGGATTCGTGTTTATCATCGAAGGAATTGAGCATGTCTGGGACCTGTTGGATCGCAGGGTGAGGGCTAGGGCCATTCCCACCAGAAATGTCCAGGAACTTGCAGGTGCCTTGATGGAAGAGTGGGGTAACATCTCACAGCAAGAACTGACAAATCTGGTCCAGTCCATGAGGAGGAGATGCAGGGACACATTGTGAAACATTTTTAGTTTATGTCTTATGGTGTTGACTCTTTTAGTGTTCATACAAATATTTACACATTAAGTTTACTGAAAGTAAAAACAGTTGAAAGTCAGAGGACGTTTCTTTTTTTGCTAAGTATATATATAATTTATTCCCATCACTTGCAAAAAAATCTAAAATGATTAAAAAAAAGAAATGTTCAACAGATCCTATTACCACCTCTGCAGTTCCATCCAATATCTGTAATAAAACGCATTTCTCTCGACAGATGTCAAGATGCACACACTGATTTTAGTTTCTCTGGACAGGTATACGTTTCTCTTTTAATTGGGCAATCTGTTGAGAATAATCCACTTGGTACCTTACTGCTGCAATCAATTTCCCAGATAAAAGGAAAAGTTCAAGTCAATCACAATGACCACCTTATCAGCCAGCTTATCACAGTTCAATTACCAGGCCTCGGTTTTCAGACAGCTCCTGCATTTCCTGTGTCGAGCTAATTGGGGTGTTACAATTTAAATATGCACTGAGGTGGAAATGCCCCCAACAGAAATTCCTCATTACAACTCGTAGCAGCACCCTTTCTTGCTCTTTTTTCCAGGAGAGGCTGGGGGTGTGAAGAAAAGTGCTATTGTAATTTCCTTCATTAGACACTATTTCAAGATTCACCTAAACTGTTTTAGTTCATGTTGTTAGCTCAAGCTTCAGCTATTGCAAAGCCTATTATTAATTCTCTGGGTGCCAAAAACAAAAAAGTACACTGGAGTATTTACTGTATTTCTTAATTTTTGCTTCAATACAAATAGAACACAAAGTTTAAATATACCAAACAGAGATTTAAAATTTTGCAGTGTGTCAGACTGACAGGCTTCAGCTATACATAAGTTGGTTCAATAAACAGAGTGATAAAATAAATGAAGGAATGGATATGTTTATAACTTACTTATAGAGTGCCTTCAGAAAGTATTTATACTCCTTCAATTTTTACACTTTTTGTTAGATTGCAGCCTTGTGCTAAAATCATTTAAATTCCTTTATCACTTTATCAAGCAACACTCAATACCACAGGATGACAGAAGAGAAAACAAGATACATTTGCAAATTTATTAAAAAAATAATTAAATAAATATAACATCAACACAAGTATCTTTTGCTATTACACTTGGCATATGGCTCTGGTTCGTCAGTTTTTATTGATCATCATTTAGATGTTTCTACACCTTGATTTGAGTCACCTTGTGGTCAATTTAATCGATTGGCCATAATTAGGAAAGGTGTATCAGAGCAAAATCCAAGCAATGATGTTGAAGAAATTGCCTGCAGAGATTTGACACAGATCTGCGGGTGACTACAAAAAATTTCTGCAGCTTTGGAGTTTCCCAAGAGCATATTGGCCTTCATAATTCTTAAATGGAAGAGGTTTGGAACAATCATGGGTCTTCCTAGAATTGGTCACCCAGCCAATCTGAGGAATTGTGGGAGAAAGTCCATGGTGAGAGAGGTGAACAAGAACCTGAAGGTCACTCATGGCAGGAAACCTGCATTGACATGAAGGAAACTTCCAGAAGGACAATCATCACAACAGTCAACCAATGTGGGCTTTATGATAAAATGGCCAGGCAGATGCCTTTCCTCAGTAAAAGACACATGAAAGCCTGCTTGGAATTTGCAAAAAGGCTCTTGAAGGATTCTCCAACTATGAGAAATAAGATTAATCAATGCGATGAAACCATGGGAAAGGCACTATATAAATAAAATTGATTATTATCATTATTAGGCACTGCTCCTCACCTGTACAATACCATTCTGATTTTTCAGTGGCAGGGACTGGGAGACTAGGCAGACTAAACAGAGCAAAGTACAGAGATATCCTTAATGAAAACTTGCTTCAAAATGCTCTGAACCTCAGACTTGGACACAGGCTCACCAACAGGACAATGACTTTAAGCACAAAGTAAGGACATCTCAAGAGTGTCTAAGAGACAACTATGACTGAAAGTCCTTATGTTGCTCAGCTAGAAACCAGAATTGAGCTCAATCAAACATCTGTGAAGAAACCTGAAAACAGCTGTCCGCCAAAAGTCTCCATCCAACCCAACAGAGCTTGAGAGGACCTGCAGAGAAAAATGGCAGAAAATACCCAAATGCAGGTGTGACAGGCTTGTTGCAACATTCCCCTTAATACCTGTAATAAGATGTTACAGGAGATAGCGCTGCTTCCTCATTTTCCCTCATAGTAATAGGGTCCAACCCTGGCTTGTTCACTTTCTGAGTGGGGTTTGCATGTTTTCACCCATCCATGTTGGTATTTCTCTGGGTGCTTTAGTTTTTCTCCCAAATTCCAAAAATGGTGACCCTAAATTGATCCTCCAGGAGTGAATTTGGTAATTTTAGATAAGCTCTGCAATAGATTGACACCCCATCATAGGTTTGGTTGTTCTCTTGCACCCAATGCTGCCAGGACAAGATCCAGCCCCCGGAACTCTGAACTGGATGAAGGTGATTCAGTAATACATTATTTTGAATTAATAAAACATTTTTAGCTTAATCTTTAAATCCAGAGTAGTTTGCTGTGCTAGGAACTCCGAGTTATGAATTTATTTGAAAAAACAGTAACTGTAGCAAGTGGTTAGATGCACACTTGGAAGATGGCTGTGGCCTCTTATGAAATGTCTCCAGTGGGGCACAGCTTGACCTGTGTGATTTCCCTTTTTGCTCATTTTTTCATGTTTCTACACAAGCATTTATCACAGCCAGAACATGTCTGCCACTTCCACTTAGGAGCTGCTAAGGAGTATTTCATCAATTAATTTATTCAGTGCTTTACTTAGGAATATATAAACATGGCAATTTGCAGATGGTTTGCAGATTTCACTTGATCTTATTTGCATAGGCCATGTAGTCTGGTGCGTAGCTGTGTCGGACTTGAGATGTCAAAGCTACAGGTTTATTTCAGGCACCTGACTCACAGAAAATCCTAAATAAGTCATTTAACATGCTTGTAGGTCACCTTGGGAAAAAATATGTAACAATAAATGATAATGGGCAGCACGGTGGTGCAGTGGTAGTGCTGCTGCCTCGCAGTTAGGAGACCCGGGTGGAGTTTGTATGTTATCCCCATGTCTGCATGGGTTTCCTCCGGGCGCTCCGGTTTCCTCCCACAGTCCAAAGACATGCAGGTTAGGTGGGCTGGCGATTATAAATTGGCCCTAGTGTGTGCTTGGTGTGTAAGTGTGTGTCCTGCAGTGGGTTGGCACCCTGCCCGGGATTGGTTCCTGCCTTGTGCCCTGTGTTGGCTGGGATTGGCTCCATCAGACCCCAGTGACCCTGTGTTCGGATTCAGCTGGTTGGATAATGGATGGATGGATAAATGATAATACTAGTAGTTCGCACTACCTCAAGGAATTCTAGGTGTGATACACAGGTTTAGTTCCTGTAAACAAAGGGTGACCAAATTCACATTTTTCTCAACCAAAAGATGAACAGCAGTGTAGTTTTAAAGTTAGCTGGGGGTATTAAAATGAAACCTGATATCAGAAAAACATCTCAGATCCTACACACAAACAGGAATCTAGTTTTCAAAAAGTAGAAGTTTCATCTCTTTTCCTCATTAATAGTCATTTTATGTACGTAATTCTAATCTTAAACACTGGCATCTCAGCAGAGAGTCAGGAAGATACCTTACCCAGATAGGAGGCCCCGAATGGATAGGAAGGCATCCCGCCCAAGAGAGGGAAGGATATCACACCCAGGCAAGGATTCCATAATGGATGGATGGACATCCCAACCAAGAGAAGCCTGTTTCTTACCAGGGCAAGATGCTCCAGGCAAATGGACAGGGTTCTCCACCAAACATATTTGTAGCACCTCCCTTGGCCGAGATAGAAGAGAAGGACAGGGAAGGACTGTCTCTAATGGATGTTTATTCCACCCTCCAACCACCCCAGTTGCTAGATGGCAGTAGCCCTCAATGCTGGGGCCCATTTGGAAACCAGCAGGGAATGTCAGGAATTATAGTCCGGCAGCTCAACCCTACAGGTTGTACAGGTACAGGCTGGTGCTGCAAGAGGCTGCCGTAGGGAGATTTACTCCCTGCTATGTGGGACTTCCATGTAACCCAGAAGTACTCCCGGGTTCTCAATAAAATGGATTGCATTCCTTTGTCCAGGCGAGTCGAAGTTGGGAAGAAGGAAGGCAACACTCAACTGGAGGAGGGCAGGGCAGGGAAGTGCAGAGATGAGAGGTGTCCTTGTGCTTGTTTAAACAAGAGACTGTCTTGGTGTGCTCATGTTTGAGGCTCTATGGTGCCCCCTTGCCTTCACATATTCCATTTAAATCTAAAACCCCCAATTAAATAAATGCACCCCTCTTGATGAACTGAACAAAAAACTTGTCACACATAATTATAACTACAAAAACATACATAATTAATTGTCTAATTTCATCTTAGCTGGTCTTATTGCTACATGTCCTGGGGAACATACTGACAATACAGGGATAGTTAGATTAACAGTCAAACTAATAGTCCTATTCCAGCATCCACAGGAGCGTATCTCCAAAGGCACAGAAGAACAGAGCTCCCCATATAAATTCTATAGTACTCCACTAACTGTATGGGCATGTGTTCCCTGGTCCAATCCAAAGATCATTCAACAAATTTTGGGACCAAACTAGTCACACTGTTAAGATAATACAGAAATCCAGATAGTTTTGTCTGGGTAATCCGGCCTACTCCCACATTCCAATGATGTGCATATTAGTTCATTCTCAATGTAGGTGTGCACATAAGTGTGCTTTGCTAATGACTATCAGCCCCACTCTTGCAACTCCTGTTGGCTCCTGTGTTAAACGCAGTGATGTCAGGAAGGGCTCCAACTCGTCACAACTCTAAATTGCATTATGGAGGTTTGAAAAAATGATGGACATAGAACTAATACACAATGACATTACAAAGCATGAAGATAATATCATCTAGGCAAGAGACTGAAACATGAAGGACAAAGTGAAACAAAAGTAAAAATGTGCTCATACAGGGAAGGTCTGAATAAAAGTCTGCATGTTTCTTTTTTTCATTAGAATTACTTATGAATGTTTTGAAATTACTTCCTCCTGACTCACCGGTATGAAAAACCACGCACATGTGATACAGTAGACCCCCATGAAGTTGTGGTTCAGAGTTTGCGGCCTCAGTTGTTTGCGAATTTTTCCTTAGAACCTAACTAATAATTGTTAGTGGAAACCGCAATTTTTTTATGCCTTTTTTCATGGCAATACTGTACTGTAGAAAGAACACAAAGCATTCGTAGAGAAAAAACGTGCCTTGTGATGGTGAAAGTAGCCAATCCAAGAGCGTTATTTATTTCTCCTTGCTGCTGATTAGCTGCTGCCCTGTGATGCATCTCCGGTAGATGTAGCCCAGCATTCCCGCATCAGAACAGTTTACTGCATGTAGCTATCTCGAGTGTCTCACTGAGCATTGTCATGTTTTTCATTTTGTTCTTCTTAAAGCCCTAAGATCCCGCCCAAATGCCCTGCACCTTCTAAGGCTTCTGACAAGGAACCTAAGCTCCAGAAAAAGTTTAAGACACTCCAGGAGAAGGTTGAACTACTGGATTTGCTCCAGGAACTAAATAGTTATGCCGCAGTAGCCACCCAAGGAGCTGTAAATCATCTGCTTTGCTGTGCAGTCATTATCTTCATTACATACCTTCATTGTATTGCACAGCTAATTCATCATCATCTTCAATCGATATCATTCATTATTGGTGAGTACCCATACATTTTACTGTATTTTTATTAAATTAAATCATTACGTATTTACCCTACTTATACCAAAGTAAATGACAGCGCATACCAAAACAAAAACACGCTTGCATGAATTACAGTACGTATAGGGGTAACAACCGGTATTTTACATTCCAACACTGTGGGAGACATAGCAGTACAGTACTGTACAGTAAATGGGTTTACCTTTACATTCTTTTTTTAGGGTAATGTATTAAGCTGAGTTTGAAATTAAAGTGTTTTGGGGGCATATTTGGGGTTTAAACTATAAAAAAGGCATTTTTTTGACCACATCCAAAATTAGCGGTTTTTCACAATTCCCGGGTGCTCTAGGAACGTAACCCCTATAAATTTCGGGGGTTGTCTGTATACCATTCAACTTAACCTTCTCTCTTGTTAAGCAAGATGTCAGGCTTTTTGGCTCTCTAGACTTGAAAAACCCTCATATTTGCCATTTCTAGACCATATTTTGTGCTGGAAATTACACCTTTATGAAAAAGAGTAAACCAGCAAAAATGATTAGAAAGAATTGAAGTTCTGCTTGCGACATCAAACTACCCCAATCATTCGCCCCCTAATGAGATACAAGGAGTCAAAGTTACTCATTTTCACAAAACTGAAAAAATGGGGATTGGTAATATGGCCATTTGTCAGTCAGACATTACCATCCATCCATTATCCAACCCGCTATATCCTAACTACAGGGTCACGGGGTCTACTGGAGAAATGGGCATTTGGATTACGCTATTTCAAGGTGATAATATTTTTGATATCTTTTACTTTACCACTGGTCTTAGCCCTCTAAGAGCCACTCTCAGAACACAGTAATCCCTCCTCCATCGCGGGGGTTGCATTCCAGAACCCCCCGCGATAGATGAAAATCCACGAAGTAGAAACCATTGTTTGTATAGTTATTTGTATATATTTTAAGCCCTTATAAACTCTCCCACACTGTTAACATTATTAGAGCCCTCTAGACATGAAGTAACACCCTTTAGTCAAAAGTTTAAACTGTGCTCCATGACAAGACAGAGATGACAGTTCTTTCTCACAATTAAAAGAATGCAAACATATCTTCTCTTCAGGAGCAGAGAATTTCAGAGAGAGGGAAGAGAGAGCGCTCCGCTCGCAAAGAAAAGCAAATAATCAAAAAATCAATACGTGTGCTTTTGGAAGCACCGCGATAAAGCGGCATTTCTTAGAGGTGACTCCGCATCCACTAGGCAAACAGCTTCTGTGCAAACAGTACCTCTGCTCACAGCCCCTTCGTCAGGCGCAGAGAAATGTCAGAGAGGGTGAGAGAGAGGCAGAGACAAGCAAACAATCAAGCGCCGCGCGGGAAGCATATCTTATAGCATTGAGGAGTTTTAGTTAATATGTAATACATGCTCTGAATGGGTAGCTTCTAAGCCATCCACCAATAGCGTCCCTTGTATGAAATCAACAGGGCAAACAAACTGAGGAAGCGTGTAGCATAAATTAAAAGACCCATTGTCCGCAGAAATCCGCGAACCAGCGAAAAATCCGTGATATATATTTAGATATGCTTACATTTAAAATCTGCAATAGAGTGAAGCCGCGAAAGCCGAAGCGTGATATAACATAAGCATGTGGGGTATCACTTTAGACTATCTCAATGTTAGTGATTATGAATATGATATTACTTTTAATTTTTGTTCCTTTACTAGGAATCTAGCCCTCTAGGGACCTCTATCAAAGGGTGAAACGTGACAAATTTCTATTACAACTGAGAATATTTAGACTTTAAATGCACCTGTCCTTGGGAAACAGCTTCAGGCTCTGTCAACCTATAATTCCAAGGGCTGGAGCTGTCTTATAATGCTTCTTCTCTCATTCCCACAGCAAATCCAGAAACCAACCCATCTGAATCACCAACCCATGACATCACTTCCGATCCTGGGGTTCCCGGACCTGCCCCTTCCACCTCACTTATTTTATCACTGCCATTTTTTTTACAGTTTGATCAGAGACTTGTGTCTGGAAAGACATTTCTATCTCAACACATTAACTTGTATTTATTTTTTTGACATCATAATATATGGGGTTTGCCTGAGGGTGTACCAACTCTTTATCTTTGTCACTATGCTTTGTTTATAACATTTAAATTGAATGAATGCCAGCACACCAAAAGAGGCTTATATTTTAGCAGAGATGGCCACAGCAAACAAAACATTCTTATAAGAATTAATAACTTCATGAGTGACCTCAGGAGGGAAGCTTGTTGAATTTTAATATTTTAAGTATTTGATGCAACTGTTTTGTTGATTATGTACTACCTCTTGAAGATAATCATTACATTTCTCATGAACACCCTAAATTAGGGTAGCATATGCTAATTTAGACTTTATACAGTATTTTTAGGGTTTTTTTTTTTTAAATACCGTATTGAAGTTACACTGAGTAATTCATTTTTAAAATTAACTGAATTTTTTTAGAAGTATTTGAAAGAATAAAAAACACTAGAAAGCAACAGCTGAAGTCCCCTCTGACCTGAAGCAAGTCTTCTCACTTCTAGGTGCGCTCGCCTTCAGATGGCTCTTTATTCTAAGTGATTCTGATGCACATTTCACACCTAATATAAAATGGAACAAGCTGTGTTTGTTTTGCTGTAGGACATAACCAGCAGTAAGATGACATGGATTATAAACAAATGAAGAAACTGTTTTTCTTTCTCTTTCGTTTTTTTTCCTATTCCTGACTCACTGCAGTGACAAGATGCCATGCTACCTGAGGGAAAAGCACAGTTGGTGTCAGGAGTGTGGCCAGGCTGCACTGCATTGATGACAAGAAGTCCTGTAAACTGATTCTGAATCAGTGATGGAACACTATTTTAAATACAGCACCTGATTGTGTTGATTGAGTGGGGCATAGGACCACCAATCCAAATGATTTGGTACCAACAAACACTGAAATTACATTTTTTTCAATTGCCATGCCAGATACAAGAGTCTAAAATTTAGTGCGGTGACATCTCATAATGAAGCCATCTGAGAGGGTGAAGGGCATGCATGCTTACACGCTAAAGAAGAGTTTGACCTTAAGGTGAATGCCAGCACACCAAAAGAGGCTTAGCTTATAGCAGAGACGGCCACAGCAAACAAAATATTTTTATAAGAATTAATAGCTTCATGAGTGACCACGAGAGGAAAACTTGCTATATGATCCACTGGCAAGGTTAGGAAATAGTATCTTACAGAAAAGACCTCATCAATTGGATGTCAAAATGGTCACATTATTTTTCATTTCTGCCAAAAATATGTCACTAGGCCATCTGGTAACATGTTGAAGTTGGTTGTTGCTGCCATTTAGCTGCACTACACAGCTGGTGATTGACTACATGCTTCAAAGGCCCATTTTTCAGTGTGGCCTGCCAAGCCATTTCATTACTCCAGCACTAGGTGTTATGTGTACACACGAGCAGGGAGGGGCATAGAGTTTACACATTTTTTTTTAAGCAAATGTCCATATTGATTAACGTCACTCTTTAAGTAGAAAATGTGTAAGCATGGGAGCCACACACATGGTTGATAAAATGGAACCAGACAGGAGACATAATTGGGCTGCTGCCGGCAAGGCATGAGCAAGCAGTGAAGGATACACAAGGTGTACACAGGGTGGTAGAATGACTTGGAGGAAAGCGAATTGAAGAAAAACATTTACTTTCATGTTTGTGTGTGACAACAGATAAAAGTACACATGACAAATGGTGGCCTTGTTAAATTTTTCTAGTCATAGGTCTCCCTTGCCAATAAGAAAAGCACAAAACAGAAGAAAATTAAATTACGGTTAAAAAAAAAAGTGTCAGCATGGAGGTATGGTAGTTACCGTTGTTGCTCAATAGAGCCAGTCAGTACCTTTGGTATGAATCCCATGCCTGATTGCTTCTTAATCCCATTCCACCAAAGATATATAACATACACAAGTCTCAAATGTGTTGTTTTACTGCAGTTTCCTTGTTTCATGTTCTGAATGAGTGTGAGCTGTGCACTGCGCACTCCAGTTTTCTTCCCACATATCATAAATACATGCAAGTAATATGGACTGACAGTTGGAAATTGTTCCCTCCTAAATGCTAATGGAGTCTGTCAAAGGCTGGTCTCCGATTCCAAGGTTTGAGAAAGGTAAATACAAATATCTAACATTATCTATTAGCGATGCTTCTTGTTTAACTTTTATCCTTTTCTGTACATTGTCTGAGAATGCAGAACCACTATATTGTGCATCACCATCACACACGGAATAGTGAAAGACAACTGCAATAAAATTATGTAATATTGGCAAAATGAACACATATATTATGAAAGCTATCAATCTTGTACTTAGCCTAACAGCTATAATTGAAGAAGTGCATTATAAAACCATGAGTGTCAAAGAAACCTCAAATAAACCACATAAAATGACAAATTAATAAACAATCAAACACATTTCATATCCTTATCACTAATTGGGTCAAAATGAGTTGAGAATTACAATTGAAGTAAAAGAAAAAGGGTTGTGAATGGTTTACAGAAAGCCCCATGATGGGTTGCTGTGGGTTTGGCTGAAACAAATCTCCCATAGACAACATGCAGCAGTGATTCTCAAAGGGGAAGTAGACAGATGACAATCAGCAGCAATTCTCAAAGGGGGATCCCCCCCCCCTTTGGTAAAGTTTGGAGGAATGGCGCTATGATCGACTGATGTATAGCGATGGTTACAGGTTGTGTAAACCAAGCAATGGTCAAAATTGGGTCAGGTAAGAAAAAAGTTTAAGAGTCACAGTGTTATACTAATAAAACATGCAGACCTATGGTCCTAAAATAATACACAAGCATTGCAATACCTATAATTTTTTGAATTTCTGGAACATATCAGGTCATAAGCTTTTGAGTATGACCAAGATCGAGCCCCATTGGTCCTTGAGTTATTGCATGACAGACAGACAAACATTAGCATTTTATACATATAGGCTGCCATCTGTCCTTTAAGCAACATGCAGTCTCAAACTAACTTAATCCTGTTTAGAGATCTAGAGAAGATATATCACAACATACACACATTTCCTTGTCCTTTTTTCCAACTGGTTCCTCAAATGGAATACCATAAGCTAGTCTTTTCATATTAAATTTAAAAAAAAGGAAAACACCTTAAATTGCGTTTTTATTTTTTGCTTTTTTTGGAGGCTAATGCGGCCCCTTTTTAATATAAGTTCACAGTTCGAGGCTAACAGACAATAACCGTGACTGCCGACAAATACATGCTGTGCCAGACACTCTTTATTGTGACACATAATCTGTTATTGTGTTGAACTGGGTGCAGTTTCAGTCTCTCCCTAGATTGGGTATAGTGTTAATCACTGTTGGAAGCAGGACGCTGTTTGAGTAATCAATCAAGACTAAATGTGATACCTAAATGATGGAAAATGCCCGCATCCATCCATCATCTCCAATCCATTCCATTCTCTTAAGTGAAATGTACAGTGCAGCCCTGTTTGATAGCCCAGTGTATATGGAATATGGGCCTTTCTCCTCAGACACTTCCCCTTCCATTGTCTTAACGTTAATAAATAGTCTTTTAAGTATTTTCATTTTCTAGTACACTGTGAAATTTCTTTGCAGTGAATAAATCTTCTCAGACAGATCCATCAATTATGTGCACATTTCTTTTGCTCTTATCAGTCCATTGATTGTTTATGGCTTGCTTCTGACAGAGTAAGTCCAAACACATTAACATAAGGTAATAACAAAATGAAATTTTCACATGTGTATCTAACCATAGTATAGGTATGTTCATGATGTCACATTAAGTCAAATGTGACATGGCCTGCAAGATCACAAGGCTATTAGGTCTGAGCAGCTGAGCTGGCATCTTCGATCCGAATACCACAAAGCATTGATTTGCATGTTCAGTGTCTGCAGGCTTAGACAGCGGCCAAAGCTATAATTATGGCAATGCATTGAATTTGAATTTTTATTTTAAACATAATGTGTTTCTATGTTCTGAGCCAGTGTAGTAGTTCATGAAAGACGACTTGAATTTTGAGATTTAAACTCGGAATTTAAAATGGACTGCAATTTTGAAGTGGAGCAGGCTTAAGAATTGTATGTTATTAATTATTGTGGAATCTTTGCAATGTATTTCAATAATTTGAGCCTATCTAATTAAAAATGTACTACAAAATAATAAAAGTTTTAAAATTGAGCCAACTGTATACAACTGTATACATCACTGTGATTTGTTTTGGTAGTTGCCTTCATAAATCTATAGGCCCATTTTCATTACTCCTTACCATTACTGAGCATCACCAGCCCCCTAGATGGAACACTATTATGACAAAGTACTTTGTAATATAACAATATCACTCCATTTAATTCAGATCACAGATGCAGAGATCCCATAGCATATCCCAGCTACACTGGGCTTAAGGCAAAAACCAACCATGGATAAGATGTCAGTACACTGTAGCACCACACAATCAGGGGCTAACAAGCACAACTTTGGGATGTGGGAATAAAACCAGCGAATCCACTGAAAAAAACACACTTCTTAGATCTGGTAAAGATGTATAAACATCAAACAGACAGCAACAGGTCACACAATTCAAACTCACTGCACAGCAACACTCAAGTCAGTGCCACTTTACTTCTTCCAGTACAATATGGTATATATTTATCTTAATTTTAAAAATAGCTACATTAGCAGAGTCAAACAATATTATAAGACATGATCAACAAGATATGGTCTTTTTCTTAATTACCTAAATCAGGAGAAGATCAGCAATACTTTTGAGGCCCTGCTAAAAAGATAAGAAAGAAAAGACTTCTGCCTTAAACGTCAGGTCTAGAAGTAGTTATGTATGTGAGGGAGGCTCTGTAAACTTTAAAATCAGGTTAATAAGCTGGCTTCCGATTCCATAAAGCAGGAAGCCTGGAAATGTGCAGTGCCAAAGAAACCACAGTGGAAGCAATAACAGATGAAGACAGGAGCAAAGACTAAGGCCGTAAGGGATAATGTGAAAAGGAGGTAAGCAAAGTTATTACTGTGTCTTGGGTTTGGCGTTCAGTGGTACTCAACGTGTTACTGGAATAAAATAAATGTATTTTTCCCAAGCACCTCTTCATAATCACCTCTCCAAACATAAGCCACAATAACAAACAATTCTTCCTCCTTTCATCCTCCTGTTGAGTGTTGCCAACTGTCTCCAGACTCACTGATGTGAGGCAACGGATTCCTTTTAAAATGGGATTGGGAATGACTTTGGCGCTATGCCATGTCTTCCTGGAAGCACTTCCGGGCCATAAAAAAAGTAGGGCGACCCTACCCTAACAGCACCCTCTATCTGTACCCAGGGACCTTGACAGAGCTGCACTTCTGGACTCCAACTCCCAATGTAAGTTGGACTCCAAGTCCCAATGACCACTGCCACATGGTGTATGGGGGCTGGAACAGCTCCCACCTCTCGGCTTCTTTAGATCCATCCATTATATCATGCTGGCCGGACACAAAGTTATTTTTACGTCCCAACAGCCACTTTATCTGTCATTCAACTCTGGCATCCCGCCCAGGTAAGAACCATCCTCCTTCCTAGCCGGGATTCCCAATTTCCTCCTACAGCAATGCTATATACAGTATTCTCTTTTATTTCTTGTAAAATAAGGCCCTTGTAGTAAAGTCTGGTGCCTGTCACTGGTGAGGAGTTACTCACAGCCTTGTCTCCCTATCCATTTCATGGCCATACTCAAAGAGGCTTGTTCACAAACCCTGTGCCTCTTAGTCCAAAGTAAATTGTTAGCAGTTGAGCAATAGGGAAACTTCCCTGATACCAAAAGTTCAAAAGTGCAGGAACTGTAAATAAATAAATAACACAGGAAACCACAAGTGTGACATTCCAAACCGGGAGTCTCATTTATAAAACTTTGCTTGGAATCAAGCGTGAAAATATGTGTATGCCCTGATACCAATTTAAACCAGCAGGCTTAAAAATGATACATTTCCACTTGGAGGGTATCATATGACATAGAGACTGGCATACCATCTCCAAGAGATGAACATAGCTATCCTTCTCTGCGCAGTTTAAAGAGCTGTGTCGCACGTATGCACATAGGTCTCTAGTAACTGTAATTCGACCACCACTCCAGGGGTTGGCGCCACATTCTAATGAGTTTTTCTTTTCCTCCCTCTGCAGACTGGATAACTGACAACTATAACACCCCTGAAGTCCACCTGAACTTGCCTCTTCCTGCTGGAAGGGCTCAAAACCAGATGTCCTGCCATCTTTGTCAGTTCTGTAAAGATGTCTCCGCAATTATTGCATGTTTTTCCAATTATACAGGGTGACCAGGCTGATACCCCAACTCTTTTTCATTGTCATCTCAGTCTCTTACATCTTTTTGTAGTGTGGTGACCAGAACTGCACACAATACTCCACATGCAATCTCATGAATGCATTATTGAGTTTCATCAGAACATACCTTAACTTATACTTAACACTTTTCATAACAACATTAACTAAACATTCTAAATCCGATTCCGCGATTGCTTCTGTATGCTTGTGTTCCTTCAGCACCTCATATTTTTCTACCTAAACTGCACTTTCCATGCATGTCCAGGTCTTACTAAATTGTTTATACTGCCTCTCTGGTATCTGCTACCCTTTCAATGCCAGTGTTATCTGTGAATATCACAAGTTTAATAAACTTTACCAGAATCAATACCTTTAATATAAGTTAGAAACACTATCAACCCAGGGGCACACTACTGAGAGACTCCAGTGCTGACCTCACCCTATGAAAGGACTCTCCTCTTATCGACACTCTTTGTCTCCTGCTATCTGACAAACCTGAAATCCAGTTTTGTAAGTTTTGCTTCGAATTACTTTGCATTTTTCTGCTGCTTCAGATGCCCATTCAAAAAAGTGAAAAAGGATCTTCTTCATATAAACTTACAACATTATTTTTGTAAAAATTTTTGTATAAGTAGTCTTTTAATTTATTTCCAAATACAGTTTTTATATTCTTTCCATGGACAGAAGTAAAGCTTGTTGATCTGTAATCACTGCTGTGCATTTTGTTTCTTTTCAGTGGACTGGAAGTGACTGCTGTAATATGCTTAAAAGACATTATTTAAAAATCTTTATGATTTCTTTAAGTATGAATTTTAAAATCCCATCAGACTTTGGGTTTTACTATTGTTTAACACTGGAAGGGCCTGAAACTCATCTGACTTAACTATTTTAACTCAGAGCATGTCTTTTTTTTTACTTCTGCTGGAGATATTACATCCAATACTGCTTAAAAAAGGTAAAATGTGCATGGTGTTAATTTGCTATTAGTTGCTTATTTTACATGATTTTACCTTTTGCATCTGTGGGGCTTTCCATATACTCTTTTACTTGAGCAGAATTGGAGTAATTGCTTGCTGTTTGTTTGAACTTCAAATAGCAATCATTTTCTGATGCTTTATTAACATTTCAAATGCTTTTTGTTATAGTTTTAAGTATTCCTCTAGCTCTGAATTTTATGCTTTTTTCATTTTCATGTAGATCACCCAACTTACTCTTATTTTGTTTAAGTCTTCTTTATTTCTTAATTCAGTCCTTTTCTTTTGATTTCTCATTTTCCTTTAACGGATATAATTCTTCTTAAAATTCAGTATATGTAGTAAGCCCCTGCTAACTCTCAAAGATAGTCTCTCTATTCACTGTATACATTCCATGCACGATACGTGCCCTGGCAACAAATGTATGGAGGAGGGGGCACCATAAATTGTTATACTTGATATTCCACATTCTTAGTGCTAGTTTTAATGTAACAAAATTAGGAGAAAGCAGAAAAAGGGAACTTAGATTTATTCACGCTGGCAGTTTAAGATGGTGTAAGTTCACTAGCAAGAAAAATCAAATCAATTGCTTGAAGCCAGCTTATATCACATCTGCTTGGAGGGGGAAAAAAAGGGAAACTCTGCAATTTTGTTGAGTCCAGCCTGCCTACTTCAATCTGGAAATAAACAGCATCTTGCTAAGTGTGAACGATGCTGAAACAAATCACCCCAGAGTCAGCCACAAATGTATCTGACAGTGCACATTGAATCAATCAGCATTTCCAGCCTGCTTGTGGGTGGAGAATAGGTGGCCCGGCTTTTGAAATTGCTTTCAGTATTGATACTGACACAGTGTGGGACAGATGCCAGTCTTTACGATTGGTTTTAGTGTGCTATAACTGTCTGGTGCTGAAATATCTTTTATCCCCAGCTGCACTTGAAAAACACCACTGCTCGGCAAGTGTAATAGATTGTTTAAAGTGACAATGGATAACTGGGGCAACTTTGATCTCAAAATAATAGGAACAAAGCGCTGTTGGTTGAATGTTGATTTCTTATGAAAGAATAGAGAAAACAGCTGCTGTGTTCATTTGCATTTGCCACACCGTTAAATGTCCAACCTAAGACAATGCTGCTGGAGGTACTTGGGGGGGGTGGTTGGGGATGGAGGTCGGAGGAATAATAAAAAAATGTCCAGTGGCTTTCCTGTACATAGGCATAAAATTGACTTGCATGGTTTTAAAAGACTACTGTTCTGGAAAGAAAAGTATTGGAAAGAGTGAATGTTTTAAGAATAGAATACAAAACAGTGACACTCCAGCTAAGGCAAATGCTAGCAATGCAGTACTATCTCACTGTCTCTGTTAAATTAAAATCAGTGCTGTGAGCACCTTAGGTGCTCAGCATGGGCCAAACTACTATCCTTCACCTTTGACAGCTCAACTGGATCAAAAATCCTGGCCTGGAACTAATTCACATTTATAAGAACTTCAAAGGGCAAATGTCTGATCCCTTAGCGAGCACCAATCTAAAAAAAAAATACAAACCTTTCTAGAAATGAACTCCTTCCTCAATGATACATTCATCATTTATCTGAGCCCATTCCAACAGCATTTGATAGAAGTCAGGGTCCATTTGTGGATGGGGGGCCAATTTGTCACAGAGCACACTCAGATTCATTCATTTATTCTGATCTTTGGGATGTGGGAGAAATTCAAAGTACCAGTGTAGACATGAGGTGAACGTGCAAACTGCCCACAGACAATTGCTAGGAAGGAATTCAAACCCAGGCTTCTGGAGCTAAGAGTCGGCACTGCTGATCACTGGACCATCCTACTCAAGTAGTTTGATTTTTTTCTGCATTAAATATTTAAAAAAATACCTTGGTTTGTATTTATTTAAAAGATATCAACATGCTTTGCCTAAAGATAGCAAGAAAAGCTTAGCAGCCTCACAACAGTCCAGAATCTGATTCAAATGGTTCAAGAAATGAATGAATAAATGGATAACAAAGACTGCCTCAATGGACTTTCTACACAAATAATAAACTCTATATAACAACCTGTATACACGTGCAGAAAGCGTTTTTTAAGCGAGATCTGTTAAGACCACCAGGCTTTGAGGTAAAATTCAGATTTTAGGTAGAAGGCATTTAAAGAGGCCTTAAACATTTCAGGCTTCCAGATTAAGAGAATCATTTTTAACCTTTAACCTTTGCTACACTCTACTGCAATGTATATATAGGTTTAGTATCTCTGAGCCAAATTTCCAATATCCAAAATCCAAAACTTGAGTACTGACATGATGCTACCTATATTGTCCACAGTGTAGCGCTGTAATACGAGACAGATGCTGCACCATGGTCTCAATATGCTATGTGAGAGAAGATGAACGTGGCTACCTTTCTCTGCACAGTTTAAAGAGCTGTGTCATGTGTGTGCATATAGGACTCTAGTGACTGTAATTCCACCGCCGCTAAAAGGGGTGGCGCCATGTCCTAATGCTTTTTTCTCTTCCACCCTCTGCAGACCGGATGACTGACAGCTATAACACCTCTGACATCACTTCTGGTGTTCATTCACATGGACCCACCTGTTCCTGCTGGAAAAACTCATACATTTTTTTTCACTTCACCAGCAGATATCATATTATAAACTTTCGATTAAGAGTCCCAGTGGTCTCATTGTGAGGGATGACACGCTGGGAATGGTATCACTGCCAGAGCTGAACCAAGATTCTTACCTGGTTTAGATGCCTATGGTGAGCAAGGACGTGGGAAGACAGTTTACAAAGGGCATTTTCTCCCAAAAAATTCTAGATGGCAGCCCACCTGGGCTACAGTAACACCACAGATTCCCATAGAGCATGTTGGGAACTGGAAATGCCCTGCTGGATTTCATGGGTACTACCAGGAGGCACTGAAAGGACTAACACGTCCTATTTTGTTCAGCTCCAGCCTTACCCAGACGTGCTCCTGAGAAACATTTTCAGGACACCAGACGTAGTCCTGGGTGTCGCATAAAAGGAACAACCCTCTTCAGTTCGGAGAGTCGGAGGAGAAGGACAAAGCTTGCTAGGGGAATGGAGCAGAGCTGAGATAAAGTGTTGCGGAGTGTTGAAATTGTAATTGTGGTTGTTGTGTGGAAAACTCTTCCTTTATATATAGTGAACTTGTGTCCAAGCCTTTGTGTCAGGAGTTTGGGGACCACATATATATACTGTATATATTTCCTTTTCTTATAACGTTTAAAAGCAGCTTGATAGTAGGGGACAATATGTTGATGGCTGCAGCATTACTAGAATGTTGTCTTGGTGTGGAGATTTGGATATGTAATGAGGATAACTGAATAGCAAAATAAGCTAAAACTTTATTTTTACTGATTTTAAATTGGGTGGGCAGACAACCTTTTTTTGTGGGCATCAACCTGCAGCCACACTTCTAATTGATGGTATGGAGTGTTCACTGTACAACAACGTCAGTCCTTGTGAAATGTGATATAGTTAATGATTTCTAGCTACCTTTGTTCATTAAAGGCGCAACATTTAAAAGAATAATTCATTGTGATATTCATGAAATTTACAGTAGCATATTGTTAGAATGTCTGTTTTAATAATTGAATTATTTTCCTCAAATGCTGCTTCTAGTTTCTGCACCACAGCACATAAACATCAGATGCCCGACTCAACTGACCTTGAACAGCTAGCCACAGCAAGTTTGAACTACATAAAACTCAGAGGAAACCAATTTTTGGACAGAATAAGAAATCTAGTAAAGATGTATAAAGGAGCGGCAGGAGGGTGATGACTTTCTTGATAGGTTCCCAGCTCTGTCAAGGCCTTAGTCTGTGATACTGAGGCAGCCTCATTAGCCTCCATATCACAAGAGCTCTGAACACAGAAAGCCTGTACTAGTTTTTGTGTACATCATCTCAATGTGTTAATAAAGTGGGTTGATAAGTATGTTACAAAAAAAAAAAAAAAAATCAAGGGCATACAATTTTATTTCATCAAGATAGGCAAGATGAACATATTTATGTAAAATATGGTATGTGTGGCGTGATGCATAAAGATGAAGGCTGAACCTGATGGTTAACTGCATAAATAATAGTACCACATGTCTTGGAATAAAAACAGCTTTCTGCTGAAAAGAGCAGCTTTCAGGTTGTAAACTGCAGGAGCTGCCAGCCAAAAACACATATATAAATATATATATTTTTTTTTTAATTTGCCTGTATTAAATGTGTAGAGTGTTTACAGAAATGCTTTACCCCATAAAATCAGAAACTTTATTGAATTAAATATAAACACAGCATTTTAAAACCTAAACACCCTAAATGCATAAAATAAAAGTGAAAAAAGTTACAGTACAGTATTGATCATGTTTTATTAACAAATCCTCTTACAAAATAATCATTATAGCAAAGCCAGGAAAGTGTAGTAAAAATATTTTATTTGTCACTGTTCCCTCCTGGGTTGTTAGAAATATGGTTGGAATATTTAAGCATTATTCTGATTTGCTTTTCAGTCCTGCTGAGGTGATGCCTATGGTGTCTGTTGAAGGAATTAAACTAAACAGAGCAGTTATTGTAGAAAAGTGTAAAGTATTACGACACTAAAGGAACATTAATTCTAAATACAAGATGGATGATACTTTTACAGGAAGCAGCCTCTGAAAAGGAGGAAGGGGTTTATGTTGGCACAACATTGTTATCACCAAGGCAATGTGCAGAAAGAATTAAAAAGGCTACATTTTATTGTAAAACCTGTGAAGGGAGTTTATGCTGAAAGAATATAAATTATTAGCAAGACCACATCCTAAGTACTGTCTGTAGTTCTTGTCGCCACGTTGCAAAAAACACCTAGCAGCTCTTTCAAGAGAGGTACAGCTAAATTCATCCCTGGACTAAAGATGTTGCCTATTCTGACAAACTAACGGAATCAAATATGTTTAATCTCAAGGAAAGAAGCTGTGTGGGACCTAATCCAGGTCTTCAGAATTCTGAAAGATATCAGTAAGGTTCATTGAGGGGAATTTTTTCAGTTAAATAGTGAATCACTTATTCAAGGACTTATTCGTCAATGTTAGTTAAGGGGAAGTGCATTTAAGATGGATGCCAGGAAGCACTTCTTGACACAAAGGAACATGGGAGTTTGGAACAAACTACCAAGTCATGCATTTCAAGTGGATTCACTGATAACTTTTAAAAGGTATTTAGATATGATGTTTGGGTAAATTAGCCATTATTCGACTAATGAATCTTGATGTGCTGAATGGTCTAATCTCACAAGCTGGTGCTATTGGTCAATCAATCAATCAATCAACATTTATTTAATAGCACACTTTCATACAAAAAAAATGTAGCTCAAAGTGCTTTACAAAATGAAGAATAGAAAAATAGAAGACACAATAAAAAATAAACATAAGTCAACATTAATTAACATAGAATAAGTAAGGTCCGATGGCCAGGGTGGACAGAAAAAAAAAAAAAAAAAAACTCCAAAGGCTGGAGAAAAAAAAATAAAATCTGTAGGGATTCCAGACCAAGAGACCGCCCAGTCCCCTCTGGGCAAAAGAGGTAACAGAGAAAGGCCCTTAATGGGACAGTATAATGGGAAGTGACAGCAGCTTGACTCTGTGTAATGTGACTCCCTCTCAGTTGCACTTTAGAAGTCACAAACTTGCTTGTTCAGTTAGAATCAAGGAAGTTTCCCTATTGCTCATCCAGTAAGTACTTACTTTGGACTTGGCGGGTCTGAGTTTGTGGCCAAGCCTCTCTGTGTGAGGACATGAAACACAGAAGTGGATGAGAACCCAGGCAGTTTCACACCAGTGATAGACGCCTGTCTCTGCTAAAGGGCTTTATGTAACAAAAAAAAAAATTAAAAAAAATGAATGCATCTATTTTTGTCACATTGCCAAAATCATAGTGACCAGGCACACAAAACAGAGGCATCTATAAAAGCAAAAACAGAAAACAAATTCTTACAAAAAGATAACAAAAATTATACCACTGAAATAATGGTCAAAATAATGGACCAATTCTAAAACAAAATGGGCAGTGTAGGGACCTAATCCATACTTTCAAAATTCTCTAAAGTTGATTCAGCATGATTTTCTTTAAAGAGTGAATCGTCTCCACCATTTTATCAATCTTCTTACATAAACAAAGATACTGCACCTTCATCTAAGATATATAAAACAATACTGAAAATTAAATTTATTTAGGAAGAGTCTGAGAACATCAGACAAGCTGTGGAGTAGGACATCCATTCAGACCAGCCTCTCTCATGAATACTGATTTACTTCACATTTTCAAAATACAGTCAAGTTAGAATTTGCAGGTCCCCAAAGTTCCACTGTCTACTACAATGTCAAACACTGATGGAAAACTTACCATTTGTACCCCATTATGTTGTTTAAATTTACAACTGGTAATCTTATTACTGATTCCCTTCAAAATTTAAAAACACAATCACATCATAACCACCATATAAGCGTATCTGTGTTAGCTTCTTCTTCGTTTTAGAATATTTTTTAAGATAAAGGTAATTGAAATTCTTCTTGTAGTGTAGCAGCTAATGCATGGCAATTAATATCTGATGGTTTCTTGTTCAGCTCTTATCTCTTACTCATGTAAGTAACTCTGAGCACAACAGGTTTATGCCTAAGTAAATGTTAATAAGGTGTTAAATCTATTTGTCTATAGTTTCTACTTTGTCCGGCCCTGATGAAGGGATAGAGTCCCGAAATGCACCGGCCTAATGAATAACCGTGTGAGTATTCACTAACAGAAGTTCAATTCTTGAATACTTCAGATATTTGACCTCTGTGACTTACATGTTATTTAGGGTTGTTTACCTAACCTGTTTAAAATGTTGGAAGCCTTTGGGCTGAGTAATGTTGAAAGACTTTGTGATCAAATGAATGATGTTAAATATTTGAAAAGTTTTGTGATATGTAGGTTGGGTGAAGCGTGAGTGACCTGGCTGTTCCCCAATTTGTATTTGTAAATAAAGGTACATTTAATTTACCTTGAAAAGCGGTGTTGGCCAATTACAATAACAACAACACGATGCAGAAATCAAAATCAATGCCTTAACCCCCATTAATTTTTAAACCCCCAAAAGCACCACTGCTCAGCTGTTGTCACTTACTTCTTTGGTGTATATGGATCTCAATATATTACCTTTGAAAGGATACACCTCTCTTAATATTTAAATGTATATCTTTTTGAACCTGATATCTGCACCCAGTCTTTGTTACACTTTGTTTTCCTGATTCCTTTGAAATCCTCACCTGAATGATACTGACTTGAATGCTCATTTTTTCTTGATTCTATGTACACCAGTACATTCTATGATTTGTTTTTGAGCTGTAATGCTTTAAATTACATTCATCTCTCATCATACATACCCCAAAGGAAAACAATAAAGAAGTAATGACTACAGGAAACTTCAGATGCTAAATAAGATGATGTCTCCAACAAGAGGATAAAGACAAGACAAACTCAAACAGGATAATGAAATCCGCAGATGTGGTGTTGATAACAAAGTTCTGAATAGTTACAGCAATGGCTTTCCCCGTAGTAATAGATGACCACAAAAGTTGGACTATCAAAAAGACAGAATGCAGAATGAAAGAAAATCAATGCTTTTTGAAGTGCGGCGCCAAAGAAGATTTCTGTGTGTACCATAGATTGCAAGATGGATAATTTAGTCAGATTTAAATGAGCTCAAAACTGACTGCACACCAGAGTCATTTATAATCAGGCTAAAGTAAAATATCTGTCACATCACGGGGGAAAAAGGCTTGCTAGAGAAGGAACACATGTTAGAGAAAGTTAAAAGTAAAGAAGTGGAACAAACAAGGAAACAAGATAAGTAGATATCCAAGTAGAAAAAAATGTAATTAACTGAAATGCACACTAACTTGCTTTTACAGTATTAAGCTTTTGTGGTTGTAAGGACTGAAATAAAGAGTTTTTTTTTTATACTATCATCACCGGAGCTCATTCAGGATCAAAAAAATATGTGGCATGAATTGTTCTTACTTTAATCTTTACATCAAAAAAGCTAAATTTCAATAAGGGTGTGCAGACTTTTTAATGTTAATTGTATGGTCCTGGAAGACGGCTAAATGCAATTTTATGTTTCTATTAGCACCGGTACCTGTTGAGCAGAGATAATAGCATACATTTAAAACTGTTCAATATCATTTGCCCTATGTGTGCCAATTTTTCCCTGTATCCTCGTGTGTCTGAACCTCTCTAGTTTTGGTGCTCTCTCTGTCGAGCTTGTTGACGTATGGCCTGCTTCTCAGACTCAGACTGTTATTTTTGAGGTGCTTTGCTCGCTTCCTGTCTGTTTTTATACTTACCAGCTTTGAAGGCAACTGTCAGTGTCGCTCCTACTGCTTTACTCCTTCTCATATATTTCACACTTCCTCTTTCCATTGCGTCACCAAAGCCAAATTGACCATTCACATCAAAGCTAAACTGACCAATCAGTCAGTAGTACAGAAAACCAAAATAAAAACCCTGCCATAATAAAAACTATGCACTAACCTTTACATGAATTATACAACCGTCAAAGACTTCAGCTGAACATGACACCTCTTTGTCAAAAGCTAAAGTGATCAGGAGACCAAAAAGGACTGTATACAAAATAGCTAAATGCAACAGATGTAACAGTGACAACCAAAATATTACCTTACCATGGCATGTTTCTTTTTCTAATTTCCACTGTACAATCTTATTCTGAATTACAATGCCCTTTTCTTGCTTTCTTTTTCAATTGCTGGATCCCTTAAAACTAACTGTTCTTTCCAAACAATTTTGTGAACTTCTTCTCATTTTTCACATGTCAATATGAGCCCTCCCCAGAAGATCTATTTACTTAACAGGCATATTGCTGTTGGTATAATGGAGCCCTACATACTTTTTTGTTAAATGATTCTTGGAGACAAATAAAGTTCTGTCTATGTAAACTGATTTAGTATGGTCATCTGGGGGTGTGACCTGTCATGTTGGGCCTTATGCTGCTGGGATAGGATCTAGTTTCCCAAGACCCTAAACTGAATCAAGCTTGTTTGAAAATGAACAGGCGAATTCCACTGGCATCAAATTAAAAACTCTCAATTGACCCCAGATACATGCAATCCATACAAGGTTGACTTTGGAGTTGTACCCACTGCCATAGATGCTCTAGCTAAACTGTACAGTAACTCAAAAAATACAATAAATTGCATTAGCAAATAGATCAATAAAACCTCACTACCATGCATTTAAAAATTAGCAACATATGCGTAGTTGTGTGTGACTGAAAGTGTCCTGTAAAAAGCTGATGCTCCATACAGGCACTTGCTCAATACCCAATGGCTAAGGTTATCTCTTGCTACTTGTGCATTTAAAATGGATTAAACAGAAACAGAAAATGGATGGAAGGAATTTCACAGGTCAGTGCTCAGCCAAGCCAAATGACTGAGCACATAAAGAAAACATTTTGATAAAGACAGGTTATTCAATCCAACTTATTGATTTCTATCTCACCATGTTTTTCAAGATTTAAAGGTTGTCAGGGGACTCATTTTATTGCTCTACTAGGTATTGTGTTCCATGTATTTCTGCATAAATGAATTATCTTCTGACAGTTGTACAGAATTTGGTCTAAACTAGTTTCTTATTAGGCTCCCAACATCTTCACTGAAAAACATACAAACTTTATTTTCTGTAGATTATATAATGTCATCTGCCAGCATCAACTTTCCTTTGCTCAAAAAAGTCACCAGTCACCAGTGTAGATCTGTGGTGTGCTTCAGAATGAATTCTGCAGTTATTTGTTCTTTTTGCCAAAAATGGATGAAAGTACATAGCTAATTTAACTTAAAAACTTCCAAGAGGTGGCTATGTATGGAATATATTGACATACTGAAAAGCTGCACATATTTTCTTTTCCCTTGAAAAGGGAAAAATATTACAAAATTTGGATATGGATGTATTTTGCAGTATATTTAATAATTCTGTCAGCTACAAAACTGAGCACATTCTAAAGCTGTTTAAATCAAATTGTATTCCATATGATTTTGTGTTTGTACCTCTGAAGAAGCCAGATCCATTTAAAAAATGAATGACAAAAGAACTATTGATTTTATCTTTTGGCTACAAGAAAAAAAGAGAAGACAATAGAAAATGACGGGAAAAAAAGGAAAAAGAAAAAATCTGATCCATGCATCACAATGCAAATATGCAAGGAAATGACAAGAACGCTTTGAATATTCATACTTACAACTCTTACCACTCCAAATTACAAGTTCTATTGTTAGACCACATCAAAATTGTGGAAGACAAGATAAGAAACTGCAATTTAATATAAAATTGAAGTTTAATGTATATGGAGAAATCTTCACTCTAAACGTATCAGAACATCTAAAGTCTGGAGCGAAGGAAGCTGTATTTTTTTTTTTAACATCCCACCTTGGTAACAACACGAAAACCAAATTTAGGACCAATCTGCAAAAGGGTTAAAATATTTTGAAATAATTTTTTGTGCAAAGCAACACACATTGAAAAGAAATAGGAAAAAGCATAAAATAAAATCTTCCCTCTCAGTATTCCCTCGATATTCTAAGATGGATAATTAGTTTTAGAAGATTATAGCCACCCATGAGACTGATGAGAGGGTTACAAAACAAACTTCTAAGAGCAGCCAGCCATTATTACTTCTAACAATTGTTTGATTTCATAATAGACAGGAAAGATGTTATGAAATGCCAAGAAAAGAGCAAACTTCTCTAAAAAGTCAATTACCATCAAGGTCAAAAGACAAAAAATAAAATTACTTTTTTTTATATATAAATCATATGCTTTTTCTAATACAGTACTCTCTTATTTGTTTTTGTTTTTTTTACAATTTTACTCTCATATATCAAAAATCAACTGCTTCTTATTTGATAGGGAAAAAACGCATTGTTCTAAATATCTGTAGTAAAGCATAGAAAAATGATGTGTCTTGGCCCAACACAGCCATTAATAAAAGCTTCTCCATGGTTATGGGTGCAGGAAGATGGGGTGCATGCCAGCACCAATAAAAGACCGGCAGGAACCTGTCCACCCATAGAGTAAAATCAGAGTCAACAGTTAAACACACAGCAGGTCTGTGGTGTGTCAAAGGAACACTCTGTCCACAGAATAAATGCATTAAAAGGTGTGCAGATGCATATAGGTGCAGGCCAGCTGAAAATCAAACTGTTAGGCACCAAAGCTACCTCTGACCACACTAAGCTATCTTACATAAAAACATCTATACGTCCTTTTCATAAATCCAGCTATTCATGCTAAATATGTGAGTAGAAAACATGTATCAGAATAACATCAAGCTGTTTTTGAACATACACCATTCATACATTATCGACCTTGCTCACTTCAATTTAGGATTAGACCCAGAGCTCAAGTAATGCACAGAAGTAATTAAAAATGGAAATAAAATGTTATATCATAAAAATGTTTTAATTTAAGTCAAGGGATGTTATGCTCAAACTATAAAATGCATTAGTAAGACAACATCTGGAGTACTGTATATAGTCCTGGTTACCATGCTACAAGGAAGACACAGCAACACTTGAAGCTGTGCAGGGGAGAGCAACCAGGTGAATCTTGGGACTTAAGGACACGTCCTACTGTGACAGACTGAAACCTGTTCAGTCTCAAGCAGAGGTCACTGCGTGGGGACCTTATCCAGATCTTCAAAATCGTCAAAGGCATTTATCGACAGAATTCTTTCAGGTTAAGGGTAAATCATGCACTAAAGGACACCAGCGGAAGTTAAGGGGAAGTGCATTAAGGACTGAAGCCAAGAAACACTTCTTTATGCCCAGAGTTGTGTGAATCTGGAACAAACACTTTAAAACACTGCTGAAAACACATTACTTTAACATGGCCTTTTTATAACTTCACTTTAACTTACTCTATATAAGTATATATATAAGATACTCTGTATGTTCAATTCTTCATAATAACTATTCATAGTGGCTCTAAAATCCATACTGACCCCAACTCTCTCTTCTGTTTCTTTTTCCGGTTTCTTTGTGGTGGCGGCCTGCGCCACCACCACCTACTCAAAGCGTCATGATGCACCAACATTGATGGACTGAAAGCCAGAAGTCTACATGACCATCATCATCAGGTCCTTCCATGAAAACCCTAAATACAAAGAGGACTGTTTGATTTATGTTAGGTAGATTGCCCAGAGGGGACTGGGCGGTCTCGTGGTCTGGAACCCCTACAGATTTTATTTTTTTTCTCCAGCCTTTGGAGTTTTTTCTTGTTTTTTCTGTCCACCCTGGCCATAGGACCTTACTTATTCTATGTTAATTAATGTTGACTTATGTTTATTTTTTATTGTGTCGGCTATTTTTCTATTCATTTTGTAAAGCACTTTGAGCTACATTTTTTGTATGAATATGTGCTATATAAATAAATGTTGATTGATTGATTGATTGATTGAAACTACCAAGACATGTAGTTGAAGCAGAAACTTCGACAACCTTTAAGAAGAATCTGAATGAGATATTAGGACAGCTTAACTATTAGCTAAATAAACGGTCCTAATGGACTGAATGAGCTCCTCTCATTTTTTTAGTGTTAGAGGCTTAGATGCAAAGGAAGTAACTTTTCCCTGCCAATCTCAGGCTTTATTCCAGCCCAATGGGATGTGAACTGAGACTATGTGAATGTCTTGCTCCAGCACATATTTCCAAATACTATATTTGTTTCAAAGAATATGAGATACACCTGGATTAAATACAAAGAGGCTCTTTGGTGTTTTACGTGTATATTGCACCATTTTGTTCAGGCCCTCTTCATTGCATAGCTTAGATCTGAGGCACTGAATGCCATGCAATACTCAAAATGCTGTCTCACTAGCTCACAGCAGAGTTGGAACAAAAAAAAAACTATAATATGGGTTTAAATTTGTATTAGTTCCTACTGGTTGAGCACATTGCCTAAAGGAGGATGAGAACCCTGTGCCAGGATAAATCCCTCAAATCACAATTCTCAAAAAGGCTATGAATATTCCATTCCATAAAGCAATGGATTAACAGCAGTTTGGTAAGAATGACATCAGACACGAGACCAAGTTCAGAATGAATCCACTTCAGAGGTGAAAAACAGAAGCAAATGTTTTGAAAGGATAAGGATGGACTCTCAGACCTGAAGCACATAATTCTCCCCTAAGGCCAAAATAAACAAATCTGGACAACTTTGTTTTGGGCAACAGACTGAGATGCAGAAATTCTGTACTCCCTGTTAGTATTCTGATGTATGTGCTGTCAAAGCTGTGTGAAGGAACCCTTTCCAAGCAGCTACTTAAGACGCAAAGTCATGCTGCGGGTACAGAGCGGGACTGGCCAGAAGATCTGAGCCAACATGCCTTGTGAGCAGAAGGAAAAGACATCAGAATGTAGACATGGAATAACTACATAGGGAGCAGCTCTGCACTAACAAGATTTCCATATTTGAGCAAGAGATCGGCATCACAGCCCCAAAGCAGTATCACAAGAGGACTGCCCTAAAATACTAAGCAAAGAAATGAACAAATTAGAAAGGCGCCATGTTAACGAACGAGCAGTTCTCAGGAGGGACTGACAATAGAGTGCCTGAGTAACATAATCATGCTTTTTCTCTCAAACAAAATAGTCAGAAGCACAGGGAAAAAGCAATGAAAAAGACATGACTCCCAGATAGGAATGAGGCTGGTGTCCCGAGGTATTGCGTTTTAGTTTAATCCGGGGAATGAGACGAGCAGCAGACAGAAATGGAGCTCCTTGAAGTGGATTACCAAGGCAGGCCATAATCACTCGCAGTGAGGCCTGGAGTGAAAGCGAGCACCAGTCACCTACATGCTACACACTCAGTAGCTGCAAGAAAACGGCCCACTGATCCAGCGAGTGTATAGAAGAAATATTCTTAAATGACAAAAGACAAAGGTACCAGTTAAGGTGAAAACACAATGAACACTGATGCCAGGCTACATAGGGCAGGAAAGCAGGGTGGATGCCAAACCAGTGACTGTCACACAAACTAGGTTGGACCTCAGGGGATAAGTGACAAGAGTGCTAGCTGTAGACTGTAGGAAGAAAGAATTCAGAGCATGCAAAATTCAAGGGATAATAGCTTAAACTTTTAATTCAGTGTACACAATTGGGAAAGCTCACATTAAATTTAATTCATATTTGTAAATGTTAGTATATAAATAGTGTGTATTCAATATGAAAGAGAATCTATTTTATATAAATACAAATTACAAATACTTTATTATTTATATAGAATGTCCCTTTCCACCATGAATTGGATTAAACATTTTCAAAAGTGATAGATACATTTAAATATTTTGCAATAAATAGTCAATTACGGGGAGTGTGGTCTATGGCCGGCTTGTCATCACGGCCAATACCCCCAGGTTGCCAGATGGAGCTCTCCCTGCAGCATGGAGGTGCCCCGGATGCCAGCAGGGAATCATGGACTATGGAGTTCTCCCTTACAAACCTGCTGGATACCCCAGGGGCCAATAGAGGATGATGCAGGGAGGCATAGAGAATCATTTGTGCCCTATAACCCGGAAATGCGTCATAGGCAGAGCGAAAGCAGAAGTGATGTACTTCCGGGGTGAAGAAAAGGACTTGTACCTGACCCGGAAGTGATAGAGAATCACATGGACTGGGGATTGGGAACACTTCCGGGTCAGGGAATATAAAAGGACTGTGGCAGCTCCCAGACGGCGAGCTGAGCTGGGTTGTAGGAGGGTAACGCGTCTGGGAGTGGTGGAGAGTTTATTGTTATTGTATTGGTTTATTATATGAGTATTGTGGAGGAGAGGGTGCTTTGTGCACTGTGGCTTATGAATAAAGTCTTCTTTTGGACTTTTATCTGATGTCTGGCGTATTGGACAGGGGTTCAAGGGAGCGATACTGCCTCCTATCTGTCACAGGAGCTACTGTGATGTCAAAGAAACCAAATAATACAGAATTGGAGAAATGGTCTCAAAGTCATGGAAAATTAAAACAGAAGGGGAAGAACAAAACAGAAACACAAAGTAAAACAACAAAGGCTGCTTCTCCCTCCCAAGATTCCAGTTGAATCAGGTATGGACGTTGTGGAATTAGCCTAATTGATGAACCTTTGGTATTTTGTGATTAGAATGTATTAGTATTGGATAAGCTGCTTGAACAGAGAATTGAAACTTATGTATCAATGCATTCTCAATCAAGTTAAATCAAAATGTTTTGTATTAGCTAGCCTTCGGTTATATAAGAGTTAATTATTAAAGGCTTGTTGGCCTGCTTGTTCAGATAATTGCAGGAGGTAATGATAAGTCAAGGAGATTGGGTAATATAACAACACTTAAGACAACCTTATCTTATGTGTGGGTCCTCCTAATTTTGACCCTAATGGTGGGAATTGATCAATAAATAAGATTCAGACACCTGCATAGGGTGTGAAGTAATGATGGCTAGTTTTGGTCAGGTGATGGATATTAGGTAAGGGTGGGCATGGGCAGTCGTTAATAGTGGGCAGAGCTAGAAGGAGGAGAATATTTTGCATAAATGATAAAAATGTAATATAAACCTAAATATTTCCTAGTTAAAGTGCTCACCATGGTGAAGTCTCTTTGTTGTATTGCTGTGTAATAAAGATAGTGGTATATGATTAAAACTTCCTCCTGCCTGTCTTTGCTCTGTGGTCATTTCTACCACAACGTGTGTCCACTTCTCCACCAAAATAGCACTAAGCACTAACACCTCCTTATTTTTTCTTTCTTTATGTAAACTGGGCTCTCTTCCTCCCACCAGTCTTGCTGCCTTATTTCATCCTGCTGGATCAAGGAAGCTTTAAACCTAAGGGGAACTTCTGCCCAAGTTATAGAATTACTTCTGGGGTCATAAGAGGTCATACTTTTGCACTATATTATTAAGAACTTTGACTGGCCTGTTAAAAAAAAAATAAAAATTAGTGACAAAAAGAGGTAGCAGAAACCAGGAATGATGTAGCAAAATTAGGAAAGTAAACAGAACCAGAGCAGACTATGGTGATGCACAATTGGAAGTCTCCCAAACTCACGTTAACCAGTTCCTTACTTGCTTGAGTCATGCCAAACAGAAGACAGGTGTGATAATTTGTTTTATGCATCTACAGGTATATCTCTTTGGATCTTTGATTCAATTGTTACTTTTATTTGCATATGTATTTTTTTTTAATCATTTTGACATTGATATTATCCCAGTGCTTGTGTTGTCATTAGCCATTGTACCCTAATTGTACTGCCGGAACTAGAAAGACAACAATAGCTTAGAATATAACCGGGAGATAAGAAATGAACTGAGGGTCAGATGCGGTTTTTAACCAGAATGTCAGCAAAGCAATCCTGAAAACCAAAAGAAAGTCATACATTGAGGTTCAAAATTTGATAACAAGGAAAGCACACTCAAAATAAACACATGACAAATTCTGATAAATAAGAAGTGCTTGCCATGACCTTTATACCCACAATCCTGTGGTGTCACAACTGCTAAATACCAGGTTGTTTTTTTTTTCTCCCAAGCACCCCACAAGATGGCTGGCCCTGCAATAAAGAAAAAATGCTTTGTGGAAGAGATTTTAAAATAAATCAACTTTTAAACAACACTTTCTGGATGTGAACTAAAGCCTAATTCAGAATCATTGGGTCAAAAAATTTCCAATCACGTGCAACAATTCTCAGGAAACTTCACAAAAGAAACAAACAATGGCTGAAAAATGGAAATCAAACAGCTCTGGCTGTCTTGTATGTTCCTGCAATGCTCATTGCTGGTTATTAAGTGACATGCCCTGACATCGTGCTCCACCTAATATACAGTAAGATGGTGGCATCTTATTGCATTCAAACAAAGTAGGACTGATAGAATGTGTTAGGGCAAAGAAATTAAGTTAAGAATTTCGGCACCATTTTTGTGGAGTTAAAAAACTGATTCGTTTGGCATTTGGACCCCAGCTAAAGTTTAGTCTTACCCTTTAAGGTAAGCTGTCTTTCAGTTCTATGCCTGCACTCCATAATTTTCTGTGAACAAATGCAAAATTATGGGAGTTTATAAGAGTAGACTTTTTTTTTTTGTATTTTGCATAAATGCATTGGCTGATACTTTTATTAAATAGTTGGGAGTATGAGCAGAGAGAGTAATTTTTTACACAAGTCCACTAGAAGATAAAAGTCTTTTTTCTTTAGACCACCTAAACATGGCACTAATCTCCCAAGAAGCTGGTATCCACATGAAAAATAACTGATATGAGTAGGCATTTGGCAACTCCATACAATTATTTATGAAATATTTTTGAATAAAAAAAAGATTATTCAATTCACAATAATCACATCAAATGGCCTTTGGCCATGGTGACCCATAACTGCATTGAGATGGTTCAATAACCAACTACTATAACTATCCATTAGATTGTCTTCAGTCTCACTTTTTTCAGGCCTAGTTTGAGGGGAACAAAGCCTATTGTGGCAGTATTGGAGTACCAGTCCATGCAAAGCACACTGCCACTCATCTGTGTCTGAGGACCATCTTGCCAGCTCTGTTCAAATATATGGTACCACTCCGGGATGAGACAGGGAATGTCGCTAACTGTCTTGTCTGTTTCCTCTTCAATTCGGAGAAGACGTTCCAGGAAACTGACTGACCACGCCCTACTGTCTCTGCAAGTCCCAGTCCTTCTGTTCTGCAGCATATAAAACCGGAAGGTGGCATCTCACTTGTGACCCAAGCTCCCTACAGAACAAAATTAGATCCCTCCTTTTCGCAACCAGCAATACTTTATGTTTTGGTCCCCTAGCAAACCCGTTTATTCCCTTGATGTTTGATACTTCTCTTGTTTGCAATTAAACATGGTGGACCGTCTGGCACCCCAACTACTTTGGAGACTCTACAAGTCATCCTGTTCCACAACACACACTCACATACACCCAACAACACTCACAATCCCACTCACTCATATGAATTATATTTAGATAAAAATAGCACCAAGTCAGTTTTTAACATGTTAATTCATTTTGAACGTTTTTAAATTATTCATAAAAGCCTCCCCATGTGAACTATCTGGCAATTGTAGTCTGCTTTGTTCATTTTCCTTTTTTATATTCTTAAGCTTTTACCGACTTTTCCTCCTTTAAATCAAGGCTTATTGCTTATTCTTGACTCATTCTATTTTGTCTCTATTAGTCGCCAAAATGATTTTAACAGGAATAATGGCAGACAACAAATCACAATATTCTTAACGTGTGACTCTCAGAGGTGTGAGGCTATTGGCAATTATTTGTTTGCCGATCAAATAGCAGGGCAAGAGGCAGGAATGCAGCGTTAATAAGCCAGCTCATCGGTATGCACATGCTGCACCTGTTGATGTGTGTTGCTGCTTTTCATGAAATATTTAAGGTAACACAGCATACGTGATGAGTCGTGTCTTAATTGCAGGGAATGCAAGTGTAAAAACATACAGAAATAGGAGACAGGACAGTGACACTAATTGCAATGGCGGGACTTAAAGAGGAAATGCACCTCTGTAAATAAAAATAACTTCCTGATAAAATTTAAACAAAAAAAAGAATGAGAGCTGAAATTTGTACTCCGAAGTTCATCAAACCTGTTGACTTGCTGTACTTCAAAATACAATGAGTGTTTTCCATTTAAACTCCCATTACCACTCACCCCTTTTTGTCTGTAGGTATTATAAAACAGTTTGACACTTCATTAGGCATCTGGCGACAGTTTCTCCCCTCTCACGTTATTTTGATGCTGTTATATGCTTTCATTTTGCAAAAGATTGAAGTTTAGGAGAGGAAATTCACGTCCATTAGAGCCACTGCAGAGTAAACACAGCAGATGGCTTTTCAATGGCCACTTGAGCCTTCATTTATCAACAGTGGGCAGATCTGCTTCTATCTTAAGGAGTAAAGCATCATGTTGAATACATATCGGCAAACAAAATGTCCAATTTCTCTGCTAGTGTGTTCTCATAAGAAATAATTGGTGATTAACTAAAAACATTTCTAAAAAGCAGGGGGAATAATGGCGACACATTAGCAGGGCCAAAATCAACCAAACAGGCGGATGCAACTTTAAAGTTTCACATAAGGCATAATGGTAGACCAAACAATGAACTGAAAGAAGGGCACAGAAAGTGAACTGCAGGAGAAAAAAGGAAGTGTAAAGGCAGCAGTCTAATATTTTTGATTAACGTTATAGGGAATGGCCATCAGGAGCACTCCAGCTCCCCAAACACCCGATACAACAGACACAGACACAAGTTCAGCAACAGACAAGGCTTCATTTTTTAAGGTAGGAATGCTTTCACCCATTTCCCACCAGTACCAAGCATAGTACAACACAAATAAAGAGAACAATACTTTCACTTCGCCTTTTTCTCTGCACTTCCACCTCCACTCCTCCACCTGCAAGCTTCAACCCTCGTCCTCCCAACTCTGGCTCTTCAAATAGAGTGAGGCTGCTTCTTTTATACAGCTCCTGGAAGTAATCCAAGTGTCCTGTAATTTCCGTCCAGCAGCACTATTGGGTGTGGTGGAAATGCTGCAACAAAGATCTCAGGAGTTCTCCATGTGCCCCCTGGCGGTGACCACAGATCCCAACATGGCTGAGCTTCCAAGCTCCAAGCCTGTGGTACCGTACCAAGCCAGGGAGGCTGCCCTCTGCCATTCTGGGATAGGTAATACCCTGTACAAGCACTCTCTCTCCAACACACACCTTCAGACTGTGTCTGAAATATTGCAACTGTTTTTTTTTAAATCACCAGAAAACCGTAATAAGGATGAGATTATTTAAAAGAACTTTTTTCTTTAATAAGATTGAAAATTGTGACTGCTTCCTCTTTAAACACACTGATTTAAGTGCAAATGTGCTGCCGTCCTTACAGGGACTGATTTAACATAAGAATTACCAGAGCCTACGAGAAAACTCATAAATCCGGCCCACCTTAAATCCGTTCGCACCTCTCCATCAGTGTCTTTGTCCTGTAAATGTGCAGATTATGACAAGCAGCAAGCAGCTGGCTATTTCATCCCCCCACCGTTGCAGAAAGTTCACAAAATTCTCCCAGCTCATGCCTTGTTTGATTATCTGGGAGTGAGTGAACTGCTGGAGTTTTAGAGTGAAAATAATAGATCGTTATTTGGAACATATGCATTTCATGTGTGTTCCATTTCTACAGTAATCTGTGTAAACACATTGTTAAAACAGAAACTTTTTCATATTTTAGTAATAAATGTTACAAAATGTAGGCACAACTTCAGGCTTCATACATTCCAGCAGTTCACTCACTCCCAGATAATCAAACAAGGCATGAGCTGGGAGAATTTTGTGAACTTTCTGTGGCGGTAGGGGGATGGAATACTTGCTGCTTCTTTTAATCGACACATTTACAGGACAAAGACGCTGACGGAGAGGTGCGAACGGATTTAAGGTGGGCCAGATTTACGAGTTTTCTCGTAGGCTCTGGTAATTCTTGTGTTAAGGTAACATGAGGAAGGATTTTGAGGCTGCATCACAGCTCACGTGTTTGCTGTTTTCCAAAAAGGGTCTAGATGCAGACCTCTGGAGCTCCGCAATTCAGGAAGAGCCAATTTGACTGCATGATTATGCCACATGGTGCAAACTCTGATAAGGGGCTGGCTCCATCCCACAGCACTGTATTATAGTTTTAGCGCACAAGACACAGTTCTTATACACAACACGTCAAAAGAAGACAATTTTAATCTTAACCATAGTGGAAGGATGTTTACATTTAATGTAAGTTCTATCTGCTCTCTGCCCATCGAGGGCACGTTTATATGTTGTGTGTCCTGCAGTATGTACAGCTCAGGTTTTCCGGCCGACAGTGCAGATAGCTTCACCTGCCAAAAATGTTTAGTTAATTTAGAGTTGGTCGGGAAAATACGCGAATTGGAGGACCGCGTTAGGAATCTGATAGCGATTAGGCAAACCGAAAATTGGATCGACTCGGTTTGTTTAGACAATTCGGCTACATCTGATTCGGCTTCAGTCTCTCCAGGTCCCACTGTAGTCAGTGCGAGGCCGAAATCAGCAGCACCAATTCAGCCACAGGGCGAGTGGGTAACAGTAAGACGGGGGTCTAAGAATCCAAAATTTAGTCCCCCAGCACCCAGGTCACCAATTCGGACCCAGAACAGGTTCTCAGCTCTCCGCAGCGCGCCTGTGGAAACTGAGAATAATAAAGTGCTCATAATTGGCGATTCCATAGTGCGGAATGTTAGAATTCCAAACTATGTTAAACCAGCAGTTAATGTTAAGTGCCTTGCAGGGGCCAAGATTTCTGGCATAAAGGCCGCATTGGACCGTGTTGCCGACGATGAAGTATCTACCTTATTGCTGCATGTCGGCACTAATGATATTTATTTACAGCAATCTGAGGTATTAAAGCGGAACTTCATCTCTCTATGCACCAAAGCTAAAACAAAATGTCGGAATTTAATTGTATCTGGTCCCTTACCAAGATTGTATAGAGGGGATGTGATTTATAGCAGATTGCATTCCTTTCACTGCTGGCTAGAAACCTGGTGTGCAAATAAAAGCATAGCATTTGTGAACAATTGGGATGATTTTTGGGAAAGGCCTGGATTTTTCAGAAGAGATGGTCTTCATCCTAACTGGAGGGATCTTATGTATTATCCCAAAATATGGCAGCAAAACTGCCTGGTTGACTGATTAGAGCACCATCCAGGCCGCAGTCATGTGATCTTAAATCACAGGCTGTTGTTTATCCCACCTGTTATTTTCCTGAAGCTGTTACCCATAATCCCTGTTGTGGGGCATCCAGTAAATTTAGTCTTGAAACAAACCATAAATTAATTGATAAACAAAAATAAGGTGTATAATTAGACCAAGGGATAAAACCAGACACTCCACCAGGGGCATCTGTAATAGAAATTTAATTCAAATTAAAACAAAAAATATATCAGCAGTTCAGAAAGAACCATGCAGTTTTAAATGCTGTTTATTGAACATTCGCTCTCTTGGCACTAAAGCTGTTTTGGTAAATGATATATATTAAGTACAAAATCTGATCTGTGTCTTCTTACTGAAACCTGGCTTAGTAAATGTGACACTGTTCCCTAGCTGAGGCGTCACCAGATGGATACTCGTTCCTTCATAAGTCTAGAGATTCTGGTCGAGGAGGAGGCCTTGGAATAATTCATTGTAACAAAATGCAAATCACTCCTAAAAATTTAGGCAACTTTACATCCTTTGAGGCATTCATTTTAAATATTAAAACAGATTCCAACACAATTATAGTGCTAGTCTACAGACCACCAGGGCCATATTCATTGTTCATGACTGAATTTAGCAACCTTCTGTCTGATTTGGCTATAAATTATGATCACGTAGTTCTGATGGGGATTTTAATGTACACATTGATGTGGAAACTGACACTTTTAGCAAATGTTTTACTTATTTGTTAAATTCAGTAGGATTTTGTCAGATTGTCAAAGGTCCAACTCATAATCATAACCATACATTAGATTTAATTATAACTTACAAAGTTGAAATTCAAAATTTAAATATTACTCCATTAAATGTAGTTATTTCCGATCACTTCTTAATTACGTTTGATTTAGTTCTGCCCATGCCAGCACTCGCAGATTAAAACAAAGACAGTGCGACATCTAGATTGTAATTCTGCTTCAAAATTTATAGATACCTTGAGTAAGTCGAGTGTAATTGTGGAAAACCATTTAGATCAGTTAACATCAAATGTAAACGTGGAAAACAATTTAGATCAGCTAATATCACATTATAATGTGACCTTGAGAGATGCTCTGGACACAGTGGCTCCCCTAAAACAAAAGTGATCAAAGCACATAGAAACTCTCCCTGGTTTAATGAAAACACTCGAGCTCTTAAATTAGAGTGTCGAAAACTGGAGCGCAGATGGAGAACAACAAAGCTACATGTCTTTCAAATTGCATGGACAGAGAGTGTTAATAAATATAAAAAGGCCCTCTTTAAAGCTCGCTCAGAATACTATTCTACATTAATAGATAGCAATAATAAAAATCCTAGGGTACTTTTTAGAGCAGTGGCTAAATTAACAAATGGGAATTCAGATCAACAGTGCAAAATACCAACAGATATTAGCAGTACAGACTTTATGAACTTCTTCAATGAGAAAATTAAAAATATAAGATCCCAGATCTCAGCATCACAGTACAAACCAAATACTAGCTTAGCAGACCCTGCTCACATTGCATTCAGCACTTTAATAATTTTAATCCTGTAACTGAGCAGGAAGTCTTAACTTTAATTTCGAAAATGAAGCCCACTACTTGTTCCCTAGATCCAGTGCCAACAAAACTAGTAAAAGTGCAATGGATGTTCTTGCAGCACCTATTCTAACATTATCAATAGTTCATTATTGCATGGCACAGTACCTGATGCACTAAAAGTGTCAGTCATTAAACCTTTACTTAAAAAGTCAGACCTAGACCCACACATACTAAATAACTATAGGCCTATTTCAAATTTACCATTTCTCTCTAAAATACTAGAGAAAGTAGTCGCCAGTCAGCTTCAGTCACACCTTACGCATTACAATTTATTTGAGAAATTCCAGTCTGGCTTTCGCACTGGTCATAGTACAGAAACGGCACTAACACGGGTTGTAAATGACATTCTGATATCCTCTGATGAAGGAAATTCCACTGTAATTATGTTGTTGGACTTAAGTGCAGCATTTGACACCATTGACCATTCTATTTTACTGCACAGGCTAGAAAACGATGTTGGGCTTACAGGCCCGTGCTCGCTTGGTTCAGTTCTTATTTATCAAATCGATTCCAGTATGTACAGAAATGTGCTGACAGGACTCCATCATTATACACAGAAGTTCAATATGGTGTCCGCAGGGCTCAGTACTGGGACCTTTACTGTTTTCACTTTACATGCTTCCACTGGGATCTCTCATTAGGAAACATAATGTTAATTTTCACTGTATGCAGATGACACCCAGTTATACCTTTCATTTAAATCAAATGAAGTTTCTCCGATGTTGTCTTTAATTAGTTGTGTTAGTGAATTAAAGGAATGGATGAATGAGAACTACTTGTCTTTAAATACAGATAAAACAGAGATGTTAATTGTTGGAGGGAATGACGCTGATCACAGCAATATTTTGTCGTCATTTAACTCAGTTGGAATCCCAATTAATTTTACTGAATCAGCCCGCAATCTAGGAGTTATCTTTGACTCTAGCATGTCATTTAAAGCATATTACAAAGTCGTCCAAAACATGTTTTTCCATCTTAAAAATATTAGGAAATTAAGGCGCTTTCTAAATAAACAGGATTGTGAGAAATTAATTCATGCATTTATCTCTAGTAGGATTGACTACTGCAATGCGGTGTTCACTGGCTGTTCAAACTGTTCTCTATACAGCCTCCAGTTAATCCAAAATGCGCTGCAAGAATTATTACAAGAACAAGAAAATATGAACACATAACCCCAGTTCTTAAATCTTTACACTGGCTCCCAGTTAAGTTTAGGGCAGATTTCAAAATCCTCCTTTTAACATATAAAGCATTAAATGGCCAAGGTCCGCTTACTTGTCTGAACTTATCATGACTTACAAACCTGAGCACATTAAGATCTCAAGATGCCGGTCTGCTTAGGATTCCAAGGATTAATAAAATAACAGTGGGAGATCGAGCTTTTAGTTACAGGGCCCCTAAACTGTGGAATGGTCTTCCTGCTTCCATAAGAGATGCCCCTCGGTCTCAGCCTTTAAATCCCGGCTGAAGACTCACTACTTCAGTTTAGCATATCCTGACTAGAGCTGCTGATTAACTGTACATACTGCATCTCTGTTGTTAGTCATTAGCACTATAACATAAGTAACATGATAATTATATTTGAATACTAACCCTCACCTATTCTGTTTCTTTCTCGGTACCCAAATGTGGCCATTGGTGCCACGCCCACCTGCCAAGTTGTTTGCCTGCCTATGGTAAAGTCATCCCTGATGGAGGATCACAGGAATCATGGGAAAGAGGGGTCCTTTCATCGAGCAATGTTTCAGCCGTGGCGTGGCCAAATGGAGATGCAGCTAGATGGATGAGGTCTCCAGGACTCTAAAAATATCCAAACCTAATTATGTCATATCATCTACTGTTAAACCGTAATTCTAAAATTTTTATTATGCTGTCTTAAGGAATTGTTCTGTTGTGTATATTGTATTGTATTGACCCCCTACTTTTGACACCTACTGCACGCCCAACCTACCTGGAAAGGGGTCTCTCTTTGAACTGCCTTTCCGAGGTTTCTTCCATTTTCCTACAAGGTTTTTATTGGGAGTTTTTCCTTGTCTTCTCAGAGAGTCAAGGCTGGGGGGCTGTCAAAAGGCAGGGCCTGTTAAAGCCCATTGCGGCACTTCCTGTGTGATTTTGGGCTATACAAAAATAAACTGTATTGTATTGTATTGTATTTTATAATAATGAAGTGTGAGGTATTGTTAAAATGGGCATGTTGAAAAAAGATGCAAATGAATGTCACAGAACATCACCGATGTGTACTGCAAAGGCAGAAAAATGTCATCAAATGTGTGCAAATTAATTGGCTCCTCAACAGAATGGAGAGCTTCAGCTATAGTTCCTCAGTGGAGCTAAGCTCTGGAGGTCTGCAGCTAGACTTTTTTTTGCATTTTTCCCCGCAGCCAGGAAATCATCAACCCAGATGAAGAAAAAGTAGTCCTGCCTCCGGCCTTCTTCCAACTCCAACCCTTCAAGTCCTCAAGTACTTAAACACTCCTGGAGATCCGTCATGGTCAGCAATCAGGCAGTGACATGGGTGTTGACATGAAACATATTTTCCTTTTTTTCTACAGCTTTTATTTCCTACTTTATTTGAAGGTCAACCAAGAAAAATGCAGAGCCCCATCAAGTACAAACCACACACTAAAGCTTTGGGTAAATAAACGAATAGTGAGGGATGAGACAGCAGTACTTCAACAAGCACAGCCCTCTCATCGTGTAGCACTGTGCTCATTCAGGCATTCACGCCAAAATAAAAAGTGCTGGACATGATGGGGAAACGGGGGAACTAAAGAGATAAATAAAGGGTGGCACAAGAGATGGGGAAATGGGGTGTGGCAACGTCACAGTTAATATGGTGCCTGTATAAGCACTCTCTTTGTTACTCCAAGGTTTTGCTTTTTTAAATCACTGGCTGCTCAGAGAAAAGCTATTCTGTGTGTTAATGTGGCCATTGAATATGCTTTAATGTCTAACACATCTGAGCCCGGCACATTATAAATGTTAATGGACATGAATATCGGTGTCAGTGTTCTCATTGTAATGCCTGTAGGAAACTGACAAGCCATAAGGGTTTATAAATGTTGAAACTGAATCAGAAAATGAAGGGTTTTTAAAGGGCAGTCTGTAATCATTGTCTATAATGAGGCTCCAGTTAAAAATACGAAAAGAAATTATAAGAAAACAAAGTGTCAAAATATCAAAACAAGAGGCAGTATTGACGTCACAAAGCAACAAAGTAAAGTCCTGAATCTAGTCCATAATCCTTTTCTCATCTATCTAGAGGTCAGCATAGTTTGAATTGTTTCAACCCAAAGATTTTTGAGATGTGGCAATGCAAATCACCATCTTAAAAAGTGTCAATGTGATTACATCATTTGTCCTACATGGGGTATGTTCTCATGTAATTGGCACGGAGGGTCTTACTATAAACAACACAGCAGAACTCATTGAGGTGTCACCTAGAAATAGAATGTCAGTTTGATAAGTAATAAAATAAATAAGAAATAAAAATAATTATATTTCAAAATGATCTTAGGTTAACAAATAATAACCGAAACATAATTCTAGATCTGGGCAAGTGACCCTGAAATTCCTGTGCTAAGCTAATGATTTAATTACTGAAACTAAATGAACTATAATGAACTAAATCATCCTTAAACACATACAGTAACTTGAAACAGAAACTTACAATGTGGAAGACTAAAAATGCAAGCATCAAGGAGAAAAGGAGTGATACGGAAAACAAAAAATCAAGAAATTTGGGTGAACTTCAAGTGTTTTTGACTGGATGTCAGCTGGGTTCTTTCTTACAATACATATTTAGGAATTCTTATCTGGTTCTGGAATTCTTCCCCACAACACTGCTCAGGATAAGTAGGTTTGAAAATGAATGAATGGATTTTCCAGTTAAATATTCTCTTACCTGTGTCTGTTTTTTCAATTTTTTTGATTGTTAAAAATTAATTCCAACAAGACTTGCTTCTCTCTTTCTTAAAAGTATTCATAACCGTATCTCTATTATGAAGGAGTCATATATGTGAATGTAAATTTCCAGTGAAATAAACTGGCCTCCTATTCTGAGCTGGTTTCTGCTTTATATGCAAATGTTGTAGGGTTGGTGCTGGATTACTTTGAGCCTGTAATGGAATTAGTGCGTTCAGAAAAAAGATTGGGTGGTCTTTCTACAATAGAGCATAGAGGTATTTATTTTTTGGTGATCACTAAATCAAAGCTCTTAACCATAACACAACAACAACAACACAATTGACATTTTAATAAGGGCTATGTGGCCAAATGCCTTCCAGGTCAGACTATCTTGGTGTGCTGGAACAAATAAATAAAAACAGAAAAGGGAGAACCTGCAATTAGAATAGAAAGGAGATCATAGTGAACTACACTATGATGAACTACAGTATGGACAATCAAACTTTACAATAGAACATCAATGTTACTGAACAAAAATGGGAGCTGAACACACAAAAAGTGGATTGTCTATGGAGGATCAGGAAGCAGGACATCAAACAGAGTATGACATTGACACCCTTTTCATTATTCAGCTTTGAGCCCATAGCTTCCTTTCAGGACAGAAATGCCTGTCTTGAGTTAGCATCACTTTTCACAACCACTTTAAGCCTCTTACAAAAACACAGAACTCAAAAAAATAAGAGTGAGTCATTGGTGGTTTATTTTATTTTACAGGTGACCAAGATTCTAGTGCAGTGCACTAAAGTAATAACTCTGGGACACAAAGAGTCAGTTGATTTGAATTTCTTATAGGTTAAAACCTGAAATCAAATTCAGGAAAGCAAAGGTTTGTTACCTAAAGATCTAACAAAATGTATAAACCTTTTAGATTTTAAAAATCTATATTTTTTAAGAAATAATAACATTTTACTACAACCAATCATTTCTAAATGAGAACCCTAACCCTAAAACATATTACCAACTGACACAACAAATAACATATAATTTTACAACATATGATGTGAATAATACAATAGCAGAAAAATTATTCAGAACAATGCAAAAACAATTTACATAGCCTTCCGAGACTATATCTGGTCTGTGAAGGAGAACACCGCACAGCGCATCACTGCAAACTTTCACATTTTCCACTATATTTTTCAATGGTCATTCTTACCCACCTTGTCATAGTTCCTGGAGTGAAAGGCGCTTTGCTAAAAGTATGAATGATAAATTTATTGACGAGCATCTTGTTTTAAGACTATGATGCACTCACAGGTACACGAGAGCAGTGCCAAAGAGAACCTGTACAAGCCAGAAGAAACCCGCAGTGGCAGAAAGGCCGTTTGTTATTTTAGTCGGTAAGAAAGATGACCTCCAGGGGAAGCAATCTTTCCTTGGCAGTAAAAGTGACCCAGGTGATGTGTGCCCACAAGGAGTTCAATAGTTTATGTGTGAATCCTTGTTGCATATTGTGTTACTCAGGCTGCCTTAGGTTTATATGGGCTCCTGAAATGTGAACTAAAACTCAAGAGTGAAGGACAACCTGGGGCCGCAAAAGAGAACTCTGGAAAGATGACAGTAGTACCTAGGGATATTTTTGACCACAAAAGTGCCATCCAACAACACGTCCTCAGGCGTAATTCCAGGGAGGACTTTATTGTTGCGTCATTTGAAGAGGTTAGTTGAGATTTGATGGACAAACGCTCAAATGCTAGGAGAAAGAAGGAGAGAAAGAAGGAGTAGGTGACATCTCTTATGGGTTTAAAGTGGTTTGTTGTGTTGAATGAAATCAGAACAAAGCTTGGTGACGATCCCAAATTATCCTTAACTGAATCATCCTACGTTTGAAAATATTTTAATTTTGTTTGTTTTCAAACACTCTCTGTATTCTTTCCAATTTTTGTCTTTCTAAGGCATTTAATGCCAAGCTTATCACACTGGACAAAGGTGGCATAGGCAGTCTCAATTCATATATACTGAGAATCACTATGAAGAAATGTGCCACATACAAGCCATGTATATACAGAACCATAATTCACTAAACATGCACCATGAAACAGAGATTTTGGCTTTCAAGAACACCACAGCCCTAAGCTGCCAACTAAAACCCTGGAAGAGATCAGATGTGATCGTCAGAAATAAGGTCCACACTAATTGTTTTTCTGCCACTTTAATTTTGTAGACTTTTTTTTTTAGTAGGCACTGTATGTGAGAAGTTCTTCCCATTTATTAGACAAGGTATTCATGCTGGTTGAATTACTCAGCTCACACAGAGAGGTATCAATTGAAATAATTTTCTACGCTTTTAGCTTGCACCTCTGCCTCAACAGGTGATCAGTGAGTGACAAGAATCAAAAGCCAGGAGCATCAGCACTTTTAAATGTCAGCCCAAGCCAAATATGGCATCTGCTAGCATAAAACACACAAACATCCACTTTCAAAACAAAAAATGAGAGCACACACACACACACACACACACACACACAAACACACAAAATTTCTTAACATTTTGCTGAACGGCAGACTACAGGATCTGTGAAACTCAACTGGCTTAAGTTACAAGACAGACAATGTTCCTCTTTCTGTAAGACGCGTGCCTAATAATGCCTTGAACACATTACTGTCTGCTGCAGCATCATTATGGATCACAGGTACTCTTTCAAAGTGCACTGAAGCCTTCCTAAATCCCAATATGAGTCTAAATAAGTCTGTAACGAAAATCCCTTTACCCTGACTAATTCCCAGACAATCTTCCTACTTTCAAATAGCTGTAAACATGGGCTGTGCTTTCTTGAACGACTGATCTTGCTTCATCTTCACAGGATTATCCTGTTTTAAGAAAATGTATGCTTTCCTTCCCTCCCTCCTCCTCCTCCCTGTGTGAAGAGTTCTCTATTCAGTGATGCACTGCGTTGGTTACGTGGCAACACTGACTACACTTTAACACTTGCCGTACTCCACTGCTGATAAACATCTCTGAAAGGCAGCACTGGAAGAGCCAAAAGAAAGACTGACATGGCACTGTATTACTTGCTGATGCTGAGAATATAACAACAAAAAATACATGAAACCTGTTTGTCAAATATGATAGAAAACTAAAATAATAATGAATTCCTTTTCAGCTGCTCAGAAGCCATGCACAAACATGACTCCTATACATCTAAAGCCTCAATGTCTAACTCAAAACTGCATTGTTCTGTCTTTTCAGATCCCTTAAAAGTTTTCAAATGTCAAGAGATTACACATGATGTTTCCAAATCTTGCTTCAACCTGTATTTTTATTTCAAACTAACACAGCCCAGAAGAACCATTTTAAAAACACAGTTAGTAGATAAAAACTACTCTGATGTATTCAGTTTCCTCTGTTTTGGTAGCTCTTAATGGTCTTATTGACAACTGAAAACTTCAATATGTTTAGGATTCAGTGGTCACACTGTGAATTTAAAGAGATATGTGCTATATAAAAATGAAGATGAAAGAACCTTCAAAAGAAGTTAGAGCAAAGTGGCCACCGATACATCATGAAAAGGGTACAAATCTTTATCAAAAGAATTGGCTCTCCTTCTGATACCTGGTGGCTCAACAATAAAGAGCTGAAATGTATCACTGAGAGGCTGCATTGCTTAAAAGATGCCTCAGGATTTGCTAGTCATTTGGAAGGAAAACCTCAATGGCCTCCCCAACATGTGTAGAAAGGGTTACTGGCCAAGGATTACCAAATCCTTACACGGTTTACACTCTATTATGGCTCAGGTGTTCAAACATGTGATGATATGAAAATGACAGGCCAGTAATCACCTGCAAGGAATGGCACCATTCAACTGGTTCAAGAGCCCTACATAAATATTGACAGAAAGTCTAAATCATCCTAAACTGCAACTGAAATCTTCAGGTAACCAAAAGGATGTACCATCTTTTTGTTAGGAAAACACTGTGTGATGATCATTTTGGCTAATATACTAATTACTTTGCGGGGCATAAATCTAACTCTGACCATGTACCAAGAAACTATTTCCTATGTCAAATATTACGGTATCACCACCCAGTTTCTCAATGAGAAGTCAATCATTGCTGAGGAGGTACTTAATTGCTTATTTCAGTTTTAAACAGCTGTATTCACTGTTTTTAATGGCTCCTGATTAACAATAAGATGTAAATGACAAAGCAGCCAGCAGTTCACTATCTAGCTTGTTTCCATTTACATCTGTGTGTGTTCATCATACACTGATTTAATAAAACACTTAACAGAAAATATGACAGACTGAAAATTATCCATTTTAGGCTTCAAATCATTTGGATGATATACTTGGAAAATCTACAATATAAGAACGTAATATTGCAGACTAACAAGCCATGAATTTAAACAAGGACTGGGATTGGCAAGGATTGGAATGGAAACCTGCAGCCACTGTGGCCCTCCAGCACTGACGTTGCCCACCCCTGGTCTGCGGAGTGGGGTTAGCTCATCCCTGCATTTCCAACTGTACAGTATTACAGTACTAGCACACTCCCCTCTTTACATTCTCTCTCTTTCATTCTCTATCACAACTGGTCCTAGTCAACTTTCCTCCCACCAGTGAGTCTTTGCCATAAATAGTCTCCTGCTGCGAAGCAGCTTTACCCTGCTAGCAGCCACTTCCAGAATCAGAAACTGATCTACAAAGTCTCAGGACCACCAAACAGTGGTGCCCTTTGCTGGGCCCTGAGAAGACTTCACCTCAAAAAGTTCCACAGATTTTAAAGGGATCAAGGCTCCTTTTCTCCTTAGAAGCCCCCTTGCCCACCCAGTAAACCCATCAGTTCATATTTAAACTCTTTGAACTTGGTACCATCTGGAGTCAAAGGAAATGGAATTAGAATGAAGAGCATTAAAAAGCATGAGCGTAAAATAAATAAGTAAACTTCAGCTCAAGAAAATGTCTTCAAGGCTTACGTTTGAAAGGTTAGGAAAACATTTAGCTCTGAATTAATGTGAAACATTGCAAGCATTTAAGCCGCCTGTTCATTCTTCTTCTTTCTCTCAGGGACTCGTAAGCATTGAACCAGAACATTTTAAAAGAAAACTTACATGCGGTGTCTCTCGGTGCAGTTACCTTGGGCAAATGACTTTCTGTTTCATAAAGGTTTGTAGAATATTACTGGTTTATTTTCAGAGCACTTCTAACTCACACCTGCAAGCATTCAGTAGGCAGTTATATGTTCCCTTCAGTAAATAGGGCATCATCAATAAATAAATGAGCTTTTCTAGCAAAGGAATGGCAGAAGACGACTTCGGGAGGCAATTACACTTTGCTGAAACCTCACCAGAGTAACATCGTCTATCACATCAATGAATGGACAACTCCAAAAAAATTTTAAAAAAATTGAATATTTGGCTTCTGATTAGCTCTCAATCTTTATGTGATCTTCATGGGAAGGGGTCTATAGCACACATATGTTGTAAAATGACATATAATGTCACAAAAATCATTTGTTGCCACTGGAGAATGTCAGCACCTAGTGCTCAACAATCTGCTTAACGTTTGCTATCATTTTCCACATTCTTTACAGCTAGTACATAACTGGCCTTTTTTTTTTGAAAAAGCTGAAAATTGGGTACAGTTACTAGTATTCTAAAAAAAAATGTGTGAAGGGACACTGTAAGGTCTGTGGAGGAACTACATAAGTTTACACGTCAAAGACCAGACATGGTTTATGGTACCGTTGTGGAGATGACCCACTGGGGACTGCCCTCTGTAATTTACTAGGAGGAAATCCACAACATTCTTCTTCTTGTGATGAGGATAAAATGATAAAAGGCCATTTTTTGTTGAAACCCTTTATTTTATCACACACTATAAAACATTAACTTATCCATTTTCTATATGCAATTTTAGATTTAACTACCTAATCTAATGCTATTTTCCAAAGTGACCTACAAATCACAAGCGTGGTTGCTTCCATTTCTCTACTTCTTGACTTCTAGAAGACTAAGTCCGTTCTGTAGGCCGACCAGGCTTTATCATATAGTCCTTATTCACGAGGTTAAAATGCCTTCCCCCTCAGGAATATGTCAAGCTTACTTGGAATAAAATAGGTACAAGTAGGAACTAGACCCCTGTGGGAGGTCAGACCATAGAAAACACACTTACTATAACACCTGTGGTCTGTAGGGGGTTCACCAGCTCCCCAAATCCAACACAAGCAGATGCAGACACAAGTCCAGCACAACAAATGGATTTTTATTTGGTTGTGGGAAACTCTTCCGAATTGTTTAGCAAGCAGCCCACACAGTACTAAGACGGTTAAGCACTTTCTTTACTTTTCTTCTTCTCTCTGTCTTGGTCTCTCCTTCTACCTCCACTCCTCCTCCAGCAAGCTTCATCCTTCTTCCTCTCAACTCTGGTTCCTGGAACAGTGGCAGCTGGCTCCTTTTATGTAATACCAGGGAGTAATTCCAGCGTCCCACAGGCTTGATCTGGAAGCACTTCCACATAAAGTAGAAGCCCAATGAAGCAAAACTCTGCAGTCCCTGCAGCACACCCTGGTAGCACCCATGGAACCCAACAGCGCTGTGCCAAACTCCAACTCCCATGAAACCCTACGGGAATCTGATGCACTGTCATCTATTACTCTGTGGCAGATAATGCACTGAGCACACTTTCTAACCCAGCTCTTCCATTCCAAAAGCATCCTGGTCGGGTAAGTGGCCATCCTCCACACACCAGAACAAAATAGAGTGGAAAAAAATGTAGGAAAATCAATGGAAAATCTGATCTGCTCACAAGGCACCTCCAATGAAATAGAACTTGGAGCAAAACAAAATGAGGTATAAAAAATATAGAAAAATAGAGTGATTGAATGTAAAATTAGCGCACACTACATACTATATACTACCTTAAAACTGTTCATTTTTTACAACTGTGACAAGGTCAGGTTTAAGTGACTGGCTTTGGGTTAGTTGTCCTGGGTGTTGAATGAGCCTATATTAGTGAGCCCATGTAACCAATGTGGAACACCAGGCATTTCTGAAGGTATGTAAATGATGGCCTGGTAGAGAACTGATTATGCAAGTGTTTTTCAATTATCACAAAAAGTGCAAATGGATTTCTGAGAGCCTGGAACAATCAAGAAACCCATGTTATTTATGGATTTGTGAATATCAATAAAGATCTCGGAAAACACAGAAATATCACCAAACTGGCTCAAGAAGATCAAGCACTTTTTGATACTTTTATTGAAAGTACCTCTTTCTCCCACTTCATCCATCCATCCATCATTTCATCCAATGTAGTTCCTTCCCTATCTATCTAGCACTATCAGTAAAGATATGTAAATAATTGTCCACTATGTCTGAGCCAACTTCCATACCTTCCTGTGATTTCTGACAATAACACAGAACACTCTGAATTGGCTTCAGCACCAGTTAAACAGATTATGAAGATCTAACAGTTGACTGAATATAGAACTGTGTAATTTACAATACAAAATTAAAACAGTGGTATATTAAGAAGGAAAACAAAAGTTGTTGATCTAAATTTGCAGGAAGAGCAAAATATGTCTTTTCCACCATTACACATAAGTGGATTCTCATAAAAGGAGAATGGAATTTCTTGTGCAGCACCAGTTATTGTCTACCATTTGTTTGAGAGCACTGTACAAACCCTCTATAGATGTTCTTTAATTTATCAGAATCTGTTTACATATATTTTCTATTACAAAGACCTTTATATCATATACAGTTATGTTTTGAATACCAATATTTCTACTACTTTTGCATTAGTCCGATTTTCATCTAATGAGCTATCTTTTTAAAAAAGCAGGATTCCAACCTTGATATTTAAATTGTTTTGCTATCAGTGTTTTATCCTAGCATTGCTGCTACAATTTTCTTGCCTTTAATAGACTCATAGTTTAGCACCCGCATCTGCAAATACCAACATAATATTCAGAACCTAGCTGAATGTTTCCTCATATCTTCTACAATTTATTCTGTCTGTGAATTCCTATAATATCGCCAACTATATTCCTTATTAAAAAATATATTTTGTTCAGAATTTTACACTAAAAAAAAATTTTAAATCCTTGTTGAGTAGAAGTAGTCATTTAATGTTAGTCCCCAAAAATAAAGAAGATGACAATGTTTTGTAGGATAATGTAGTTTGCACTACCGAAGTGTAACCGTGTTACTGCTTTATGATAACATGTCGCCTAAGTTTAACACTTAATGATAAAATACTGCTGCTGGATCTGGCAAATCAGTAAGACGTAAAATCAGTTTAATTATTTATTCACTTATTTTCTTTTCTGCTTGAGTATAAATGTCAGCAAAATTAGTTTTCAAAATGACTTTAAAAATATGCACAGGAGTTAAAATCCTGCATCTCATAAACAGCAGTAAAGTGAACAGTATGCAGTTCAATCTGTAAATCAATCGATCATCTTCATCCATCCATCCATCCATCCATCCATTTCTTACTGACTACCCTAAAGGATGCACACACAACTCTGGTGAAGGAAACTTGCATAGGTACAAGAAGAGCCTTTCAGTAACTAACTGAAGGCACCAGCTGAATTTAACACTAGAAGGTACCAAAGCTTCAACCAAAAAGAAAGAAAAAAATACATGCTTAACCTGCAGTAATACACATTTAAGAGGAAAATGGTGATACAGTAGTGTCTCCTAAAAAAGAATGGTGTTTTCAACAATTTTATTAAAAAAAAGTAAGAATTGGAATGGTGCAAAAAAAAGGCACTTGTGTTCATATAGTTTGTTAGGCTAGCCACAAAAATGTGTCCCATTTGTCTCAACCTGTCACCACTCAGAAAATGACAACATATCCAGTGTCACAAAATAGCTAATCAGAGTCCTAGGATTGTTGGTTTCAAAAGAGGTCACAATTAAACCCAATGCACATTAATATCCTAATATCAAGAAAACAGCACTACAGCCAGAAAGTAAAGCTTTCACTAAAATATACTCCTTTTAAACTTCTGGTTTTCACAAAGTATTAAGAGACTTGATCTCAAAGTAAAGATGAAAAATGAGCTAAACAGCTCATAGAATGTACTTTTATTATGCTCCCATTCAATGAAATTCTATGAAATCTTTATTGTATTTGGGAAATTACTTGCATTCCCTATTCATGGAGCTGACAAGATATGAACAATGGGAGATTTGTTTCTATTTTAAAGACCTCAAATAATGAGGAAAAAAATAATCTTATCATTAAAAAAGGTCATTTCTGCAGTAAAATTAGAAAGAAAATCACACCACTTCAGCTTTGCTCTATCTGCTTTCATAAATGATGTGCAGTGCCTAAGGTGAGAAAAACATTTAAAACATTAAATTGAAGAAATGGATTCCAAAGAGAAATTGAAATTGCCAGCATGCTGTGGCATGCCTGCTATTCTGAAATGAACTGTGGTGCAGTACCAAGACGAATGTCCTGAAAATACACGGCATTGCTAGAAGGAGAATGAAGCTAAGTGATGATTTGCACAACACAAGGCCGGCTATACCGAATTATTAAATCATCTTTCTTTTAAAAAAATAATCTATATACTGTACATATATACACTATATATGTGTGTATATTTATATATATATGCATATATACATATATAAATATATATATATATATTTATATATATACACATATACCTATGTATACACAGTATACCTGTATATACACATATACAGTACAGGCCGAATGTTTGGACACACCTCCTCATTCAATGTGTTTTCTTTATTTTCATGACCATTTACAGCACTCCATCACTCTCCTTCTTGGTCAAATAGCCCTTACACAGCCTGGAGGTGTGTTTGGGGTCATTGTCCTGTTGAAAAATAAATGATCGTCCAACTAACCTGACTTCTGCACAACACAACTGCTGGTCCCAACCCCATTGATAAAGCAAGAAATTCCACTAAATAACCCTTATAAGGCACACCTGTGAAGTGAAAACCATTTCAGGTGACTACCTGTTGAAGCTCATCGAGAGAATGCCAAGAGTGTGCAAAGCAGTAATCAGAGCAAAGGGTGGCTATTTTGAAGAAACTAGAATATAAAACATGTTTTCAGTTATTTCGCTTTTTTTTGTTAAGTACATAACTCCACATGTGTTCATTCATAGTTTTGATGCCTTCAGTGAGAATCTACCAATGTAAATGGTCATGAAAATGGTCATTGAATGAGGAGGTGTGTCCAAACTTTTGGCCTGTACTGTATATATATATATATATATATATATATATATATATATATATATATATATATATATATATATATATATATATATATATATATATATATATATATACACATACATAAATGTGAGTGTGTGATCTAACCTGTTCAATCAAGTTTAGGGACAAAGCCTATCATGGCAACATTTGGCTAAAGACAAGAAGCTGAAGCCAACCAAGCACAGAGTGCCAGTCCTTCGCATGGCTGACTCATGCATAGACCCACAATGTGTTAGGTTACCACTGCCAGTTCATCTTATTTTTGGGATGCTATATTAAAACGACATGAGTGAGAAGTTAAACCACGTAGACTCAATGAAATTTAGCAGACACCATACAAATGGAGTCAGGCACCAGATTAACAATAAACACACTAATATGAGTTAAAGAAAATGCATGCAGTGCCCTACTCAATAAGCACTAATATAAAATGTTTTCTTCACTAAGGCACATAGTGCAATAGTAAAGTAACAAAAGAATGAAAAGCGCAAGCCCTAAATGTCTATAGAAAAAAAAATCAGTGTGGCCTTGTCTTAAAGTACCTCAGTGGGACACTCTTAGAGATGATCAAATATGTGTCATATCCACCTACTCTCCATTACTGCAAAATCTCTCTCTAAGGATCAAGTCCTATTTAAAATTGCTTTTGGTCACAGGAAAATATAGGGGACAAAGGAGCTGTCCTTCGGCATTTAAGAACAGAAAAGATGGCCTAAGGATAATTTTGAAAATGAACTATTGATTAAAAAAGGTGTATAAAGTGCCCGTTCTATTGTATAAACTTGTGGACGTTGCTTCAAATGCAAGTATATTACTTAAATAAATCACACCAGACAAAATAGGTTACCTTAACACATAAAGGCTTTGAAAATTGATTCTGCCGAAAGCGGCAGCTGAAGATTACCTCTTGAATTAAACACTTAACAAATAGCCACTTCTCTGCAGTAGATGTTGCAATGGCTTTGAACAATCTGTTAACATTAGGCAAACAGAAAAATGAGATGACGAACATGATTAGCATCAACTCCAGTGAGAGGCAAATAAAATGGTAAAGGGGAGGGTTAGGGTTTTATTGTGACTCACATATCCATGTTGGCTAAAAGGTAATAGATTATGGAAGATGAGGGACCATTGACCTTTGGAAACCCCTCTTAGGCGAGGGAGATTTAATAATTCTAGGAAGTAAACTGAAAAAAAAAACAAAGATATACAAAGATTGTTTCACTTTACCGGACACTCATTTATTGTTGTAGCTCTTTCTGACCCTAGGTTTTTATGTGTGAGGTTCCCTCAGATATTCACATTATCGTGCCTTAAAATAGAAAAAAAAAAGGTCTGTCCTAAAAAAGTGCAAAAGGGAAATGGAACAAGACTATGTCTTTTAGCTACGTTTTGGCTCAGTTTATGTGCATATCCTGGTTTTTGACTCTCAGGCTACACCCCGTGATAACAATTTTGGTTTTGTGCACTGAGTTTGTTTGCTGGATTCTCAATCTCCCAATAGTTGACCTTGGCTAGTATATTTTTCTTTACTTCCGACTCCATTTCCTTTCAAAACTGGTTCCACTCTAGGCTATTACTACAGTATTGCATTTTGATACAGTACCTTTTGTCGTTTTAAACAGCATTCTTTGTGCTGTCTATGTAGGAAACAATATAAAATAAAATGGATCAATCAATTTCTCCAAGTTGAAATGGCCAGTTATAGAATGTTCCCCCTATTTGACAGCAGCAATTTGACCTGCTCACTTAACACGCCACTCAAAAAAGCATTAACATTTCACTGGAGAACGTTATACCATTTGCAATTGATTTTAATGCATAATTCTGTTGAAGATGTTTGCCAGCAGATTTTTATTAATCATCTTATTATGAATTTAATGCATATTGTACAAGTATTTTATAGGACACTTTAGGTTTCTTTCCTTGTAATATTTTTATGACATAGTGCATGTACCTTTTTGCTTTGTTCATAATTACAAACATTAGTATTGTTGCTTTGCTGTATCTATTAGATACACCAGTTAAGTTATGAATTATTTATTAGTAAACTGTCACTTGAAAGGCGCATTAAGCATATGAATACAAACTGACTGCAACTCTTTGTGAAGGAAAAAAATAACATTTATAAATATATGCAAAACATCATATTGGACTGAATAGCAGATTCATGAATTGACTATCAAATAAACAAAGTTGATAAGCCATGTGTCAGGGAGTAAAAGCAACTAGCATGTCACTGCGGTTGCTTCACAATCCCAGGAAGGATCTAACTGTAAATAAAGAATGTGGAATTCCTGTCATCAATCACAGCTGTATTACACACTTAATATCACTGAAGAGCATTCATAATTTCAAGGACAAACATTGTCACAATGTGTAAACAGGTTAGTGTTTTAGGAAGTGATCCATCAGGTTTAGGGACCATACCTGCCATAAAATTAAAATATATGTCAAGTATTCTGTTCAGGTCGTATGACATAATGGTTCTTTTCCTAGATGCAAATGACAAATAGAAACATACGTGTGGAGTTTAGAAACACCAATGAAGCTTGATATGAATTAAACTGTTTACTGGTCTGTAATCTATGAAGTATGAAGACACTCTAAGTGTTTTATTGACTAACACAAAATATATGAGGGCACAAGTTTAACCTCCACAGAATTCCTTCAGAAAGAAGGCCAAAATAAAGAGAAAATTCTAAACCAGACACAGGTTAACCCGAACATTTAAAGTGGAGAAATATTAGAGATTTATATACCGGAAAATAATGAATACATACTGTACACTCCACAAAAATATACTATACTATGTCAATTTCATATGACTTTCAAGTTTTACGTACATGTATACACACACATATATTGAATTGAGTTTAAAAAGAGAAAGAATCTATAATAACATGTTACCGCTCTACAGCTATAAGGATAAAAAGACATCTTTTTCAGAAAATTACTACAATTTCTGTCAAAGAAATGCAAATTAGGTCACATAACCTTAAGCAGACTGAAACTGAACTGATTCAGCTTCACGTAATACACCCAAAACAGAAAGCCAGAAGTTCATTTCTCAGAAAAAAAAAAGAAAATGGTTCATACAAACTAACAATAATAATAACAGTAATTATAATAATAACAAGAACAATAATAATAATAGTAACAATAATAATAGTAATTGTAATTAGTAGATTATAGAAGTAAATAGCAACATATTATGGGAAACAAAATCCCAGATAAATTTATATTTATGTTATTTTTTTCACCTGTCAGAACACTAGTCTCAGAAACAATGGGAAACATCCAGAAGATTGATTTAGGTTTTGAAAAGAAAATAAATGATGACAATGAAAATAACTGTGCATGCGGGCGCACCTTTACAACCTTTGCAACTTCACAGTGTGAACGGAAAATACTTTCATGAGAAGAAATCTTTGGCTCTTAATCATTTTTAAGCCTGATTTCCATTTACTAAAGACCCTCTATAATTACTATAAGTGCTAGAACATTGCAATTTGCAAATAAAACACACAAGCTCACATTATTAGGACTAGGTCTAAATTTACATGCACAAAAAGAAACTGTGTCCTAGTGATTTCAATGTTAGCCCATTTATTCTTCTATAAAGCTCTTCACTGAGTACAGGCTCAAGGTGCTTGCACAAGTTTCCAGCTATAATGGAATGCACAATGTCTACTGATTTGTACAGCCGTACTACACACAGCGTGTCCACAGAGTGCAATAAGGCAAACAAAAAGCTTCATGCATTAACATAAGGCAATTAAAGCAGTTTTGAAAAACCATTATGGTCTTAAAAACAGAGTTATTATAAATCCATTTGCATGGCTTCATAATGGTTTATGGATTAATAATTTGTAATTTATGGCCAAATTTGAAAACATCCGTCTTAAAATGAACCAATTACAAAATGCATTTTACAAACAGATGGGCAAATAAAACTCTGTATTTTTATTTCTGTTAACTGATGGATTCTTCCAAAGTGACATGCATATTATAATAATACACACAAATCATAAATAGCATTTGCACTGTTCCAAATGTTTACATTTATTACATTTCTATATAGATCAAGCAACAGAAGGCCCAATGACTTTATTGGGGTCACTCAGGAAGTTAGTGGTGGGGATTTAACTGACTTTGTGAATCACTGAACTGACACAACTAAACCATAAAATGAAAAGTATTTGGTTGTTTTTTGATGAAGGATTATTAATGGCAAAATGTAATGCAATCTAACATGTTAACTAGATTTCAATGCAATGCATATGCATAAGGTGCATTTTATTATGGCACAGTTTTATTGTGCTGTAATTACAAACATATCAACCAAATGATCAATTGCCTAACACTATAGCATGCAATTTTCACATCAGTTTAAAATGCAATACCAAATTACTATACAAAAGTGTGTTGTATTTTAATTCATGTCCATAGATTGTGTGTTTTAATTAAAAACAAAACACACATATTGTATTTCACTAAGCAGCTGCTTAGAGTGTTTTGCATTAACATGTCTAAAGTGAATGTACTTAAATGACCAATCAGCATGAAAAGGTGGGGCAATACACATCAGCAGTTTGGGCAAGAGAGTTTGTTCATGGAGCACTTAAGAAGGTGAGTTGATAAGACAGGGAATCTGCCCTGTCACTGAGCAAGTGGAATCTGGCGATGGTAAATGACAATTTCACGCTCTTCCATGTTGACCAGTTGCTAGAAAAGGTTGGCGTAATAAAAGCAGCAATAGGAGAAGAGCTGTTCTAGCTGTTGCACCGAAAATCCTAAGAATGCATTTAAGAGCTAATTTTCTGAAGAGCTGCAGCAAATAAATTACAGTACGTCAATTATCAACAGAAGAGTCTGTACACCAATATTCCCCTAAATATGGCTTGCAAATATCTGCAATTGGGAATGACAGTACTGGCTATTGCTGAACTACTTGACGTATCGGTCAGGACTATCAGTAGGAGAATGAAACAACGTGATAAAAGTCATGTAAAACGCATTGCTTAGGCAACTTAACATAGCAGTAAACTTTTTTAGCAAGACCTAAAACATTCTTCTTATGTTTTAGTTAATCACACCATATTGACGATACTTATATGCATTCCACCAGACAACAGAGATGGTTAGGAGTGGAACACCTCTTAACGTAACTCCTGAAGCCCCATGCCCTGTTTTTTGACACTGATTGGTCACTTGATTACATTCAGTTTCATTAACACATAGCCTTGAATTGAACTGTAATTCATGCAAAACATTTGCTTTGCTTAAAATTATGACACACGATACATGGACATGAGTTAAAATGTTGTATTTCATTTTAAACTGACATGAAAATTGTGTGTCATAGTGAAAAGCAATTCATCATTTGGTTGATATGGTTTGAATTATGACACGATAAAACTGCATTACCATTTAATTTTGGTATGAATAAACTTCCATAGTTTTTGTGGTTGTGACTGTTTCAAAGGGAGATGCACATTTTACATAGCTAATGTTAAAACCAAATAAAAGTTGCACAACCAGAAGATGAAACCTTATTGAAAGTCAAGTCTAGGTTTTTTCATTGTGAACAAAAATTTAAATCAGAAAGCAGATCAAGGATTCCATTAAACCAGAAAATCACACAAGAAAGTATACAACAAAAAGAAAGAGCTTGTTATCCTGTCTTGGATACTAGGAAGAGTATGGATCTGACATTCAAATTCTTTAACCTCACTGTAAAACAAGACCGTCACAGGAAGACGCAAAATATTAAGACCCTTAAAACAATAGGATTCCAAAAAACTTACAGTGGAAATGAACTGAGCAGATGACAAATCTCTTAAAAGAAAAAAAGAGACTGAAAAGAAGTGAAAATAAACCCAGAAAAAAATAATTGCACAATAAGATCATGACAGGTAAATGATTAAACAAACAAATGACAAGTCATTATTAAGCCTTAAGGCGCTATTAAGTTTTTGTACTGTTAACAGCAGTTTGTTTACTTATTTATTTCAGTCAAGTATACATATTCATTTGTATGGGCATCTTAGATGATGTGTAAAATATGACAGATTTAAAATCTGATCAAAACAGGAGATATGAAAAGGCAGGAATACTTATATTCTGTGTGTTCATCCACATCATATGTGATTTAGTTTATTATACTCCAGTCACGTGGGTAGCTGGAGCATACACTGGCAGCAGCAGGGTCAAATTAGGAACTGTTTAGTCTAATACATGATAGGTAGCCTACATAAAACAGGAAGGAGCTCCATTTTATTTTATCTAATCTAATCTTTAAGTCTAAACAGGTCTTATGTTCAAGTTCAAGATATGGCCTAGCAGTGTGTGATCTGGAACAGATAGGCAAAACAATGGATCTCCTGCGAGCTGACGCCGCAGCATCCCCTCCAGGTTAAAGAAAAAGTGTGACCTTGTGACCCAGGAGACCTTGTCGATTCCACAAGGTTTATTTGGTTTAATGATCTTGAAGATAGTTCGAAATACACTAAATTCTGGATAACAGTATCGCAGGAATTTTAATCAATCATAAAACAAAAAAAAAGGAAATTAAACCAGTATTGGGAAGAAGCACTAGTTCAGCCTTTATCCATTCACAAGAATTACTGAACTGGACAGCTTTGGTTGGAGGGGCTTCTGACTACTTTGGATCTTCATTACAGTGATGGCAATTACTTAACACCTGCTACACTCAACATTGAGCAAAAGTGTATGACCCACATTATTATCTCATATTCACCGTTGGCCTTATTCAAGTCACCTATCAAATTAGTAAACTAAGCTCTCCTTTATTTTATCCTGTAAATAACAGGAGATTTTTTTGGTTCTTCTTGGTTTTTGGAATATCTTCATCCATCCATCCATCCTCTTATCCGGGGTTGGATCGCGGGGGTAGCAGCTTAAGCAGAGAGGCCCAGACTTCCCTCTCCCCTGCCACTTCTTCCAGCTCTTCCAGGAGAATCCCAAGGCATTCCCAGGCTAGCCGGGAGACATAGTCCCTCCAGTGTGTCCTGGGTCTTCCCCGGGGCCTCCTCCCGGTTGGACGTGCTCGGAATGCCTCACCAGGGAGGCGTCCAGGAGGCATCCTGATCAGATGCCCGAGCCACCTCATCTGACTCCTCTCGATACGGAGGAGCAGTGGCTCTACTCTGAGCCCATCCCAGATGACTGAGCTTCTAACCCTCTCTTTAAGGGAAAGCCCAGACACCCTGCGGAGGAAACTCATTTCAGCCACTTGTATTCGCGATCTCGTTCTTTCGGTCACTACCCATAGCTCATGACCATAGGTGAGGGTAGGAACGTAGATCGACTGGTAAATTGAGATTTTTGCCTTACGGCTCAGCTCCTTTTTCACCACGACAGACCAATGCAGAGCCCGCATCACTGCAGATGCCGCACGGATCCGCCTGTCAATCTCACTCTCTCTAACTCTCTCTGGAGCAGTTCACAGCTGAGTGTGAAGCGGCTGGGATGAGAATCAGCACCTTCAAATCCGAGACCATGGTCCTCAGCCGGATAAGGGTGGAGTGCCCTCTCAGGGTTGGGGGTGAGATCCTGGAAGTGGAGGAGTTCAAGTATCTTGGGGTCTTGTTCACGAGTGAGGGAAGAATGAAATATCTTCATGTCTAGCTAAAAGTTACCAAGAAAATAAAATTAGGGCAATGTGAAACTTTTTTCTTCAGACAAATTTAAGATAAAAAGAATGGGCTGACAGCTTGTTTCCAAGCTGTACGTAGTGACATCTATTCATATTTGACAGTTGCATGTGTTACATATTTTTCAAATTATTAGTTCTTTGGATGGATGAAACAAACTATCACACTGGAACATCTGTCTGCTTCCTCATTTTAAATAATAATATCATCATTCTTCGTCGTCTAAAGATTTGACCATTTTTATGTAGGGTCACTACAGTCCCCTTCAGTCTTGTCTGTTGTATACACTTCCTCATTTGATACCATTTTCTCCATTAATAAAGATCTATCTATCTATCTATCTATCTATCTATCTATCTATCTATCTATCTATCTATCTATCTATCTATCTATCTATCTATCTATCTATCTATCTATCTATCTATCCAGATCCCCTTTGACATTGACCAATCACTTTGTCTTTGTTCTTCCTCTTCTCCTCTGTCACTTCCATTTCCATAATTCTTCTTCCCACATTGATTACCTCTCTTCTCAAGAAAGCCCATAACGCTTTAACCTTCTTTCCTGTATTTTTGTTGAAATGTTACTGATGATATTGGACATTTTCAAATCAGGTTTCACTTCAAATTTAAACACTAAAGCCAAACCACGTCTGGTGAAAACATAACCTGATGGTGGCTATGGGCCCAATCTTCTGTAATTGATTTCCTGGGTTTTGTGTGCTCATCTTGCTCTTTAGTCTCTAGTCCATTTTTCATAATAGTACAATAGTGCGGTAGTTTATGTTGCTGCCTCACAGTTTCAGGAAACTGGGTGTAGTTTTGAACTTTGTAATTGTCTATGTGCCATTTGTATATTCTTTTTTGTTTGCATACATTTTCCCCTACTTCATACTGCATTTTAATCATGTACAGAGTACATTAAATAGCAAATCTAAGGTGCAGCTATATGTGTAAATAAGATGTGTGTGTACATTCCCTGCAATTGATTAGCATTTTTGTCTTGAATTGGATCCTGCTTTATGCCCAACTCTGACAAACAGATTCAATGAAATGGGTGGGATGATAGTTTGTGATAGCAAAAACACGTTCATAACAGTTTGCATTACCAAATGGTAAAATGATGTTCAAACAACGTGAAGATAAGGGCCAAATAGGACACAATTTATTTTTAAGTATTTGGAAAACACACTTAAATTATATATTGGAGAATACTGTGATGTGACTTTTTTAACTGGAAAATTCATGGGACTAATTTTCTGTAATACAGTATAACACATTCACTACTATTTCAATTTTTTTGAAAATATATAGGACCTTATCATACGGCAGTCAATTTAGATCTTCATGGAGGTTATAGAGCTCACCACCCACAAAATTACTCTACTAAAAATTATAACAGATATTTTAAGGCTAAAAATGATAACTGATAGATTTACTTTCTTGGCACTGCCTGTACTAAGCATTGCTACAGAATACATAAGAGTTTTTAGCTGAATGTTCACCACACCCTGGGACACTGAATCGAAGCATAAAGTTGATCTTGTCCTGGTGGAAGAACATGAACCTTTGGCCATTTAGCTCAAGTTTTAATCTAAAATGGAATTTCATTGGGGTCTGTCATCATAGTAGTGAAGAAGCAAACTTATCTATCTTTGTGGTTGTAATAAGATCAAGTTGAAATCTGATTTAATGCAGTGGCTTGTGTCAATTTAGTTTAGTTTAGCACTTAGAAAACCCAAAGGATTACAGCCTCTGAAAACTGGAGGTCAATTTTCTGCAGCATTTGCCACATCTGTCTTCAACAAAGGAGTACAGGTAGACGTGAGCAAAGGTCCAGGTGTCTGCCATCAGCAGCAACCACTTGCATGAGGCTCTGCAAATTGTTTTTCATTGAAACCAGACACTAAGAGAAAATAGGTACTGGAGTAAAAAAATAAATAAATAAATGATGAATAGGTTTTCTGTATTCTACAATCATCATTAGAACTGCATAGGCGGAAAAAAAAAATATCAATGAAAAAGATATTAAAGTAGACAAACCCTAAAAGACTAACAGCGCTGTTCATAAGTTATGAAATAAAGTAGTGAGGGACTTCAAAACCTCTAAGAAGAAAACCTAAGGCACTCTACTGAGACCCCATTGTTCTTTATTTCTCATGTTGCTTTAGCGCAGTGAACTCTAATATGCTTATGCGCTGCATCGTCTGATATTGTTCAGTACAAGGAAACATTTAACTACTCTGATTTGCCTTTTAATCTTTAAAAGCTCTTCAAACGATGAGAAATTTAGATTAGTAGATTCAGCTATTTTTAAGAGAGGTTAATCAGCCCTTCTCCACATGCTGCAGTTATGTGTAAAGCTGCTTCCCATCCCCTCTGTCTGCCTGCTAGGCCTAATGCCAAGTCTATTAAATATGAGGCCACGTTTAATTATTGTTTTCCTTCTGTAATGCTGTTGGGATCATTTTTTAAAAGAATTTGTGGAATTCATGAAAGTATATTTTTGACATTTAAATTGATCTGTGATTACATTCTTCATCTGCGAGAATCCCTACTGCTCTTGGAATTGCTGTTGTTTGCATATCCACTGGCACTGCTTACAAACAACCATATTTTATTATCTTAAATAAAGTGATAAACTGCAGTCTAGGACACGTCTGTCGGCATGAATTTCATTCAGTGGAGGAGGCTCATCAACGCCTCGATTTCCTAAAGGTCATGCAAGCGGACATAAATCTTTGGGACCACTATGCACTAAAAAATAATGGTTGGCACAGTTTCATGTTGCCAGGCCTAGGGATCTCCTGTCAGTATCCATTAGTGATGCAAAAAAGATTGGAATAAACTTAGTAGTTTAGTGAAGTAGTTCAAGTTATTAAATGCATGGTTAGGAATAACCATATATTTATGCAGTAATTCACACTAATATTCACAAAAATAAGTAACATATGTCTTGTATAGGCCAAAATTGAAGACAGAATGCCACAATGGACTTTACAGGCACTGCATTTTGACATCTAGGAAGGTAAGGAAAATGTCCAAAAAGAAAAAGAAAGCTTGTAGGGAAACAAAATGGAAGAATTCTTGGGAAAGGCAATTCAATAAGAGACCACCCCTTCCAAGTAGGTTAGGCATGCAATTGGCGTCAGAAAATGGGGTAAATACAACACACAAAACAAAACACAAGGAAACCTCTTCACAGAGCTAGATGGCCAATCTATCCTTGCCACCTCAGAAATACAATACAGTAGTACAAAATACTTTGTGCTTGCACAACACTCCTTACCAAGTGTAGAGTGCAATGACAACTCTCAAACCAAATGCAAGAACAGATTATACCACTCACTAAACAGAGAACTATCACATATACAGATATATCAAAAACAAAGTACAGGGTGGGCCATTTATATGGATACACCTTAATAAAATGGGAATGGTTGGTGATATTAACTTCCTGTTTGTGGCACATTAGTATATGTGAGGGAAAACTTTTCAAGATGGGTGGTGACCATGGTGGCCATTTGAAGTCGCCCATTTTGGATCCAACTTTTGTTTTTCAATAGGACGAGGGTCATGTGACACATCAAACTTATTGGGAATTTCACAAGAAAAACAATGGTGTGCTTGGTTTTAACGTAACTTTATCTTTCATGAGTTATTTACAAGTTTCTCTTTGTTTACAGCCATTGACATGTCGCAGAGGTTAACACGTGAGGAGCAGATAGAAATTGTGTTGATGTCTGGTGAACGCAGTAACCGGGTCATTGCAGCAGATTTCAATGCAAGACACCCTACGAGACCACCCATCTCCCATGCTACAGTTAGCAAACTGCTTGCTAAGTTTCGTGAAACTGGTTCAGTGTTGGATTTGCCAAAATGTGGACGCATGAAAACTGTCACTAATGAAGAAACATCAGTGGCTGTCCTAGCTTCATTCAGCAAGAGCCCACAGCGTAGCCCTCGCCGCATGTCACTGGAGAGTGGCATTAGTCGAACATCCCTTCGGCGGATATTAGCTACTCACAAATGGCACCCTTACAAACTCCAGCTACTGCAGCATCTCAACGAGGATGACCCAGATCGGCACACTGAATTTGCAGAATGAGCAAAACAAAATTGGAACAGGACCCTCAGTTTATGCAGAAGATTTTGTTCAGTGATGAGGCAAACTTTTATGTGAATGGTGAAGTTAACAAACAAAACCACCGCTATTGGTCTGACACTAACCCACATTGGATAGATCCCTCCAAGGCTGTTGGAACAAAAAATTGATGGTATGGTGTGGTATATGGGGTACAAAGATAGTGGGGCCATTCTTCATCAATGGAAACCTCAAGGCCATTGGATATGCGAAATTGCTACATGATGATGTGTTTCCTTCTTTATGCACTGAAGCTGGCACGTTCCTGAGTTTTTCCAGCAAGATGGTGCACCACCACATTATGGGTGTCAGGTCCAAGCATTCCTAGATGAACAGTTTCCTGGAAAGTGGATTATCGTCGTGGGCCAGTTGAATGGCCCCAAGGTCTCCGATCTGACCCCTTAGACTTTTATCTTTGGGGTCATCTGAATTCAATTGTCTATGCTGTGAAGATACGAGATGTGCAGCACCTGAAACTACAGATACTGGAAGCCTGTGCTAGCATTTCTCCCGGTGTTGCTATCAGTGTGTGAAGAGTGGGAGAAGAGGGTTGCATTGATAATCCAACACAATGGGCAGCACATTGAACACATTTTATAAGTGGTCAGAAACTTGTAAATAACTCATGAAAGAATAAAGTTACGTTAAAACCAAGCACACCATTGTTTTTCTTGTGAAATTCCCAATAAGTTTCATGTGTCACATGACCCTCTTCCTATTGAAAAAACAAAAGTTGGATCCAAAATGGCCGACTTCAAAATGGCCACCATGGTCACCACCCATCTTGAAAAGTTTCCCTCCTACATATACTAATGTGCCACAAACAGGAAGTTAATATCACCAACCATTCCCATTTTATTAAGGTGTATCCATATAAATGGCCCACACTGTAGAAGCTAATTAACATACTAGCTTTAGGTAAAATGACAGAGGCAAAATCATTCGTATATACTGTTTAACAATGAAGGCCTTTAAAAAGTTACATATGTTAATTTTAATTTGCAGAATTTTGGCCAACAGTGTAATTCATGCATTGACTATAGCTTACAATCTACAGTTTAAACTGCTTTATGATCGCACTAACTATTAAACATGTTATGAAATGAAAAGTGATTGGTTGTTCTTAGACAAACTCATCATTTGTCATCATTAAAGTTTACACCATGTCATGTGACTCTCAAACCTGTTTAATCCGGTTCAGGAATGTAGGAGAGCCAATCCTAATCAAATGCAATGAATACACTTCGGTTTTGTTTGACTTCTGTTTTTTCATTTGATCTTAGGACTAACTGTGGTACTTGTGCTTCTTGTGCTTTATTCCTCTGTGGATTTCAAAGATGCTCCCAAGTCAGTTAAGATGTGAAATTTTCCATGCTTCCACTGGGATCTATTATTAGAAGACATAATGTTAATTTTCACTGGTATGCAGATGACACCCAGTTATACCTTTCTTATAGGCCAAAAGATGTTTCTCTGATGTTGTCTTTAATTAATTGTGTTAGTGAATTAAAGGAGTGGATGGATGAGAACTACTTGTCTTTAAACAGTGATAAAACGGAGACTTTAATTATTGGAGGAAATGATGCTGATCACAACAATATTTAGCCATCATTTAACTGAGTTGTAATCCCCATTAATTTTACTGAATCAGACCACAATCTAGGAGTTATCTTTGATTCTAGCATGTCATTTAAAGCGCACAAGGTAAAGTAATCTCTGATGGAGGATCACAGGAATCGTCGGGTAGAGGGGATATTTCATCGGATTGGCTGGCCCAGCACTCTGAACAAATCCAAATCATACTATGTAATATTATCTACTGTTGAATTCTGCTCTGTACTTGTAATATTTCTACTGCACTATTATATTGCTTTGAGGATTACTTGTGTTCTGTTCTGTGTATTGTATTGACCCCCTTTATTTGACACCCACTGCACGCCCAACCTACCCAGAAAAGGGTCTCTATTTGAACTTCCTTTCTCAAGGTTTCTTTCATTTTTTTCCTACAAGGGTTTTATTTGGGAGTTTTTCCTTGTCTTCTTAGAGAGTCAAGGCCAGGGGGCTGTCAAAAGGGAGAGTCTCATAAAGCCCATTGGGGTACTCCTTGTGTGATTTTGGGCTATACAAAAATAAAAATTGTATTGTATTATATTAAAACCCTTCTGGATGCTTTGGGTCTACCATAACCATCTTGCAGTTTGCTATGCCTGGTATAGAGACGCAATGGTTCAGTTCCTCCGGTCTTTCTGTGTGGTTGAGCACCTCACCCTTTCATGGTTATGTTTCCCATTCATTCTTCACAGAAACCTCATTTCAGCTGCTTGAGCACACAATCTAGTTCTTTTCGTCACTAACCAATGTCTATCACGATGGTCCAGTAAAATGTTTACAAAACTTCGGCCACTGCACTGATTCATCAGTCTGTTTCTATCCTCTCTTGTGAACAAAAACCCCAGGTACTTAAGGATGGCAGCTCTCCCTTAACTGCAGGGGAACAAACCACTTGTTTGGAGGAAACATGACCTCAGATGATTTCTAATCCCTAGTCGTGAACTGTTCTAATGTTCACCAGTGATCCTAGGTTGATGATGCAATGCAGACAACAATACAAACAGTAGCGCTTAGGTTCTCAAACTGGATAGTCACTAAAACTATGCTGTGTCTTGATTTTCCGTCCCGTTTCCTTATAACAGTCCACTGCGCACAAAATTAGATAAACAGAGCCATTTCTCTGCATATACTGTGACGTAATGTCAAACTGCAGCTGCCCATTAACTCTATAATCTTATACCTTCTTCCATAAGGTAATAACAGATTACAGTTATACTCTTATTTTCAAAAAATATCCTTATAAGTATAAGGTTGGTTCATTGTTCCATAGCCAGGATTAAATCCCTATTGCTTTTCATTAATTTTAATTTTAACTACCGAGTGATGTTTCCACGTACCCTTTACCAGGGAGACCTCTTTAACTAGAGAACAACCATTTGGCTCCTATTGGATAAATCACCAGTAATAAAATAAATAATAAAGGAAAATCGGGGGGCAGTGGTAGCGCTGCTGCCATATAACAAGGAAGCCGGGGTTCACATCCTGTGTCCTCCCTGAATTAGGTTTGCATTTTCTCCTCATGTCCGCATTGGTTTCCTCTGGGTGCTCCTGTTTCCTCCCACAGACCAAAAACATGCAGGTCAGGTGGAGCCAGGAACTGCTTCTGCCCTGCGCTAATGGATGGATGCATAATGGGAAAGGAGTCCATCACAAAACACGTTAATGCAAATATCATCATCCACCAGTAATCAGCAATTTTTATTGTAAGAATGACACATAAAATTAAGTTAGACACTAGGTAAGATTATTAAGTTAAAAAGGGTATGATAGATGCTAAAAATAAATCATATGATGCTGAATACCCAAATTAGATATTACAGAATAATATTAAAAAACGCTCATTTAAGTCAAAACATTTTTTTGAATAATTTGCTTTCAGATTATCCTCCTAAACTGAAACCTTTAAAAACATGCTTATTTCTAAGAAGATGAGTAAGAAATAAAAATGAGAGATTATCCTTTTTAATGAATATTGATTTTCATTTTTTGAAATCATTCTTTTTGTGCTTTAGTATTTTACACATAATTGTGAAAATGGTTTGTACATGGGGCCTTGAGAAAATGTGATTGGTTTTAGACTGATTCCATTATGTGGGGGCATAATCCATCGCAATATGATCCATCGATCCATCCATTTTCTAAGCTGGAATACAGGGTCACGGGGTCTGCTGGAGCCAATCCCAGCCAACACAGGGCACAAGGCAGGAACCAGTCCTGGGCAGGGTGCCAACCCACCGCAGGTCTTCATCATATATTCTGAGAAAAAAATGCTCATTAGTCTTTTTTGGAATTCGTTGAATTCACACACAAATAATGCAACTTACCAGAAAAAAAATTACACCATAATATGGAAATACTGTATACCAGACAAAAGTCTTAAAAAAACTGACAGCAATTCAAACTGTGCCACGTATAGCCTAAGATATATTAAGAACCAGGGTTAGGTCCTTTAATGGCTAAATGCTTAAAAGGAAACAACAAGTAGCTTTCACTGGCTTATGTTTTTGTAAGCTACTGGACTTTAAGGTCTCAACATAGCAGGTAGTCCAGTTCCCTTATGACACCTACCAAAAATTCTCTTATCTTTAAGATGATTAACACTAGAATTACCAGAGCCTACGAAAAAACTCATAGATCCGTCCCAACTTAAATTGCTTCCCACCTCTCCATTAGCGTCTTTTGTCCTGTAAATGTGTCGATAAGCAGCAAGCAGCCTACTATCACATCCCCCCACCCCGCACAGTTTTCTCAGCTCAAGTCTGTTTACCTGCGTGTCAGTTTCTTAGAGTTATATACAGTGAGAAGTCAAGCAAAATGACACCTTTTATAAATACTATATCATTATTTGGAGCACATGCATTTCATATGTGTTCCATGTCTACAACGATCTATGTAAACACATCATTAAAACAGAAACGCTTATCATGTTTTAGTAATAATTGACAAAATGTAGACATGAAGTGTATAAAATGGCAAGCCTTAAGTCCAAATGTCAAATAAACACTTTCATAAAAGGTACAAATATAACAAAACAAGTGCGCTTCTATTCAAGAATATAACTGCAGAAAAAGAACCCGCGTTAGGGTGACATTGACATTGACACGCATTTGCTACGACCACTTCGGTGGTGCAACGGTATCAACTGTTGACTGGTAATCAAAACTTCACAGGATTCAACCCCAGACGAGTCCGTTTTAAGAAGTGAGCTGCTCTTATTTTTACTATTTTAGAATAAAAACATACATTTGATTCCAGTCTGTAACAGCCGGTATAAATTTATGACACTTGTAAAGGTTAGCTTTGTTTTTTTTTAATTCAGTTTTATTCTCTCAGTCGTGTTCACGATCTTACTCCCCCCTCGCATTTGACACTGGTGTTTTCACATAAAGACACGCTATAACAGAGGTGAACTCAGATGATGACGACGGTTCTACATTGGAGCAAGAATGCATGTTGCACTTTTGCCATCGCTGTACTTTGTATATGTACATGGGAAGCTCTGCACTCTACTTGTGACTTTATGCTGTAGGAAGTAAGTAAATAAATAAAGGTAAATAGGTAAATAATATTCGATCTGGCTCTTACGTGCAAAGTATGTGACAGCAGCTTCCACCTTCAGCTATAGACTGTTCAGTACGCGAGCGACTTTCCAAGCTAGTGTTTAGATCTGGACGGTGGAGTGAGAGCCCACGGTGTATTTCATGCAAATGTTATTTAGTTATTTTTTTTATTCATCGAAGCATATTCAGAATAAAGACTCCAAAAATGAACCTTTGTGTCCTGTGTTGATCTAAAACCATACCCATAGTGAACCATTTTAGCTTCAATCAACCTAAAGAGGAGAGAACTTATGTTAGCTGTTGTTAGGGTACTGGACCAACACCAGTCTTCATATGCAGCCTGCTTATGGTCATAGAATGAATGTAGTAACTGAGAAGTGCTTCGCTTTTCTCTAAATGCCTCTTGTAGGTTCTTAAGGAGATCACTGGGCTGCCTAGATGCACCCCTCATCCATAATCTCACTTCCTCCAAGGCAAATTCTCTTAAGAGAGAGATTACATAATCAGATTGGTTCTCCTGCGATTGATCCTGAGCTTGCTGTGTCCTTTCCACCTCCTCAATAAAATCATTAACTGTCCACCCACCCATGCCTAATTCACCACTAAAAAGGGTTAATAAAATGTTCCCTGGGTACACAGACATATGATCTTGCTGACCCACTACCCATATTGGCTATTGCTGTCATATCCTTGCCATTTCATCAAGCTGATTATTTGAATTTGATTCTGAATATTTTCCACTCTATTATTATCATTACTATTTTTTTCAATACCAACAGCAATATCCTCATCGGAGTTTAAACTTTTCTTAATATTCACATTTAGTCCTGTCACAAAATCAAAAGTTTTTTAATCATTGCAGCTGAGGTTGTATATTCTCACAAAGACACTTTTGGCAACTCAAGCAGTCCTGGAAGTCAGTGGTTCCAACCAAGCTGATGACTCTGGGACTGATGATACCTCAGCACCTACTTCCGGGTTCACAACAGTTGTCCTCACTGGGCCTCAGATGCAAGAATAACAGATGGACTCCCCCGACTTCCAATTTGGATGCCAAGGACACCAATCTTCACCACTGCTGTATTTGCCTTCAACTGGCCTAATTATTACAACTCCTACTCCTGGTAAGAATCTAGGATCCACATAGGCTACAAAGGTTTATTTTTGGGGTCTTTTTCTGATGGCTGCTTCACGATAGAACAACGGTCATTAGTTGAATTTAAAAAAAAAATGAATAACAGTACATAAAATACGGCAGCAGGCCCTCGCACCAAAACCTGTACACCTTGCTATGTAGCTGGCAAATGTGCCACAACTATACAATAATAAACTCTGCAGTTCTTAACCAGCCTTATGCACTCGGACCTCTGTGTTTGTTCCACATGCATAAAGTAAAAACAGGACTTCTGTTACTATACTGCACCTTGGCATAGGTTAAAATGATTTATCTAATAAATAATGTAAGAGATGAATTAGTGGGATCCATTTTTAAAAGATATTCAATAAAAATGCATCACACAGCTTGCCTAAGGTGCCACAGACCTCCAGATGCCACAATGTTAAATTGTCACCCATTGATTATACCCACCACAAAAGATAACCACACACTGTATGTGCGCACAGTGTTTTATCTGACATTGTTTACATTAGAATTTTAATATTCCTTTTACTGAAGCTGCCATAAAATGCAGATTGACTGAAACATTTCATCACAACAGTGATTGCATAAAGCACAGAACATTGCTACTGCAGAGTTTCTATTGCTTTTGCATTTACTGCTTGCCAATTACTGATTTCTTGTTTTTTTCTTACATTTTTTTGGTACAACAGTTTGTGACAGTTAAAATAAATAAATGCTTAATTAAAATGCAAAAATAAAGCAGTGCTAGCCTCAGTTCCATCACACAAACTTTATTTCACTCCACTCCCTCTCAAAGAATAATTGCATAAACTCACAAATCATTTGTCAAGTATAGGTGGCCATCCTTGCATAAATGCCTTATTAAAACCAAAAGAGAACAGAAAGCGTAATTAAAATATTATATTAAAATAGCATATTTTAAAAAGCAGAAAAAAACAGAAAAAATGACTAAAGATTGCTAATGCAGTTTTGCACTTTTGAGACTGATGGCTCTAAAAATCACCAAATCCGTGTGTTATTAAAAATTCCTCTAAAATTAAGTCACACAAAAATCATCCAGAATTAGTTTACAAGGATTTATTTGTAAGAATGTAACCAACTATGGGAAGCAAACTTAGAGATTGGAAAATAACTACCTTAACCAATTTAGCAAAGTAGAACGTCAGGCTTTTAACTGTGAGCACACCTTTTGTCAGTTCCCTAGCAAACAGGATTTTAAATACAGAGTTTACGCTAAAGAGTTATGAGAATACAGACCTGGATTATGTACACTTTGCTCACTACATAGCATTTGTTTTTCTTAAAAAAAAGAGTTTTAAAAAATTCAGCCTGGAAATGCTACTGCAGCTTTTCCTGCAGTTTTACAAAGGAAATAAAGTTGCTGTTTTTATTGACAGACAGTTCTTAACTTTAGCCATACTACCCACATGTGATGACTATTTCAGCATTTTCTAGAGTGAATTTTATGCTGTTGTCCTATTAGCACCTAGTTGATTATCCTGGTGACAGTCTCATTTCAGATTATTTTTAATTTTATGGACAACGTGAAAAGTGCAATAGTATACAGCAAATATAATCAATAGTTAGTATGTCACTTACTGTGATGTATGCTTTTATTGGTTATGTAGACATTAACATCATTTTAAAGCTGTATTTCTATATTTCACAAATAAATGTAACTTGTATAAATATATAAAAGAATTTTAGCTTTTACCAGGAAAAATTGACAATATGCTGTATTACCCAGAGAGCAATGCCTTATTGAAGCATCTGGAGGGATTCTAGAAAATAAGATCAAAAGCAAAGGTCTAGAAATTAATAGAGCTTCAGAGGAGGAAAACGATAACAAAAATGAGCAGGTGCCATACTGTTCCATTGTTTAATATCCAAATACAGTCTTGTTGGAAGTCATTATGCCATCAAGCTTTTTTTATTCCCAAACCAAGCCACCTAAGCATGGTGGGAAAGTCATAAAGAAAATTCAGCAACAGACAAGACACTTGTCCGTGTTCCTGGTCTACCAGAAATTTATTGGTTACAATGATGATACTTGAAACTGCCTTGTCTGAACAGTTGCTTACCCGTCTGTTAAACCAGCATTAAAACCTTAGTGTTATAGAGTAATTGTTTTTCTCTAATATTCTTTTTTTTGTTGCCATTTAGTGCCTGTTTTCAAGTGTATGTGGGTGCTTTTTGGGACTGAGATAAGAGAACATATTCTTAAGGGAGTATGCATTCCCTGCAAATACAGGAGGCGTTACGCATCCATTGATAATGTCAGACATGAACAATGAACATTTGTATACTTATTCACATGGGGGCCATGTGGAAAATTGCTGTGGTCTTGATTGTTCATTTTGCTTATGTCTACTGTATATTTGTTTCAGAGTTTTTTTTTCCCTTGGCAATTTTTATGAGCATTTCTTCAGTCTTCCTTGATGTGTACCTATTTACTCTTATTACAGATGAAATTTTCTGTAGATCAGTGTAGTGCAATGAAACTGCTCTAACTGCACATTGTCAGTGGCTCAGTTAGCTGCTGACACTATTTAGTAAAAATAAAACAATAATAAGTAAATAAATGATTATTTTTGTCAATAATAATAAAAACATTAATAACAATCTTTTGCAGAAAAACACCAAAATTGTGTTCAAAATGGTGCTTAGAATAGATATGCTATGACTACACTATTGACATCAATATGAAAGCACGGCCAAAACCAATTACAGTCCAAGACAACACTAAAGCCTTTTCCAAGGTGCCTGGGATGACATGAGTTCAACATACTAAGGAAGAACCACATCAGTTATAAAAGCTCAGTCCGTGGACTTTCGCTTGGTTAAATTCTATCTGGTGTCACACATGTGCGCAAGGGAAACAGCTAAAGGGCCTAAAGAATGGTAATTCTGCGGCAGACTGGGGGCAGTGGAGTGTGCTGACTGTCTCTCTCAGTCTCTTGCAGACCTTTCTCGGGAAATCTTGCCTGGTTTCGGCACCGACGATGAGATCACATCCGGGCATGAAGACGTCACTTCCGGTCCCGGCCCCCATGACACCATTTCCCATCCTTTCTGTTAAAACTGCCAATTTGTCTCAGTGCAAATCAGTTCTGTTCTGGACTCTGTTCTATGCACATCGTTCTACTTTAAATCAACTTTTGCAGCAATATACAGGTGGCTGCCCCAAATCTTTATGATGTCTATGACTCTTTCTTTTTGGCTATCGTAGAAAATACACAGTTGGCTGACATTTGCTAGGATGCCTCCTGGGCACAGATCAGAAGAGTGGATGTTGTTCGTTTCAACATTGCACATTCTGTACATATCCATGCAGGTTATCTTCCAGGCACTGTAATTTTTCTCTAGTATCTGGAAAGATGTGAATGTTCATTTGGATAGTGATTCCAAAATAACCCCTGTGTGAATGTTGGTGTGTGTGTGTGTGTGAAGGAGACCTGCAATGGACTAATGTCTTGTTCAAGTCTTCTCATCTTTCTCCCCATAAGCCGCAAATGAATAAATAAAAAGTTTTGAAAGTGTTATCTTATGATTTTTCTGTAGTACTTACTGTAATATGTAGCATTCAAGTTACAGAAGATGTGTTGTTAGCATAATTCATAGATAGCATCACACATTTAATTCATTTCAATGTAGTCTTATTCAGCATACTTCTACTGACGAGCCCCACAGAACAACACTTACACATGCAGTATTATATACTGTATAAAAATTCTTAGACATGCACTGCATTCAGCAGTTAGGTACAGAGACTGTCAAGGCTGAGAATTTAAAAGGTAGTGACAGACACAGAATATTACATAGATTTGCCAACAGCATCAGTATGGCACATTAGCCTTTTTTATTTATTTTTTTTATTTACTTTTTCCTACATGTTTTACTGAACCAAGAAATGTGCGTGTTCAAATGATAATCTAGAAACAGCTTTATGACGCTATTCTTAAGAGCAAGAAGATGGTTGTGCATTAAGGATTACAACACAATTATCACCTTTACCATGTTCTATAATGCATAAATGTAATTAATGATTTCTGCAATTAATTAGAAATTCTATGTTAACTGTTCATGTTTGTGCTCTTCAACACACTGTCAATTAGTGTAACACTTCTAGTCTAGCTGTGAAGAGGATCATTTAAAACTAAACTAAACATAGATAGACAGATGACAGACAGACTTTTGTCACTGTCCTGCTCCACTGACAGACTGAGGAGATCGTTCCTCCCCCACACTATGCGACTCTTCATTTCCACCCGGGGGAGTAAATGCTATCATTAATTTTATTTTCATTTTTTTTCATTTTTATTACTATTTAATTTATTATTGTTTCTTTGTATCAGTATACTGCTGCTGGATTATGTAAATTTCCCCTTGGGATTAATAAAGTATCTATCTATCTATCTATCTATCTATCTATCTATCAGACAGAGTCTCATAACAATAAGGAATTTCTCGTGAGAAAAGTAAAACAGTAACAAACTTTAAAATGTGACATCATTTGAAGCCTTGTTGAAACCTCATTCTCAATTCAAATATCTCAGGATTTCAGTCACACTGTCAGATTATATAACGTGGAAACATGATTTCAGTGATATTGAGAGACAAAATATAAATCTTGGCTAACGTCCACTCTAAAAGCTTTTAAAACGTTCAACGTCAAGTACAATTTAAAATTGTATCAATTGCAGTTTGCTTTTGCAGCATTCCATAGCAATAAAACCGTTTAATATTAAGGAGTGAGAAAGCTTTAAACAAAAATAACACGCTTGCTTAAGAAACCAGGTTGCCCGTATTTGAATCTACCACTGTATTTCTCTGATTAAGACTGAAAGATGTCAGAGCCTATCACACAGCAACACTCCCAGAATGGGCCACATTCATCTACCCAAACTAACACCAAACTTAATTTAGATTCAAAAAGTCCATATGGGCAGAAGGAAGCATGTGAAAACCTAAAAAAGAAGAAACTCCATGGTTGGAACACAGCTAGGGTTCATTTGCATCTTGTACAGTTGCAATGGCCTATGCTTATTTAAACAGAAAAAGTAAGAGGTGTATCTGCATGTTCATTTGTTCTTCAGTTAACATATAATAAATTCTTTCTTGAGCAAATCAAGAAATAATATGCTGTACGATATTATGCCACATACTGTTCAGTAAATAAACATCTTCTTATTACTCAGCCTGAAATACATTGTCCACGCATCCAACTTCTAAACCCTCCTTTCCCGGCAGCATTGTGCACATGATGGGAACCAACTGTTTTATAGAATAATCAACCACACATACCGGCACTCACCTTACAATCAATTAACCTAGCATGTGTAAGTTTGGAGGGAAATCAGCATACCTTAAAATAACCTGCACAGAGACAGTGCTAATATAATAACTCCACAATGATAATGACCAGGCCTGTACTTGAACCTGTTTACTGCAGCACTAACCACTATGGCTCTGTTCTGCCCTCATTTGCCCACTTCCATCTTTATAGGTTTTGTAATTAACTCCCAATAATGAATAAAAAAGGTCTTCAAGAGTGATAGAATTCTTGCCCCTCATTTCGACTTCTCTTTAATGGGTGTTCCCTACTGTATGCCTCCCATTTCCCTTGCAGGACTAAGCAATTAAGTGTGACCAAACATGACTTGAGCTATTAGCTGCAAAGAAAACATAAATTGTGAGCAAGTTGTGTGGGTAAGAAGGGGCACCAAAACTGTCTGTTTGCTTATTCACTGACTAAACAGCCTAAACACATTTTTCAACGTGGTTGCCTGCCACAGTGACTCCACATGATCTACAGCACAACATACTTCAGTAATACTGACAATTTACAACAAGTGACCAAATCTTGGCTGTTAACCATAAAGCTTTTTGATACACTGAAATACAGTGGGTGAAAATGAGCTAAAAAAATAATATATAGGAGATTTCTTACTTCCATTCAAACTTCTGGCAGTGCTGACAGGGCTTAAAATAAGGAAGTAGTTTCAGATTGATGGGAACACGAGTCAGCTTAAAGTAGAGCTTAAATCTCATTTCCCTGTGAAACTCATTATGGAATACATTTATAAAAGCACAGGGATCCTGTTTAATGTATTAAATTTTATGCTTCATAAATGCTGCTATTTGAATGGTGTGTCATTTTCCTACTCTTTTTTTTTTTTTTGTGCGTAGGGTGTAATATTTCAGCTGGCAAATGTAGTCATGTATTTAAAGTGTATAAAGTGCTGCGCTAGTTAGTATCTAGTCATCGAGAAAGATAGTACAAATTATTACCCATTCAATGAACAGACAGTAACATGATGCTGACTTTCCTAACTTTGTTCTGTTCCTCTGACATTAGTTAGCAGTCACAATGGCAGTTTTTAATGTACACCTGTCTTATATGGATGCTAAAGTTCTGTTAATTTGTTAAGAAGAGGAAACTACATTATTTGCAACTCTAAATGGCATAAAAATCACAGGACACAAGTAGATTTATTAGTACAGAACTCAAGGGACTGGGTGATGCTTTTTAGGCAGTAAATTGGTTAAACAAGCCTAGGCTTTAACCCAATACATGCTATTTACTTATTTGGTCTTCAGTCTGATGAATACGTTACTCCCCGATTTTGATTCTTCAATAGGTTGTCATAGAGTGGACCTGGGTATTGCTTATGGTGATTAAGCTCAATTTAATTTAATTTATTCTTATTAAGCACATTTCCACATAGTAGGACAGGGTTCTGTGAAATAATTTCAAATAAAGTATATAAAAGAAGATACAACATACAATAAACAAAAATATAATGATGAAACACAAAGTGAAGAAACACATTGTCTGTCACACGATCACTCACAAACTACAAAGGCTAGAACTTCGATCTTGGTCTTGATTGAAAGCTTATAACCTGATGCGTTACGAAAATTCACGAAATCGGAAGCAGCAGTGAACTCAGAAAACTGACCTGCGCTTGTGGGTTTATTATGGCAAAGTGATTGGCAAACGACGTGACACGGCGGTATAAAAACGAAGACTAGCAAACATCTGCTAAGCATCAAGAAAATCACAGAGGCCAATGACATGACAGTGAACACCTTAAAAGGAAGAAGAAGAAGCAGAAGATGAAGAAGAGAAAGAGCAGCACCTCAAGTGCGGGTGGCAGATTGCAAGAACAAAGACACAAAAATTCACAGAACCAGAGGTTCACAAGTATGTAAATATATTTGGATCACCTTGGGGGAGGATGTCTCTCGGGGGACATGCCGCGAAAAACCACGGTTTTCCGCTGGGGGAGGAGTACTGCTTATCATCCCGGCCAATACCCCCAGGCCAGATAGAGCCCTCCCTGCAGTATGGAGGTGCCCCGAAGACCAGCAGGGAATCATGGACCATGTAGTTTTTATCCTCAGCCCTGCTGGATACCTCAGGGGCCACAAGAGGGTGCTGCAGGGAGGACCAAGGACTTATTTGTGTCCTATGACCCAGAAGTTCGTCAAGGGAAGAGTGACAGTCTTCCGGGTTGAGGAAAAGAACTTTTATCTGACCCTGAAGTGATTGAGGATCACATGGACTGGGGATTGGGAACACTTCTGGGTCAGGGAATATAAAAGGACTATAAGAGCTCCCAGACGGCGAGCTGAGCTGGGTGGAAGGGTGGCAACACATCTGGGAGCTGGAGGATTGTAGTATTTGTGATTATTGAGTATTTATATGAGTATTGTGGTGGAGAGTGTGCTTTGTACACTGTGGCGAATTAATTAAGTCAACTGTTGGACTTTTACCTGGTGTTTGGAGTCGTGGACAGGGGTTCTAGGGAGCGTGAGCGGCCCCTATCTACCACAATATATATATCGCATAATGAATTATGAGCATAAATGATCATAATCAATCAATCCCATGATGAGCATAATTACAAAAGTAACAGTCAATCCTTTGAACCACTTAGTACCACTGCAAGTTAATGCATTTATTTCATGAAACGCAAAACTCTGAAGCAGGGAGGCACCAATTAATTGTGTGTTACTGTGTTATACAAATGGAGGTAGTAAGCAATTAAATTACACAATTTCGTGGCAAGTACACCAAAGAACTTAGAGGTACTGAAGCCTGAAATATAGGCAAACATGCATTACATGATTCATTCTACCATTTTCTTATTTTGCTTAGCTCAGTGCAAGATTACTGGAGGCCAGAACCTATTCTTTAAGCATTTAGCATGAAAAAGAAAAAGAAACATCCATTGAATGGGCATTCTACACTAAGCAAATGGAGTAAAAAAACATCCACTAGTCACTTTTCATTAACAGGTGTCTTTGCTCTTTGTCCTAATGTCTTTATATGAGTTCATTTTACCATAAAATAATACAGAAACAATTAGGGGAGCAAAAATATAACCAAGTACATTAAACAAAGATATTGAACAAAAGAACAAACAAAGTGGTGCACCATAATAGAATTGAGAACAAAACATATTTTTCACGGTTTTGAGAAAATTCAAGCAGTTTGGACTCAGAAACAAAAACTAATTGGATAAAGTGTGCCCTTAGAAGGAAGGTTTCTCCTCTAGTAAAGAAACTGGTTGAAAAAACAGCTAACAACTTCAAAGCTTCCATATTAGTGCACTTCTAAAGGCACTGTTTATTATAGTCATACAATACTCCATATATAATGTATTGAAAGCAATACAGTAAAACTCAGAAAAATGAACAGGTAAGAAAGCCAAATTGATCAGGGAAACAAAGATTTATTGCGATAGCTTTCTATTATGAATGTATGCTATCAAACTACTTCTGCTCAGGTCTTGTGTGAATGTGCTCTGTCGAATGCTGCTATCACGTTTTTCTCCTGCTGGGACAGGCTCTGCCTCTTGGTGGCTGTGATGAACAAGAAAACCTTAAAAACTGCCTGAATTAACAGCCACAGACTGTACTCTGAACAGGAGGGTCATGGCCCCAAGAGTTTCTATGCAAGTTTGCTCTGCACATGTAATATTGATTCCTGCCTTGTAGCTGATGTTGCTAGGTTAGGTTTAAGGCTCTGCACACCATTAAATAGGAGTTGAGGAGAGCTGCAATAAGAAATGCATTTGCAGAATGTTCATCTGTACAATGAAACATCATTGTTTAATATTTCACAGATAAATTATAAAATAATATTGACTTGAGCTATGCCATATAACCTGTATGTTCTGGTCATTACTTTCTTACAATAAAAACGCTTACCACTAAAGAAGGAGAGACACTTTGCAAGGAGTGCTAACATAAGCAAAAATGACTCTGAAATACCATTCTAATGGCCCCATTTATTAAAATGCACTTGGGAAAAGCATTAACTGCCTTTATCGTATAAGCTCCCTGTTTCACTATGAAACACCAACCTTGATAGGATTTTTTTCTATATTAAATCAGCACTTTTTCCAACAAGTACAATGCACTGTAAAGTTGTAGCACCAATGTTTACCATGAATGGTTTTGCATAAAATACAACTAATCACATATTTATCTATATTACAGACAGTTGAGTCACTGTATTCACTTTTCTAATTGTTTGTGTAATTTTATCTCTTGTTCTTCATGCTGAACTTATTTACTTTACCAATAATGCTATACTAGGCATTCAAAGAAGAGCGAGTTTAATTCTTGTTTAAAAATTACAAGAAGTCAATTACTTATAAATTAATAGGGGGCCCTGAAAAAATAAAAAGCAGCACTGTGTCTGTAAGTCAGGAGCGGAGCTTTGTTACTCTATCACACAGTTCTTTGCTGTACTGGGAGTGACTTATGCAGAATGGTTTTAGGATCTTCTGTATGTCACTTGCTCCTGGTATCAGATTTCCATCCTTATTAAAATCCAGATTTATTTCATTGGCTCCTCCAACTACATGTAGCATAACCTTTACTCAGTTCCTTCATTTCTTGAACTCTTTATATCATTATAGGGTTACAAGGAGCCTACAAGCCTGTGACAAGGCAGCATCAAACACAAGGCATACTCAACCACAAACCTACATTTACTGAATCACAGCCAGTTTAGAGTTGCTAACCAACCCAGCCAACGTGTGTTTGGAACGTGGGAGGAATCAATAGTATGTAGGGGAAAACCCATGTAGCATGGACAGAAAGCGTAAACTCCTAAGACATTTTGCTTTACCAGAACTCAAACACAGATCTTTGGAGTTCAAGGGCAGCAGCTTTCATCTGCCTTCATTTACTACATTTACAGCTTACACAAAAAAATTTTCACTTTCCTCTAACAAAAACTATTTGATAACTGGATGAGTATCTGAAAAAAAACATGAAAAACATAAATGTTTGGATCCTAGGAATGGGTGTCAAGGAGGCGACTGTATGACACAGCTCACAGGCTCTGGACAAATGCCTTTCATTTGCATGAACATCTATTATATTATTATTATTAAGTTATAGAAAATAAACTTTAGCAGGTTTTAAAGGCTAACTTTTAAGCTGATTGGGTGAAAGGTAAATAAATAACTGTCCTGGAACAACTGAAAGATGATACTAATGAAAACAACTTTAGTGATAATAAGCAGAAAAAACTGAATGTTTTGTTATGTCCAGAGTACCACAACATTTAAAAGCAAATAAAGCTATTACAGTATTATCTTTCAATAATGCTGTTGGATACAAGAGAAGAAAAGAAGGTCATTTCTCTTTATTGAACAAGCAGACAGACATCTTTATACAGCAGCCTCATAGAACACATTACTATACAGTATGTTGAACACAGTGTGTTAGAAATTCTCGACAAACAAACACCCAATACAGATCAATGTAGAAATCATCAAATACTATATGACTGGATATAAGAAAAAACAAATCTATAAACATACATAAAGCAATGGAAATAAATGCATAGTGATATATACAGTAGAATTCAAAGTAAAATCTATCTACTATACAATAAAGTACTAAAATCTGTGTGCCCAGTCCCTATGAGCAATCCGATTGGTCAGTTTGGCTTTAGTGACACGGTGAAATAGGATACGCAAATATGAGAAATGACATGGCTGGCATATGGAGAGTATAGAAGCAGACAGGATGTGAGAAAGTCACCTCAAAAAGAATGACAGCCAGAGAGAAGCAGGCTTTATGGGAATATGCTCGAGAGATAGAGTGCCGGTGAAGAAACGGTCATACATATGCAAAGAGCTGAAAGTGTATATACGACAAGAGACCACAAATATTTTTTAATTATTCTACTACCTGTATTTTGACAGGCCATGTGGCTAGTATTACTATAAAGCTACTGAGAACTGTGATTTACCTTCAAAACTCCAAAAAAATAAATGCTTTTACCATTGCCATTTACAGTGTAATCCTGAAGGTAGTCATTTATTTTTAAGGCCATGTATTGCTGTTCTGCACACCTATTAACAAACATAAGTAAAAGATAATTGATTTGTTCAGAACATGTATATTAGAATTACATGTTTATAAAACTTTATTATTGTTACTGCATTTAATAAATAAATCAAAATTTGTACACTTTTTTATTATTTTAGTGCTATATTGGAATATCCATTATTATTCTTATTATTATTATTATTATTACCTGCAGTGGGCTGGCACCCTGCCCGGGGTCTGTTCCTGCCTTGCACCCTGTGTTGGCTGGGATTGGCTCTAGCAGACCCCTGTGACCCTGTAGTTAGGATATAGCGGGTTGGGCAATGACTGACTGACTGACTGCCTCGCAGTTAGGAGACCCGGGATCGCTTCCCGGGTCCTCCCTGCGTGGAGTTTGCATGTTCTCCCGTGTCTGCGTGGGTTTCCTCCGGGTGCTCGGTTTCCTCCCACAATCCAAAAACATGCAGGTTAGGTGGATTGGCGATTCTAAAAATTGGCCCTAGTGTGTGCTTGGTGTGTGGGTGTGTTTGTGTGTGTCCTGCGGTGGGTTGGCACCCTGCCCGGGGTCTGTTCCTGCCTTGCACCCTGTGTTGGCTGGGATTGGCTCTAGCAGACCCCTGTGACCTTGTAGTTAGGATATAGCGGGTTGGGCAATGACTGACTGACTGACTATTATTATTATTACTACTACTACTGTTTCTTATCTGTATGTTAGGTGATGGGTACAGTCAATACAGAGAATTCAACTTCAAACTGCCTTGTGTTTTCAGGTCCCAAAACAATACCTAATGGGCTTTACTGCTAAGATGTTAAACTTCCTTCTAGATTGTAGCATCATGTTACAGGGAGGCACATTGTAATCCTAATCATTTCTTTGTTAACATATTATGTGGGTGATAAAATTCTCGTTACTGGCACCATCATTTTTAATAACAAAAATAATTTAAGCAAAATGATAATAAAAAAATCTTGAAAACACACTTCATCTACATAACTATTTTTTCTTGTTTGATTGCTACATAAATATAAAAATATAGCAATAAAATGAGTAAAGATTGCAGTTTACATGAAACCCAGATGTTATAATTATAACCATGTTGTGTTTGCTCTGTAACTTTACTGTGGTAAAATGTAAGCATGAGGAAAATTACATTTTTAAATGCTAGTTTCAGAATACACAAACAGAAAGACTCCAGGATAGGATAGGAGAGAACAGCACTAATGCAATTTGAAATCTTGAAAAAAAGTAATAATACTATAATTTGAAATTTGATTTTTTTATGCTAAACTTGTTTGGTAGAGCATAGAGCATGATAGACAATTAGTTGGTAAAGGGAGTTGATAAAAAAAAAATATAATGGCAGTCATTGAAAAACCTTGAATACCATAATATCAGTCAGTTTTGTAAGATCTTTAAGATTAAGGGAAATTTTTATGGCCAAAAAATAAAGCACATACTGTATCCTGAATTTACTCTTTACAACCCCACCAATTTAGTACGTAAATCAATAAGAGCTTGATAATGTAAAGAGGTTGAATAACTTTTTCTAAATTATCAATAAACATTTGCTATTTTAATTTTCATGAGAAAGCCGAAAAGCCAAAAAGACCCTTAGTTCTCCAGAATGACTTCTCGTCCAGAACCAGTGATGTGGAGAGCACAACACACTGGGCTGTAATAAAACCGGAGAAGTAAAACAGTGACACAGGATTAAAATGTAATGGGAATTCTCTGTGACTGGCACATCACTTTTACCAGTTACTAGGTATGGATTGATTATAAACAGAACCCCCTTCCACAGGTGCGTGTGTAAAATTTTCCTGTCTTCTAGTATGGGGATCTTCATGTAAAAATGTAAAGATGAATATTGAACCAGCACATTCATCTTTATTTATTTTATCCATTATATTTCCTACTAACTGAAATTTCATAATAAGAATCTGGATTAATTCTGGTAGTACCAGTTTAGTACATGTATTTATTTACTTTTTGGTAACAATTGGGAACAAAGTAAAACTTGTAAAAAAAATCCTACACATGAATTGTTCACAAATTGTGTCCAAGGTAAACAGAAACGTTTATTTTACTATTATGCTGACTGTAAATACTACAAGAGTATTCAATACAATGGCTATTCAAGGACTCACTCCACGTCTAAAAATCAATTCATTTTCTAAATCTTTTTTTTTTGTTCTTTATTTCGCCTTATACAATTTCTTGTATTAGGAATTTGTTAGTTTTCGCATACCCCTTGGGGTCAGAGCACAGGTTCAGCCATTGTACAGCACCCCTGGAGCTGAAGGTTAAGGGCCTTGCTCAAGGGCCCAGCAGAGTAGGATCTCTTTTGGCAGTGACAGGGATTCGAACCGGCAGCCTTCGAGATACCAGCACAGATCCTTAGCCTCAGAGCCACCACTCCACCCAAATCTGCTTAGTAAGTGCCATGAGCATGAGGAAGGTACTATATAAATAAAATATGTTATTATTATTATTTCTTTACAGAATCTTGAGGAACCAAACCTCGGCCAGCAGCATCCTGAACAAGGCAGGAATCCTATTTGGTACATGCATTTGCACATTTGTGTAGTGCAATAGAAATAAACCTTTTCCAAAAATTCAATCTATAATAATTATTTAGAGGAAAATGACAAAATTAAAAAATGCTCTTCATTGGTATATTAAATTTTACCTGTAAAATTACAATTTTGCAGTTACTCTTGGAGTCAATGTTTTTTCCCAAACACTGACTCCAAGAATAACTGCAAAAATGTAATTTTTAGAGGTAAAATTTAATACACAAATGGACTTTTGGAAAAAAAGTCTGTCTATTTATTGGCCTTTTTACACATTGCACAAAGAGCGAGAAGCTATACTGCTAGCCTCAAATGCAATACACAGACAAGCCAAAGGTCAATCATTGAGCACAACTGGCCATTTTGGAGCTACTATTTAACATTGTATGATTCAAGAATCTGGGGAGAACATGCAAACACCACAGACACAGCAGGGTTTGAGTCAGAAAATAAACTCAGGGTCCCGGAGCTGTAAATAATGGCAAAGGATTGTGCAATGCACAACTGTAATTGTCACATAACTGCCTAGAAGTTTTTAGTAGCTTGACCACTCTGGCATTTTGTCTTGGTAGTGATTGCTTATCTTTAATTCCGTCTTTCACTCATTTTACTCTAAAAAATATCATGGAGGTATTTGTAGCTGGTTGTGTATAAATCTGAAACCACCACAGATAACTACATAAGAAAGGGGTACATTATTCTTAATGAGCCAAATCAGGCTATAACAGCCTCCAATGATCCAAAGCCACAAATGTTTGTCTCCTACATACCATTCCTCTCTGTTCCCAATTGGTCTATAGCTTCACCTCCAGAATTCAAATGGACAAATAGAGTAAGGATATCCAAATGCTTTACAGTATATTGGTGAAGAAAAAACTAGCTTGAGAAATTTTATCAAACACATCTTACATTTGTAGAAAAGAAGTTGTCAGGCTGCAAGACACTTGTTGGAAGATGAGTGCTGAGAGTCTATGGTCCAGGCACTTCTGAATTCTAGTGGAGAATAGCACCACTGTCCAAAATATACTGTGATCTGTTCTTAGTCATGAGGTCAATAATCAAATTGAAAAAAATAATTCTTTTAACACAAAGTTTTGGAAAAAACTATGATACGAAGGATGAAATAATGATCCTTTTTTCTGTCAAATCCTCTTATTTTCTATTACAAATAGAGAAGGGACATCATGACTATTGTTTTAATAGGGTACAGGATGTCATCCAATAGTTAATATGGAGCTCAGGCTGCTGTGAAAGAGAACAGCTTGGAAATAACCAGGGCTGGATTAACCATTAAGAAAAAGAAGCATATGCTTGCGGCATTAAAGGAAAGGTGGCACCACAGAAAGTTTTCTTTCTGATTTATCATGGACCATACGGTGCCAAACTGCAACTGGTGCAGCTGAACCAGGTTCCACAAAAAGGGGATCCCACATTACATGAAAAATACATACATATATATATATATATATACAATAATAAAAATTAAATAAAATAGTAATGATAGATATCACGAGTGAGGGAAGAATGGAGCGTGAGATCGACAGGCGGATCGGTGCGGCGTCCGCAGTGATGCGGGCTCTGCATCGGTCTGTCGTGGTGAAAAAGGAGCTGAGCCATAAGGCAAAGCTCTCAATTTACCAGTCGATCTACGCTCCTACCCTCACCTATGGTCATGAGCTATGGGTAGTGACCGAAAGAACGAGATCGCGAATACAAGCGGCTGAAATGAGTTTCCGCCGCAGGGTGTCTGGGCTTTCCCTTAAAGATAGGGTGAGAAGCTCAGTCATCCGGGAGGGGCTCAGAGTAGAGACGCTGCTCCTCCGCATCGAGAGGAGTCAGATGAGGTGGCTCGGGCATCTGGAGGGACTATGTCTCCCGGCTGGCCTGGGAACGCCTTGGGATTCTCCCGGAAGAGCTGGAAGAAGTGGCCGGGGAGAGGGAAGTCTGGGCCTCTCTGCTTAAGCTGCTGCCCCCGCGACCCGACCTCGGATAAGCGGAAGAGGATGGATGGAGGATGGATGGATGATAGATATTAATGATATATTTTAATCTTGGGAACACAACAAAATTTGAATCTGGTAACTGCACACAGTCCACCAAGGCTCATGTGATCGTTCTTGTCTTGGTCATAGTGGCTGTCCCATTCACTCATCTACTATGAATGAGTACCACTCATATAAATGGAGGGCACCAAAATCTTTTAAGTGTTTAAGGCTTCTGAAGGACTTCTTTGTGCTAGACGATTGCAAAATTCAACACATTTCTATTACATAGGTGGTGCAGTGACTCAGCATTTGCACCCCAGTTAAGTTGGTAGTCAATTTTTGAGTGGTGTTATGAAAAATATAATTAGTTTGGTTGTGGCACCATGAATTGTTCTGTACAGGTTATGTAAATGCCATGTACTCATCACTGCAGGAATATGGACCATCCTCCTGCAGTCAAATCAATTAACCTGCAGTCCAATATCAAGGGTGGCAAGGTTAAAAATTAATAAATGATTTCCAGTAAAATTGTGAATAGCTAACTACAAGCTACTGCAGGCATGAACAGTAAATGAAAAAAAAAATTGAGCCATTAAATTACTACATCAAAATAATTATATATATGAATATCTATACATATACAAAGAAAGAGAGAGAGAGCTCACACAAATGCTGCAAGTATTATATATATAGCAGACCAATTTAGATAAATTGATATTTTCTTATATAATTATTAGCACACTTAGTACTCTCATAAACATAAAAGCTGTCAGCATGCCACAAATGTGGACAATTTTCATACTTTACCTCATGCATTAATAACTTAGTTTATGGACACGTTTGCAGATTATCAAGCAGCAGCACTAATTAGTTCTTTTTCTTCTTTTTTTTTTTAAACATATATTGGAATCAAACAGTTGTACAACAAAGAAGCCTACCTTTCCATTTATAACGAGCATGTTTTATGAATTAAATAATCTTTTTTATTATCAGTACTCTAGAAAAGGTGGCGCATGAAAGATTCAAAAACAAAATGTGCTGAAAATTTTAAGGTTATCTTGTCTTGTTATTTTTCTTCATGTGAATGATATATCACCTTTATTGATTATTAGTTAAAAAAATTATTAAAAATAACAGAGCCCAAACACAGCTTTGGGATTCAAATCCGGACCCTGTAATTGCTTCTTTGGTGTTTGTCCATTCTCCTTGTTTTTGTGAAGATTTTCCTGCCACATCCCAAAGATGCGTTAAGTGAATTGAAGTCTCAATACTGGCTCTGGATAGGAGTGTGTGTGTGTGTGTGTGTGTTGGGGTAATTTGAAATAGCAGCCCTATGTAGGAGAAGAATCCCATGTGAAGTTGGCATGTACATTTTGGGATAAGCTCAGATTCACTGAACCCCTAGATTGGATTATGCAGGTCAGAAATTGGATCAATGGATGGAAAATATAAACTATTGAAGTGACATATCCATCAATCCACCTACTTTCTAACATGCTTTATCTAATTTAGGATTACAGGGTTTTGAGAATATTATGAGAGCATTGGGAACAATGTAGCAACCCACCCTGAAAGACACACAATTCAACACAGGGCACCTAATGGATTCCACCAGCACCAATTCCAAGTCTTTAGTTAGACTAACACGTATGCCATTGAGATTCAGAATAAAAATGGGAGTACCCATGTGAACACCAAAACAACAACAGCATTTGAACCCAATATGCTTGAGCTGTGAGACAAGAGCATTAATCGTGGTACTACTGCCGTGAACCTGACAAAACCACATTCACTATTGAAAAGTGTTTTTATGTTATTAGTGATTGGGGTGTGATTAATTAATTAACAATATAAAAATTGTTTAAAGAGGTAATATGTATGAATTCTGGCCAATATTGTTGAAACATGCTGCAGATGAGGAAAAAGGCTTTGAAAACATTATCTGCCAGTCTTCACTAACAAAGTGTATGGCATTCAGTCTGCCTCACATGATATATATGCCCCAGAAATACACTTAAATAGATAGAAAAACTCTCTAATTGTAAATCACACAGATGTAATAACAGAAAGAAGCACATTAGGTTGGTCCCACAATCAGTCTCATCATGCAAAGCAAAGTACAGCCCCAAAAATTCCCAAAAGTCCCAAAAAGTAATATTGTAGCTGAACACAATTGTAAGGTGTGCATACAGAAGGTTCAAAAAGTGAACAAAGGGACTTACAAAAAGCCACAAAATGCAAAGTTTCTCTTCAGTGCTGAGGGAAATAATTTACAGAAGAGATGCAAGTTGGAGAGAGGCTGCTATCTCTGATGCTTTTGGAAGAAGGGTTCAGGGTGCAGGGTAAGTGTCTCCCTAGCTCGGTGTCACAGGGAGCAGTAATCGCACAGCATGTCCCAGCCCTGGTCGCGATAAGTGTTGATCATAAAACATATATTGATGCAGGCTTTGAAAAGCTTCCAGAGTTTAGAAAAGAAAAGCAATAGGAGCAAGACATGTTACTGGATTTAGGGAAATCCAACAGAGCAGTCAAAAGCAGACCAAAAAAAAACAAATAGGGAGAGTAAAATCAAAAGTCAACCACAAAAAGCAAAAGTTGCTTTTCTATCTAAAGTTCCTTTCCCAATTACTGATTCACTATTTAAAGATGTGATATTTGTTTAGAATGTATCAATAAATATGTATGTGAAGCACAATGGATGGTAATTAACACTGCCTTAGTAAATCAAATTCCTACTGGAATACTACTTACAAAAGGCATTATCATAAATAATAATTCAGCCAAACAAACTTACCTTGTCACAGTTATAATGAATCAAAGAATGAATGAGTGAAATAAAAAAACTGGAAGATAGTAGAACAGTATTTGTAAAAGTGTAACCTATACACTTATTAAAGTGGTAATAAATACAGTAAAGACTGATTCAGTAAATTAAAAAAAAAAGAAGAAAAATGCAAAAATGTGTTCCAAACAGTAGAGCACCATAAGACAATGTCTTTATATTATAAATACTTAAAGGAAATTACGGTCCATTAGGCTAATTAAAAAGCCCACGTACAGGAGGTCAACCAGATGTTTCTTGTTCAATAAAAGTCTTATTTCAGGTAATATCAGTATTATTTAAGTATGTATCAATTTATGTACTACTTTTGGCAAGTCATGTATTCATTTATATGCTAGTTTGTTTGTAATGTGTTGTTTTTACTTCTTTTATTTTTGCAAGTTTTTTCATTAACCTCTTGTAAAGCACTTTAAGCTACCTGCCTTGTATGGAAACACTCAATAGAAAAAAAAAAATGTTGTATTCTTTGTCATGGCTCTTTCACAGGATCTAACATTACTGACAAATAAATATGGCAATGGTCTGAATATACAATGCTATTAAATCCAGTTGTATGCAAAACAAGCAAACAGAACTTTTTTTTCATAAATCAGATCTAAACTAACAAATCTTAATACAATTCCCATTTCTGTTGATTGTCAACTAAAAAGATGAGCATATTGCCCCACCATTGTACTGTAAATACTGATTGTGTTATGACATCATGCATTGTAGTTTCGGAGATCACGCTGAAGCAACCAAAGATTGAGCCATTCACTGAATGTGAAAAAGTGGTGCTTACAATCAAAACCCACAACAACATGATGGCACAATAACTTCAATCATACTGCAACAAATAAAACAAGTTAAAACAAGAAGGAAATTAATGCATGGTGTAAAATTCAGGAGCGTTCAAGGACTTAATTAATTGATTTGAAAGTTTGTGTGTTACATTTTTAGTTACTTCACCAAAGAGTTAGTTATTACATTTTCGTTTGTTAATTTTTTTTTTTGCAACAATACGTCATATTCATATACTGCACACAATTACATGAATTTGTTGACTACATTAAATACATGCTTTTTAACACCATTTTACAGTATCACTTAAGCACAGCCCATATACACTTGTGGTGGCTCTATAGCTGTCACAGACGTCAGATTAAAACTCACATGGTGTAAAAATTTCACCAACTGATGTGCTACTTTTAGTTGTGGGGCGGCCGTGACTAGCTTGTTCAAAAAAAAACAAAAGTGAAATTACTAAAGATACATCCTCTTTCCAAGTCTAAAGGGAAAATTGTTGGTTGCTTCAGACTAGAATGGAGATCAAGTCTGTAGCTTTGCTGATGAATTGTATCATTTGAGAAATATCTAATTATGTAAATTTAAAAAAATCCAAGTTTTCTTTCGTTAATAACAAAAGTGATCCAAAAAAAATAAATACACCAATAACTACTCCAACAAGTATTTAGTGTAGTAAATGACAATCCCTTTCTCAGTTATAGTAACAACACTACATCACTTGGTTGTCCACTAAATGACAACATATAAACATTAAAGTGAAATTGCAAAAACAAACAAAACCATAAATGCAACATGATCACTACTAGCATAAAATCACAATCAGTATTACTCCATGAAAGGAGAAAAGCAACTGTACTTAGCTTATTAGTAATATTTGTAAAAATCGAATTATTCGTTAAAATTATCCAAACAACTAAGAACTTGGAAAGCTCCAAATGAGAATTTTGTTATATGTTTCACCGCTAAGCAAGTCTTTCAGCACGGCACAAGCTGTAGTTTTGTTCTATCCTTGCGATTTGCAGCAGAATCAGCCTTTTCATGCCCCTTATAAATTGCACACCACAATGCAGTTCTTGTGGACTGTCCCGTGACTTTCATTTTCTCTCCACATATCAAACGCAGTTCCTTTTCTAAATCAACCTTATGTTTATATTAATAAGAGTAGCAGCATCTTTTCTGTGTAATGAATTACTGTTCTTTACAATATCAATGTTCAGATAAAGTAGCTGTGAGGTTGTTTTAATGTAATGTAAATACTGAGTACGTATTTGTCCAGCTAAGCTTATACAGTGACTCTTGCGTAATTGTAAGAGATTTTCTTTTCTTTTTTATTTAAATACATAGGGGGTTGAACGCACCTCAAGGAGATGCGGTTGCTCCTCTGAAACCCCCTCTTAAACAGTGATACAATGGGAAACAAATACTTTTTGTTTTTTTACCTCCTCTTTGCTTGATCAGCTACTGAATTGCTGTTGCTGCATGATCTGCATCTCACATGGCGCTTCGAACATTTAAAAGCCTGTACAACAACTTTCCTACTCTTAGTCTGTTATTTCCGGCCCCGGGTGTGGTTAAATCTCTTGGCACTCTTGGTGTTAAGTCTCGTCTCGCGGGATACAAGTTCTTGATATTTTTTAGTTTAGAATTTAAAAATGGAATAAGAATCTGAAAATCTAACAATATCACATTAAAGTTCACTAAATTCCTAAAAGAATAATATCAAACATATATATGTAGGTTTTTAAATAATCCAGATTTAAACAATGACAAAAAAGTGACATAAAAATGTCACATAAAATCGTTGCACTTTTAGGCTTAGGATTTTATATATAGAGAGTAGATTTACATTTAACTCAACTCAAACAGCAAGAAACATGAGCTGGTGCATGAGCAGCTTGCATGTGTGCAACTCCCCTGAAGTGTTAACTAACTTATATTGGGGAATCTGAGTGTCTGTCAGACTAGTAAAAGAGGAAAATAAGCAAAATAACTGTATATAAGTTGAAGTTACCTCTCAAAGTAAATTTGAATAAGTAAACTACTCCATAATTGAAGCGGCACAGAATGTTTCCCTGTTTTAGGATAGATGAGTTCATAAATTCGCCAATGATTTTCGATGAGAGATTTTGAAAATTCAAAACTTTGTGCAGCATTCTTTATTCAAGATATCTCATTTAAATTTGAACTTTCCAAACAAATCAAAGAAAAACTCTGCCATATTTCAACAAAACTGCTTCACTGAGAGATGAGTTGTTTCATGTGATCAGACAGACGCAGTTAAAAGTGGCCTTGTGCAGTTGGGTGTGTTTGACTGTGGCCAGGAATGCACGGGCAGCCCATGGAGGACTGGATCCTGCATTGTGTCCACAGCAGCTCCCTCTAACAGACCCAGAAATGGATATGCAGGTTAGAAAGTGAATGGTTGGCTTGACTACTGAGAATAAATTTGTATAATATAGCACATACTGTACATATGTAGGCAAACATACTGCATATATGAGTGCCAGGCACATTGAGTACAAATTAGTACAAATTATTCTTTAGTCATTAAAAGTGTAAATTTAAAAAAATACATCCATATACTTGCTTTACTAGCTTTATAAAATCACGAGGGCCATAGTAAATCATGGGAGGCCTGAGCAGAGAGGGATGCTAGCTAAACAACTTCATTCCTCTATAATAAGTAAAAAATTAAATAGCTTTGCTTTGTATGTTGGCCTCAAGAGTACTTTCAAAAGTGCCCTTAAAGTTTATTATGCTCTAAAAATAAACATTTTTGGATTAAACACCTCTTATTTCTTGAATGGTTGCACTTGAGAGTTCCTGTTGGGAACCCAGTTTGCCTCTAAGAATTAAATTTTTTTTTTCTTTTTCTTTATTGTCTAAGATGGATTTAATTCAGGAACCAAGTGATGTAACTAACATTATAAGACTCCAGGCAGGGCATAAAAGTAAAGTGTGTGTTTTTTCTTTTAATAAATAAGAATAAAGAATGCAGATTTACAGTTTTTTTTTGTTTTTTTTTATTTTTAATTCAGTCCCCCGACAGCAAAATGTACAAGGGAAAGAAACAACGGCACGTTAAATAAGTATCAAAGAACATCTTTGCTCGGAGCAGCACTTTAATCCTCTTTGGGTCTCCAGGGTGGTGGCCGGGAAATCAAGACGCCAGGTATAACCGGAACAGAGAAGTAAATTAGGCTTGTCAAAAATGTGGCATTAGAGCTCACAATAAAGAAATGTTAGCACTAAAATCTGACTGCTCCTGCTAGGGCCTGTATCTCATGAGTGGCAAAGTGCATCCTTCTCTAATGGTAGAAAGCATTAGGAGCTTTTGGACCTCGGATCATTAATTCACATCACACATTAGAACAGCAGGATGACTAAAAGCAGATGTTTTTTTTTTTGCTCTTTTCATGCAGGTCAAAATGATACTATAGTGCAAAATAAGTGTACAATAACACTGCCTATTCCACCAACAGCTCTGTGGCTGCAACTGCCAGTCACTCTTTATTCCATAATACTGTTTGTCTAAGACAGAGGTGCTTAACCTCAATCCTGTTGGCACACAATGGCTGCAGGGTTTCTGTTGAACCACTTTCTTAATTAGAGGCCAATACATGCTGTTAATGGAACATGTCATCCAATCAGGCAGCTCATTTACATTCTCCTGTTGAGTGCGGCTTTTAATTTCTGAGGAAATAATCAAAAAGTTTAAAAAAACTTGTGTTTTTCAGTGTCTCTCAGTCTGTAACTTCTTTTTCCCTAATATCTGCCCAATGTAGGTGTGAATGGTAGCCATTTTCTCTGATGACTATATTATTATTTATACCTTTTTCTAAACCTGCGAAGGGTGTGCAAAATGCGGTAGAAAATTTGCAAAGTGTCAGTGCTTAAAAACAGGCACCCCAGTACTCTTGAGGACTACAGTGTAGCAGGCCTCACTTATCACATTATGAAAGTGTACTTAATCATGGACTATCTGTCTAATAAGATTTTTTTTTATAGAGATAGGGGTCAGCAACACAGGGACTCCCCAGGGAATGATTCTCAAACGACTATTCCATTGTAGACCACAATAACAATGAATATAAGGAGGAGGAAAAAAAGGTTTTGGAGGGAGGGAGAACTACTTGGAATTACCCATTACAAAAACTTAAAGGATTCACAGCCGATTATTACATGGAATTAGGATGACATGTTATGATCTTAAACAAAACTGTGACTCCATCTGAACAGTAGACTCGACTGGTTAGACAAAACACATTTGTTGTACAAAAAGGTTAAGGGCAGGCTTTTATGATTGAAAACTTTCAGATCCTTCAATGCACACAGCAAACTTCTGGGGATCTTCTACCTATCCACAGTGTCAAAAATTGCTATAATAAAGATCATATTTATTGAATGACAAGAAAAATGTATTCCTTACAGAACCAGCTCTGGTGAAAGAGATTTCCTGGCACTTTGAGTGGAACATCAAATCTTTTACTAATCTCTGAATTTTGGTTCAATATTATCTATCTGTCATGAAAGAAATAATTAAATAAAAGACTCCATGAACAACAGTTCCAGACACAAGGCTTGAGGAGTCTTGACTTAACAAAACAAAAACATGAATGTTGCCAGTACTGCAATACACTCCTAAGAACATCTGCTTTTATAGTACAGGAACTTTTTCCTATAAATTGGTTAACATTTTTATTGATTGACTAGAGTTTGTGTATTCTTTTCAGTTCTTAAGATTAGAAGGTGACTTGGCTTGGGGGTCTAGAGAAGGGAAGGGTCTGTGTGTGTGTGTGTGGGGAGGTGCTTTAAAAGGTTACAGTCTGGAGAATTGTGTTACTATATTTGGACATTTGCTTATCTTTTCATTTGTCATTTGTTCTTGTTTGTTGTATGACATATGCAATCACAGCTAATAAAAAGTGACGGTCAATCATAGGGATTAGATCTTTAGGAGTTAGGTGAGTTAGGACTGGAATACTTGATTAATATCAATGTCCACTTGCAAATAATGCTGTTATGCTGCTCTCTTTGTTGACAAGCTAATCAATAAAGTACTCTCTGATTCACCTGTACACCAGAAAGTGAAGCCCATTTTTTCCATACTATCAAGGGATATTTCTTTTTACCATTCCTAATCCTGTTCAGGTTCACAGTTGCAATATCTTACCCGAAAAAGATTGTGTACAAAACACATACAACTGGTACTGGATTAATATATGACATAAATAAAATATGCTGCTTCCATACTGCAAAAAATTAAATCTAAGCAAGTGAAAAGTATTTATATCATGACATGAAATCTTGCTTTCCTTATTGTAAGAATTATTGACTTGTCAGAAAATTTATGTTTACTTTAAGAAATCTTGTCAAGTAAATTTTGCTTACCCCATTGACAGATTTGTTGGCGAAATAAAAGCAAAACAACTCCTATTTAAAGTTTTTTTTTTTTGTCTAGTTTTTGCATATGTATTTTTTGCAGTGCAACTGATATGGTCATATGATATTTAAAATTACCCATCTACCTTTGTCTTATTTCATGACAAAATTAAAAGGGGTCACACTCTACCTGAATACAACCCGACACAAGGAATGAGCAGACTCTAGATGAGACATTTAACCATCGTAAGGCACACTTATTTATCCTGTGCCAATTTAGAGTCTTCAATCAACAAAACCTACAAGACTTAGCAAAATGGTAGGAATTAAGGATAGTTGTGAATATGAATGTGTCAAATCAACACTGACAATGAAGAGGTGGGGATTCAACAAGTGGCCACTGAGCAGACTATATTTGGGTAATTGTTTTTAACTTATAGTGAAAAGATTACATCAAAACACACAGGGGAGGGTAAATCAAAAACAGAACACAGAGTACCCTACCTTTCCCATCACTAAGCAGGTTCAGGTTCCTGATTATGTTGAGGGATGGCACCCAAAACACAATGTCTCCATTCACTGCAGTTTTCAGTCTATGTAATCTCCCAAAACTTTAGACTGGCTGCACATTACCACTCTAAAGCTACAGGTCATCTCCTGATTAAATGTTCCATTGGGCCACCATGAAAATGAAACCCCATTTAGAGAAGTTACTTCTTAAGAAATTAATCTAGTAGGCTCTAGATATACTATCATCCCTATGCTACAAGACAAAGGAGCAGACAAAGGAAGTCATGACAAGAACCCAGTTTGGGAGTGGGGGCCTGGTGTATAGAGTCTGCCACTTTTGTCGCTGCATTGGAAGGATTTTCCGGATCGGACAACGTTATCCCCATCTGTCCGTTGGCTGCAAAGGTGTGCCAGGCAATGTTCCAAGGCTTTATACTCTTTCTTCATGTGCAGACCCCCACTTAGGTGAATCATGCCATTCCAAACAAGGCAAAGAAGATGCAGTTTCATGCTGACTTCGACCCACAGAAATATTAAACAATGCCCATTTCGCAGTTGTTCCTGTCTTGTCTTCTAATGCTTGCCTAGCAGTTCTAAATGATGAGCCCCTGTGGTAAATCTGGCTTTGTATTAGCTGTGCATGTGAGTAGAAAGAAAAGTAGATTTATAAAATATTTTTGTACAGGGCACAGTGACATATTAAACATATACACTTATTACACACCCCTACTACCTGTCCTCTATATACAACAAAGGCTTGTAGGTTTCCGCTTCTAGGTCTCTGATTCCATCTTTTGATCTTGAAGAATTCTACTAGTCTTCTACCTCTCTCTTAATTCAATGTCCTCTTGGTCTTTACTACTGAGATAACCTGCAGCTAAACATTGCATATTGTAACCTGGCAGCTGTTTGCCTACATTGGCACTCGTATATAGACGCTCCAGTTAGAAGTCTGAGTTCATCTATTGAAGTACCTTCCATATGCGTTTGTTCTGTGCACCTTCTGACCATATTAAACCCTTGACGGTCAGAGCATGTGTTACAGTAATTAGTTTTGTGAAAAATCAAATTTGGTTGTATGGATATATAGAGCTTAAGTGAGTTCAAACAAAGGAATCCTAGTATTGATCTTCTATAGAATAATCCTCCACTGTTTGACTTTTCACCTCTGCCAGTGTTAGTATTAAACACAGTAGCTCTGTTAGCTGCTACAGTTTGTGAAATTCAGCTGCATGCCTTTTTCTCTTTCGAAGCAGAGCAAAACAGCCTCAGGCTCCAAAGCTTAAATTCTTTTTGACAACCAAAGCCAGTCAGATATGCACATTGTCTCAGGCTGAGCATCAATGTGCTAGCCTATTTTCTCAAATGCAATGTTGTCAGGTAGAAGAAAATTCATTATCAGAGCAACACAGGCATCGGTCGTGGATTCGTGAAGTGACTTTGTAGGAGGATGCCAAAGAGACAACATCATTTAATTAATTACAGAACAGACAGAAAATGACCCCTCACTTAGTAAACTGTAAATCCCACGCTGCAAAAAATGAAATCTAAGCAAGTGAAAAGTATTTAAATCATGTCAAAAAAACTTGTTTTCCTTATTGTAAGGATTATTGACTTTTTATTTATGATTATTTAGATTATTTTAAGAAATCTTGTCAAGTAAATTTTGCGCACCTGATTGGCAGATTTGTTTTGCTAAATAAAAGCAAAGCAACCTCCATTTAAAGCTTTTTCTGTCTACTTTTTGAATATGGATTTTTTGCAGTGCTGGGATGCCAGTTCACTTCCAAACCAATGGACATTCAGGAAGCTGCTTAACCGGACTGTGCTCCAAATATTACAAAAATATTAAAAAGAAAAAAAAACTACACAATAATGCATAGTTTTACTGAATACTTGTAATATAGTGTTCAATTTAGATTGGTACCATATTCAATAAAGAATGTCTATATATTCAATAAAAACATAAAGTATGCATCACTGTTAATTATTTTGTTGATTTTCTATAAACACGGAAGGTCAATTTTACTAATGTTTATCATAAAGAAACAATAATTATTTTTTTTTGCCCTAAATATGTTAAACAAGGTAAGTAAGGTTTTATCGCATTTGTCTGACATTGATGTCGATGTGACGTTTGACATTTGTCTTTGCAGAGTTTGCATGTTTATATACTGTTACAGTTGGTAATGGAGAGTTTCATTAAAATACAGTTTTTAGCTTTTAACCAGATTCAATGTTAGCATTTGACATAATACAGTGGTGACTATACACATGAAGGAACATGTTTACATTCATTAATACAGCTTTAAAAATTTGTTTACATTATATTTAGATATTTTTCCTCCAAGCTTGTGGAATTTTGCACGTTAATGCAGACGGCAAAGCAAGGATACTGTTCTTCAAACAGAGGATGTTGCACCGGTCTTTGTACGGATCTTGCTTTATAATATCAGAGACTGATTTTAAATCTGATTGGTTAAAGGAGATTTACTCTTCTGGAGTGAAAACGTTGATATGGCTCACAAGGAACACAAGCATGAAGATATCTGGTCGAAACTGGATGGCACACAAGTTAAGCTTGCTTCCATGCATCAACATTGGGCCAGTCTAGTATGGCAAATCAACCTAACCAGTCTGTCTAAGGGATGTGGGAAAAAGCCAAGATACAAAACCAAGACAGTTAGTCTACAGGCCAAGGTTTGAACCTAGGGGCTCTGAAACAGCAGGTCTTACTAGAATGACACCGTTCTGCCTCAAACAGAATAAACAGGCTTAATCTACTTAAACAGATGAAACACAGAAAGGCCATTCCAAAGCACTGGCCTGTTTCAGGCAAAGAATATCTCAAGTGTATATAAAGTGCTAAGATAAATAGATCACACTGGATCCATTTTTATTTTGTCACTAAGATTTTAAAAGCAAATTGTCCTGTTGGGTTTAATTCTTTTTTTGTACTTATTTAAGAGAAGCTTCAGCTAATTACAAGATACAATAATTACAACAAACGCAAATACTAAAATAGCCTTCAAGTTAAACAATTAAACACAGCAATTAAGATTTTAAATTCATTTTTTCTGCTCCTAATTAGTTTCTCTGTGTTGTTTGCATGGTAATGTAATTTCCCCCTTTTCCTTTCCTTTGTGTCTTATTCAGCAGACATAGTTGACTTGGGATGAATCATTGTTTAGATAATCTTAATTTTACTTTACAAGGATAACACAGATTTGCAAGTAACCATTTCAAAAGGAAAAAAAAAAAATGGTGGATCCATAGATGGAAACGAGAAGATACAATAATATAGTCGGACCAAAAACCAGAAGCCGTTGATCAATTTCTGGGTGATGAGCTTGAGAATATCTGATAGGTTCATTCATAAAGCACACAGCACATGCAAAAGAAAGAAAGAAAGAAAGAAAGAAAGAAAGAAAGAAAGAACTGAATTCACAGAAGGGGCTTCAATTAAAGCAAAAGGCAGCTTGACAAATGAAATAAAGCATCTCCCTTATTTTTCCAGAGTAGGTTACACATTTAGGGTTAGAAAGAAGGAAACAAATAATTTGTGGCTAACCTTCCATATCCTATATTAGCTGTTACTTTTAAAAGAGTTAACACCCCATAGGACTTCACCCACACTCATACTTATAAAGGCTATCTTTGTTGCACCTTCTGCCGCTTAAATATTCCTAATCATGTGCTCTTTTAAAGGGCAGCTCATTCACCCGAAGGTAGGAAAGGCCTAATTGCAAGCATTATGGCCATTTATATCAGATTCATGGGCCAAAATGTGTCAGGTACAGCATCTGCTGAGTCTCACGTCATGTGGCAAAAAGTAGCACTGCCCCAATTGCTGGCAGTCCAAGGATGCAACCACTTAGAAGGAATGACCATGGAGTTTAATCACATAGACTGAGCAGCCTCTGATAATGATTATCACTGTACCAGATACAAGGTATGATGATTTCTATTCCAGTTTTTTTGCACTGCATGTTCAGCACCCAGGTCATCAAAAAAGTACAGCAGGCACGTGGCAGTAAGCTGTGCACTTGAGAACAAAGGGGGAATAAAAGAAAAAGCAAATCATAAAATGAGGAGGCCGTTTATTGGCAATCTGATACTTGAACAATTTGGCCCTTCATTAAACTACCATCTGCCATGTGATGATACATCTGAGCTAAGGTACCCAGTGGTCCTAGAGTCCCAGTGGCACTAACACTAGGCAGCGATAAATGTAGTCATTTAAAGTGCATGATGGGGGAAACCTTTCAGAACCCGTTAGTGGCCTGATGTACTGGGTTTTTTTTTTATATTCAGCTTTCTGGATTTTCCATTATCAAAAAGAAAATGTTTATGCTATGAAAAAAGGAAAATTCTCAAAAAACTATAGGCATGAAATAATGAATAAGTCAGCGTTGCTATTAAATTATCAGGGAAGTATCTGATGTCACAGCTACGACACGTATGATTGGAACAACAAAGAAATGGATGTATAGGTAAATGCACTGAAAACATTCTGCAGGGGGTCTTGGGAATCCTGTCTATCCTGACAGCAGTGAGTTCAGGGTGGGAACCAACTCTGGACAGAGCACCATTTCTTACATCATTATTTATTTATTGCTTCTTTCACTTTGAATTATTTTCATACTTTAAATTTAGCAGTAAGAATTTAAAAGTCTAAAATAATGGAAGTGCGCTCAAATGAGATCACATTTTCACAAAAACATGGCCCCTTAAAAATACGATTCTCATTTCCCCTGTCAGACTTTAACAATTAGACAAAATCATCTGTCACAGTTGACCAAATTTTTTATTCTTCATCATGTTATTTTGTGAGCTAAGCCATGCAGGTTAGTACATTTTTGACATTTTCTAAAGTTACTTGGCATTCAGATTATAGTTGTTTTCTACTTTATAATTTTATAATTCATAGCCTCCTAAAATACTACAAGTTCTGAAAAGAATGACAGAAAAACACAGGGTTATATGAGTTATTTTATTAGATATCATCTTGTAGGTTGTCGGAAGAGACTGAGCATAATAAATGTTTACAGTATCTTTATTTGAATTTCATTGGGAATTCAAACACAATTCAATAAGAATAGGGGATGCAAAGTGATAGGGAGTTCAACAAAATATAAAATATTAGTACATGTAACACAAAATGCTAGAATAAAAGTTTTTTATATTAATAAAATGGCAAATTGGAAATGAGCAAATGCACTGTTACAGCTTGATGTCTAAACTGTTTTTACAGTTTTAAAAGAGACCACACGTGGGCCAAACCTAAGTCTAAAAGGACCCTTGAATTTGCAGTGTATTTGAAGTGTAGCATGGTGGCACAGTGATTAACCTATTTAAACTTTCTTTGTATGCTTTTAAGTGACCATGCACAGGCCAAGCGTAAGAAGCATAAAAACATATTTGAATTAAAGGAGCAATATCAAGAGCAGCATGGAGACAAAGTGGTTCGTGCGGCTGTTTCACTGCTCCAAAATCCTAGGTTCAGATCCCAGGCTAGTAACTCTCTGTGTGGAGTGTGCATGTTCTCCCTCTGTCTCTGGAGCTTTTATTTTTCTGAGCTACTTCAATTTTCAGTTAGTGGGGAGCCACTTCCACCACCACTAATGTGTAGCATCCACCTGGATGATGTGATGGCTAGCCATTTGTACGCCAGTATGCTCACCACACATGAGCTGTTAGGTGGTGAAGTGGGAAGAGAGATAGCCAATTAGGGGGGCAAGAATGGACATGGCAGGAGATTTAACCAGGATATCAGGATACTCCCTACTCTTTACAAAGGATGCCTAAGACCACAGAAAGTCAGGACCTCAGTTTTATGTCTTTTCTAAAGGACAGCATCATTTTTATAGCTCAGTATCCCCATCGCTGCACTGGAGAACTGGGATCTACATTCAGACCACAGTGAACGCACCCCCTGCTGGCCTCACCAACACCTCTTCCAGCAGCAACCCAAGATTTTCCTAGATGGTCTCCCATCCAAGTGCTGGCCTGGGCCCAAACGTGCTTAGCTTCAGGTGGATGACCTCTTCTGAAGTGCATGTGGTATGGTTGCTGACATTAGATGGAGGTATGTGTGTGAATGAATGTTGTTGGAATAGGCTGTGGCATCCCACAAACCAGAATTGCACAAAACAGGTTCCGACTGTAAACAAAATATATGGACCCACATGGCTACGTATGCACTTAAATGTTCCATCTTAATGACCTACAAATCGCAGATGAAAGTTAGTTTTGCACACTACGATGGGAAATGATAAGAAATGTTTCATCAACTGTAAGTTTTTTCCAGCCTTTCAGATACAGTAGATGTTACTTACAATTAAGAGCTTGTTTAGATTTTCAGTTGTAGAAAAGAAAGACCGCCAAGCACCACCTGTCAAAGTATGGTCATATTGGTTTTTTCATCATTATGTATACTTTCATTAAGCGCTGAGAATCAAAAGACCATTGACTTTAAATTTTAATTGAGACTAACTGACTGTTTTGCCTAGCTAATTTTTACGTTTTGTTACTACAAATGAAGATACCTATGCATAAGGGGCTAAAATCTGACCTAAAGAGGTCTATTAATTAGTCGACCCTTGTTCATCCTTCATTTCCATACTGACATTTCTATGATACATTGGAATTTAAATGCTCTCATTTCTAACACAGGGGCCCGTTCATCTCCATAAACAGTTCAAAGTTCAGTACCAAGGCCTATCAGCTCAGGGTGGCTGGAGAATCTACTGCACAAATGTACCTGCCATTAGCTAAAACCTCCTGAATGAGAGGGATTAGCATAATATGGCCATGCTGCATAATATAAAATCTATTACAATTATGGAGGCATATCGAACCACTGCTACACAGTATAATTAACCTATTTTAAGCTTCAAACTGACAAGCCTGTAGACTGCTTTTGATGGAATGACAGGAGAAGCACACAGGGCTCTGCATAATTGGATAATACAAATGCAGATTCTTGTCTTTCAGTTCCATTGCTAGTGAACTCAATAAGCATGCTGCACCTGGAAAGTCGCCTCATCTGATTCAGACAAGAGCTGGATAAAGGCGGCTGCTTGTCAGGAATTAGAATAAAGCTAAAGTCTTTATCATTTTTTGGGCTGCCAGATTTTAATTTATTTTATTGTGACATATAACATAATGTTTATGAAAGCACAAATGCCCACATGCTGTTTCCGTCTTTATTTGGCATTAGGCGCACATTAGGAAGTAAGGTTGCTACATCAAGAAGCCCTTACTCTCTCCAATAACGTTTGCTTGTTAAGTGATCTATCACATACGTCTGTTCCAAACAGGTGTCAAAATGTTCCCTATGAACACCATATGTTGCTCTAGTTGGAGTATTTTTATTATTTTAACTCACTATAAATTGTAGTAAATGGTATTTTAAATAGCACAACTGTGAGTGCTTCTGTAACACAGCTTTGTCTTCATAAGTTCAAATCTCATTGTTGTGTGAGCGTCATTTTTGCATTCTGCCCATGTTTTTGTGGCTTTTTTTCTAGGTAGTTTGGTTTGACCCATACCCCAAAGATGTGTAAGATGGCATCATTTGCAGCTTGTGGGTCTGGTCATAAGTGTGCCCTCTCACAGACTGTCATTCCATCATTATCTGTCTTGTACCTGATGCAGGCCCCCAAGGCTATGAATTGGATAAGTAGAAAGAGAATGAATCAATTGAACATTTTAAATGCAGCACAGTTTCTGTTTCTTTCAGCAAGGGATGCTAGATTGGTATCGGTGACTAAACAAGGAGGGTTGCCCAGAAAGTTTTTCAACACAATTGTTATTGCTGATAATTTATTATAGTATTGTTTGTGCATACTCAGAGGATAAGTAAATATACGTGCTTCATTCCTCAGAATCACGGTTAACTTCAAAAGCCTTGTACCAAGCAAGAAACAAGAGTCTGTATCCCCATTTTATACCAACCAAAATCCTACAGTCACAGCCATTTCTTCAGTAACCTGTTCTACGTTCTCAAAATTCTCAGCCCTATTCGGAACCCACAACTAGTGAAGTACAACAACTGTTCATGAATTTTTAACAGCATTCTCTGTCAATGTGCACTATTGATTACTTCTCCCACTACAAGAACCTTTATAGCAGCCCATTATTTACAATTCACATGATCACACAATGCCTATTTAAGGACCTACTGCACATGCGTTAGGAAATGGGGGGTATTTTAAATTAAATGTAAGTGAAATATAGAAAGTACTGCAAAAATGCCGGGCCACCCAAACATCATAAAACAATATGTGTGTGTTTGTGTGTGTGTGTGTGTGTGTGCACATGATACTGAGCGGCATTGAGAGAAGGGCTTCTGCCTCGCTGTAAGGAGACTAGAATTTGTGTCCCAGGACCTACTTGCATGGAGTTTGCATGTTCAACCCATGTGTGCGTGGGTTTTCTTGAAGTGCTCCAGGTTCCCCAAAGACAAGTTAGGTGGACTGGAAATGCTGAATTGGTCCTAATGTATGGCTGTGTGTCCTTACCCTGTATTGGACTGGACCCTTGTCCAAGGGTTGTTCCTTCTTTACACCCTATGCTTGCAGGGTTAGGCTCCCATGACTCTACTCAAGATAAAGTGAGTACAATAATTTGAGAGATTTTATAAAATATTTATGATTTTTTTTCCCCTGAACAGCATTGTATTATATACATATTTTTCAGACATCTCCACTTTCTGCACTCTTTTTCATGTTGTACATTTAATTTTAATTAAATTTAGTTTTAAATAGGTATTTTGCCCCTAAAACTGCACATAATAAACTCCAATGACAAACTAAACATTTTTTTAAAAAAATGTTGCAAATTTATTAAAAAGAAAAGCTTTAATCTTTTCTTCATGGAAGTATTTAGACCCTTATTCCATTACTTTGTAGAAATCCCTTTAGCAGCAATTACAGCATCACGTTTTCTTGGGCAAGTCTCCATAAGCTTTGCACACCTGGCTTTGGGCAGTTTGTTTCATTCTTCCTGGCAGATCTTCTCAAGCTTGGTTAAATATGATGGGAAGTGTCTGTAAACTGCCATCTTCATGTTTCTCCAAAGATGTTCTCTGGGGTTTTAGGTCTGGGCTTTGTTTGGACCACTCAAACAGACAGACATGTCCTGAAGCAATTTGTGTTGTCATTGTTATGCTGAAAGGTGAACCGTCATCCCAGGCTACAGTCATGTGCATTCTGGAGTAGGTTTTCTTCAAGGAGCTATCTGCATTTGGTTGCATTCATTCTTCCTTCAATGATGACCAGTCTCCCTGTCCATGATGCTGAGAAACACCTCTACAATGCTTCACTGTGGAGATGGTATTAGACAGATTAGGAGCAGGGCCAGGTCTTCACCAAACCTACTGCTTGGATTTCTGTCTAAAAAGATAAACTTTTGTCTTTCCAGGCCACACAATCTTTTTACTTATTCTCTCCGGGTCCTTTAAATGCCATCATTTGCCTTTTACTTAAGAGTCCTGGGGACCCACTGTGGCTACAGCTTTTTGTTCCAACCGACTTCTGTTTTTCATTGGACTCTTAGCCTAATTAAGTGAGTCATTATTTCCCAGTTTCTGTGTTTTGGAGTCAATCTAGAAATTACAAACTAAGTTTGGTAGATTTTTATTAAAAGGCAATAAGCAGTTATATGGGGAATATGTAGTTTTTTTAAGTCGTTAACAGGATTTTCAACCTAATTCTCATTCGGCTTTACCAGGTGTTCTGGTTATTTAATTGATTATTTACTAATTAGCAGGTCTGACACTGAAGTCGTTGCAGCTTTCATCATCCCTGGTGTCTGCTGTGCTGGCTGTTAATTGTCACTATTAGGGTTAAATGAAGGGAGCAAACTACACAGGAAAGGGGGAAAATAATAGGAAAACAACAACTGAGAGCTAAGCATTTATAGCTTTAGAAAAAAAAAAAATAGAAGTATATCTAAATGTCTTATAAATGTCAAAACCATAGTGTTGTGTTTTTTTCTAAATGCAGAATAAGAGAAGAGTAGAAAAGACCAGCTAATTAAATGAGATCAGTTGTTATCAATTATTATCACCGATTGTGAGTCTGGCTGGAACAAAAACCTGCAGCCACAGTGGGTCCCCAGGACCAAGACTGGGAACCACTCTATTATAAAAGCCTGATTAATGGAGTGTTGCTGACATGGTTATCTTTCCAAACAGGTTCTTGGACCATGGCAAAGGACTTCTGAATTTCTCTTGCAGTGAATCAATTTGCTTTAATCTCCAACTCTTAGGAATGTTCTAAACTTCTTGTTTTACACAATGATTGTGGTCACTGTGCTCCTGGGAATACTCCAAGCTTTAGAACTAGGTTCATAGCCTTACTATGATCTATGTCTCACCGCAATTTTATCATAGAGGTTTACAGAGAGGTCCTTAGACTTCATTCCTTGGTTTTTGTTCTAACATGTGGTGTGAATTGTGGAACCTTATATACTCCAATCAAGTTCTGGACACACCATGGATAAGTAAAGCAAACAGGATGTACCTGACCACAAACTGAAGTACCACAGCAATGGGTCAGAGAGAAATTTCAGATAATAATTTTTTAAAAATATGTAGACCTTTCAAAAAACATGCTTTTCATTCTTCATGGGTTATTGAGTGCAGATTGAGGGACACAAAAAGCAAATTAATCAATTTAAAAACTGCAACACAATAAATTGAAGGTAAGGGACTACAAACTTTCTGGATCCACTGTACATACACACACACACACCACACACAAGATAATGTATAGTTTAGTCAACCTGCATTTGCTCTTACTGCAAGCATACAAATTATACATGTTCAATACTTGAGAAGTATTTTTTTTTTTTTACATCGATGAGTTTTTTTCTTAATAACATATTTAGAATAACTTAAAAATTCTCAGCTACAAGTTTTTCAAAATAAATGTCTATTTTCATGCCCCATTTGTAAGACGTGTAGTTAGTAAATAGATGAATTTACAAGCCAGAGACAAAAACATTTCTGAGAATTCATGAAGTGAGTGAATTTTGCAAATCGAAAAAATGCCTGCCACATTACAGTAGCACTTAACATTTTTTTCATATATTAATATGTTCCCATTTCTAATTTAATTGATTCCTCCCAAAGCCTGACGGCAATGTTATTTACTTTCTGCTTGTAAAAGTCAAAAGGGGAAAAATAAGATTAATACAGAACTAGAGCAACAAATATTTTATAAACCAAAAGCATAAAAATACTTGTTTCAAAAAAGGCAGCTTCTCTGTAAATGGTACTGCACATCAAGTTGAGCAATGCTGCAGGCTTAACTTCACATTTATCAGGGGGTAATTTAATGAGGGCCAGTATAATCTGCCTAATTAGCATAGTTGGTATTGGCCTTTTAATGCCACAATGGACAGCAGTGGTGGCACAGTGCCATGTCTCTGTTGGTATCTGTCCCTAAAGAAATGAAGCCACGTGACTTCTTGATGTATTTTGCCTTTGGCATACCCAAAAGCTAATTTTCTGATGCAGTTTGATGGCTTCAGTTATTCAGTGGGCCATACAGCAAAAAGACAGCAACAATTGTAAAAGGAATGCAATGGCATAGTGCTGTAATGTAGGTTACGACAAGCAAAAAGGCTTATTATTTATTGTTACTGCTCTAAAGTTATATAAAACTCTCTCTGTGCAAAGTGAATATAAACAGAACTGTCTTAACAGAAACTTATTCACCTGACAACCCTAACATCTCACTGTCACAGAACACACAACAAAAATAAACTTTATTTGAATTGACTATATAATACTTCTGAACATTCAGATATGAAGATAAAATGCACAATAACAAGCCAAAGCAGGTGTATTTTAAATTTGGACTGTCATGCCATTATAAAATGTTCAGAGTATATTCAGGATTTATCTATAGATTTTCTTTTCTGTCTTTCTTTCAGCTTATGAACTTGGCTCATAAATTATTTTGGACAATCTGTTTAAGTAAATAAAACACAAAGTACATAATTATAAAGTATTGAATAGAGTCCAACTCAAAAATACACCAAGCTTCTAATGCTAAAACTCAAATACTGTTGTCTTCTTCTTCTTTCCCTCCAGTTTCTCCATTACTAAAGATACAATACTGGAGGTGTCACTCTTTTTTCTCATCACATTCTATTCCATCAAATCTTCTTATTACAACAAATTTCCCACATCTCTTTCACTACCTCATATTTTCATCTGGCTATTGGTGTTTTCATTCTCCCGACCACACTATCTCTAATACTCTCCTTAAAACCTAGTTTTTGCCTTGTCGCTATACAGTTCCAGCTCGCTTGAGTCATTTCTCCATTATCTCTGTATTTCTTCCCATATACTTCTAAGCTGGCCCTGATATACCCATTTTCTACTTGACCCTTTTTGCTCGCCCCACATATTCACTGAAACATTTTCACCTTTTGAACTTCCATTCTTTCAGCATCCTTTCTAGTTGGTCACCAAGTTTCTGCACTATACAGCACTGTCTCTTCTCACTAGTGTCTTGTATATTTTTCTTTTTATCTTGGCCGTTTGTTAGAGATGATTCTGCCACTAAGTTTTTTCAAACCTACTTAAATGCTACCTATCCAAGTCCTTAAAGGACAGTATTTTTTCCTAACTCATCTGCTCCTAGTCATTATGAAGCCCCATTTTGCAGCACTTGGCAAACATTCATTCATTGTCTGAAATTCTGTCAAGGTTTCCACAAGAAGCTCTGTGTTAATAATCAAATCATGTCTTAAAGCTAGCAATGTATGTAGTGGATTATGTCTCCATTACATCTGTTGTTGTTTTGGTGGGTTTGGGGTACTTTAACCTTTTCAGCTAACAGATTTTAGGTGATATGCCTTGAACCTGAAAGTCTTGTCAAGCTGGAATGCAGTGTGTTCTGAAAAACAAAGCAGGATTATTTTGCTTAGAAAATGCAACTTTTGATTCTAGTCGGAAAATACCCTGACTTTATGATAATGATTAAATAACATTTTTTGTGTTTTGAGAACCTGAAAAGTATCATGGCACCCTGAGCTCAAACAGATGACAAGTAAGCTAGACGTTTTGTGCGTGCGCGAATGGAGGAGAGGAGTGACATTTTTCAAAAAGAGCTCTCTCAGTTCAGTTGCTGATCCTTCTATATAAAAGCAGTCGGGATTGTCCTTCCGTCCCGTGAATGCTATGCAGGCGCGAAGTTTCACACACGCCCCGTCCATTTTGCAATGCACGATGGGATTTGTAGTTTTGTTTTTCCAGGTAACAGATGATTTTCTACTCCAGACTGTGCGATATCTTCTTCTTCTTTCTTACTATATAAAAGCGGTCTGGATTGTCCTTTCCGACCCAAGAGTGGAAAGCGTAGCGGTATTCCGCTTATCACAAACTTACTACTTGCAGCTTGCAGTACGAAGCGACATGATGTGAGCAGAGTTCTGGTGCTCCCATCGTTCCCTTGCTTTTGTGCGCGATGCACTGGAAAAATAGACAAAATTATATCTCTGGAAATAATGTTGATGGAGTACAAATGCCTCACTGCGTAGTAAATATCAGGGGGGTTCAAAAGGGCGACCTCAATATAGAAAAAAAGTTTAAATTTCATCTCAAAAATAACAGAAACTACAAGTATTAAAGTAATACCGCTCAAATGCAATATAACCAAATTAATGAGTTTGAATAAAATATCAAATTGATCTACATATTGAATTGCCTTAAGAAGTGGTCAACTTAAAAGTCAGTCGCCTTAAAAGGCGGGTCAGCCTAGTATTTCTAAAATGCTTTCATGGAGATTTTAATTCTTTGGTTGTGTTTCTTACACTTTTGTAAAGAGCTCAGCTCATTTGCTGCCTGGTGAAAAAATGGACACTGCCAAGGAGCCTCTCTGTCACTTTGCTACGTTGTAAAAACTGAAATGGACACTTAAATGGAGCTCTCTATGAGCTGCTGGACACTTGAACAAGAGTATTATCTCTGTTTTTTTATTTTTCAATTAGGGATATATAGTCAGTAGCTAAGAAACTGAACCATTTGGGAATTCTCATTTGAGACTGAATTAAGACTGCATGAACACACCTAGGTTGTATAATGCTTTTTTTATCATTTTTATTTGCTGCTGTTGATTTTGATATATAAATAATTTTATTTTTAAAGTGAAAGGATAAACTTAGCATCTCTGTCTAATTGTCACTACTGAGCCGAGAAGCTACACTCTTTGTCTAACTGTAGTCACTAAAGGAGATGACAGAACGTTCTTGTGAAAACCTGTATTGGCGGTGAAACGGTGTTGAAGTGAAGGTTTGGAAATAAACATGATGCCAGTCAGCAAGTAGCATGCAATAGAAGTCACAGGATACAAGAGAGACACATAAGAGATTACAAGTAACAGATTCGTAGCTGATTTGACATTTCTTCTCACCCCCAATTAAGAAAAGAATCCAAGTGATTAGTTGGAACCTTTCATGTTAGGTGAATGTCACAGGTGATCTGATAATACAAAACATTCATTTCAATCTTCTGTTCTACTGATGCCTACTATGTATATTGATCTTGTGTGCTACTTCCCAGGTTTCTTTCTAATGCTTCATTAGTTTCTTGTGCTTTGTAAATAATACATTTTAATTTTTTTTTCCATAAAGCATTTTCTGTAGATGCTTTACAATAAAGGATCTTTATACAATAAAGACGTGTTGACTAAATAGTGTCATTTGACAAAAGAATAACCTCTGTTGGAAAAAAATGTTTCAGAAAATGGATGTAAAAAATAATGCGAATTGTACTGTGGGCAGTGCAGCGCAGTGGCAAAGTGATTAAAACTGCTGCCTCATAGCTGGGTTCACATTCTGATCCATTCAAGCTTCTCTGTACAGTCATTCTGCCATGTCCATGTAGATTACTTTTGATACTCAGCTTTCCTATCATCTCCCAAGGATGTTAAATCAACTGATGTGTCTAAATTGATATAATCTGGGTGAGCATGTCATGCTATGTACTGATACCTCATCCGTTTTTGGGTCCTGCGTTGGGTTCGCTGAAGCTGGGATAGGCTCTGTCTCGTTCATTTGGAATAAGAACTTTGAGATATTGAAAGAATCAATTGAAAAAGTACCGTGAAACGTTATAGCCCCAAGATGAAAAATGTAGACATCATAAGGGCTTTGACCAGAATCATGTTAACAAGTTTAAAAAAAATTCGGGATTGATCCTGTGATTCTAGTTGAGTCCTGATCAATGGAGATATGTCCAGCAAAACAGCTTTGAATGAAGTGATATTACTATTATCAAAAAAAAAAAGTATATGTAATACATTTTCAAAGGCTGTTATGGCTTCATGTGATGTTAGAGAAATTAAACAGCACCAGAATGTGTTTTTCTTCTTTAACAAACCTATTGAAAACTCTCAAATGGTGTGGAGAAATTGCCTATAAAACTTGTGTCAGCAAACTTCTCCTTTTAAAGCACAATTGCTCGTAAGACCTGTGTGCCCATTACCTTCTAGTTTAGAGCTATTTTTTCTTTGCCTCACATCATATAATAAAGATTTCATTAAAAGGAAGAATGCTTTGATTGGAAAACTGAATGGAATACAAACAGTAAATTAAAATCAGTTTTCTCTGCTTCAGAAAAAATATGTGTGAGCTGCATATTCAACTGCTCTTGTGTATGCCTTATCTTAAAATATTTTTTTTCTTTTACACAGAACCTAAATAGACCAGACTAAAAAATGGTAAGTACTTTTGGTCAATAAATAACAGCCAAACAATGATTAACAATAGAAACTTAAACAATAAAATGGACACTGTTGATAGGTTTGTTAAAAGCTCTCTTTCACACTTTACCATTTGAAAAGTGGCACAAACCACCCGAACTCTGGGGTGAACAGAATCAAAACATACATTATGTTAGCAGCAACTTTGATATTAAACAAAGCTTACAGAATTACATGAATAAAAAGCAGGGGTTATGAGAAAAGCTGGAAGATAATGAATGTTTTCAGTAGAAGGAAACAGAGAGCAAGTTAAGAGAATAGAAGTATTCATAATTGTTGATGCCTGCTAATATGCATGTTCCCTGTCTACGTACATGGGTTTTCTTCAGGTACTTCAGTTTTCTTCCTACATTTTAACAACATGAATATTAGGTTCACTGGTGACTCTAAATGGGCCCACACATGAGTGATTTTAGGTGTGTTGGACCCTTGGAGTCCAGAGTTGGGTCTTTGCAGTTTTTCATACTAGCAAAAGCTCTGACATCCTACGATGACAATGAAGTGTAGTAAGTGGGTTCAATAATGGATGGTTAGATGACACCAGTTGTTAATATAAATTTTTTGGTAATAATGTGGGAGTACTGGGAGTTATTTATGCTAAAATGCTAAGATAAATGTGTCTAAAAATGCAACAATACATAATTAGGGATACATGGAGCCAATCACAGAGAAATCTGCAGACTTTCAAATCTCAACTTAGTACTATTTTGTATGTATATACTTGGTTAATATTCTTTGACAAAGCAGAGTATTTTCAATTATATGGTCTGCTCTTACCATAAAATGCCATGCCCTTATTGTAGAACTGATGTGTCATAATACTACTGACAACATTTGGTTCCAGTTAGGGTGTCTGCTGTTTGAATTTTCAAATTTCTCCTTTGCTCATAAGGGCTCTGCTAAAAAATTAGTGTGTACAGCACCTGCTTTCTAAGCAAGTATGACAAACATTCATATTTATTGTTTAACCCTAAAGCTATGAAACATTATTTAGTCATTTATCTTTCCTTAAAAAACAACCCTGTGTATAGATGGCATATGCACTACAGAATGCGTAAATGGAAACAACAAGTACAACACTAAAGTATTTCTATTAATCTTCTCATTCTACTTGTTCCACTACAGAGTCTCCAAAGCCGAGAGCCTACTGAGCCAAACAAAAAGTGGCACTACATCATCAACGCACATAATCAATCAAAACAGCTGAACTCAGGAATAAGAGTTTCAAACTCTGATCTATGGTGGGCTTGGTGAGAGTGACTGTGGGTTTTCATTGTAGACACAACTGACCAGACTAGGCTATTTAAGATTTAGAATCCTTAATCATTTACTTAAGCAGTGGCCAACTGATAAGGCGCAAAGAGCCAACAGATGATTAGCTTAGTTGATCCCATTTACACCTGTGTGTCCATCATAAAATATTTTAGTCAATAAAATATTTCAAAACAAAAAAGAGTAGTTTGAAAAATACTGATCAGTTGTAGAACACAAAATGTTTGGAAGATGATTTACTTGTTTTATGAGAGCAACAGATCTGGAAATAATAAAAGCACAAACAAGCCATAGAAATAAATAACGGGTTTAACCCCCAGCAAGAACTGGCTTCTAATTAAGAAATTTCTGGAAGGAAAAATGAGGCTTTCCAGTATGAGACCCATAAGTATAAAGTACTGGCCTAAATTTAACTGATCAGCAAATTTACATTTTGGTGCGCTGACACTGGCAACACATGTTGGCCTCTTGCTGTCTGTCACTTGCTAATGGGACCCATCAACTGGTCATCTGTTGGCTTACTTTGCATCTCATTATTGTTCAGTTGATCAAAACAAGATACAATGAAGTGTTCAATTTTAAGAATCAAGCCAATTAAAATAAAAGCAAAAAACATCTGGTCACTTTGCAAAAGTGATTATTTACTACTTAAGAAAGTCGCTAGAATGAAGACCTGAAGCCACTGTGGCCATCTGAGATCTGAGTTTGATCCCAGCTTTAGAATCACAAGTCAGCTTTGTATAAATGTCTTTTCAATGGCTTGGAAAAAATCAGAATAACTTGAAAATTCCATGTAGACATTTAGCTGGGATGGAACTGGAACATGGGGCTGTGTACAGTGAGGAAGCAACACTAGCTGTTTATAGTAGTCAGCAGATTTAGCATCTGTTGGGATGTGTGTCATTAGTTTTTGGAAGGGGAAGACTGAATCTCATGTGGTGAGAATTCTAGAGAAACAGCAGAGTCAACAAGTACAAGAAATGTGGCACCACTTATATTATGAGGTTTTTGGAGGAGCCAATGAATTTCCATTTGGGGGTCACGAATGGCATAGAGAAGAACAGCGAAGAGCTATGACATAAAATATTTTCTTTGAAATTTTCATAATAAATAATGAATCATTTTCCAAAATAAAATGGTTTTCAGATCTGAAGCATGAAAGAGTCAGAAAACTCATAAGCAGATGATTTAATTTGACATTCAAATTTAGCAATTGGGTCATATATTCAGTTAAATAGTAAACATACGTTAAATGGACTGGAGGAGAGAGGCAAAATGGGGTTCTGTTGCACTCCAAGGTATATGTTAGCAAAGGCAAGTAATTTTATTTGATTAAATCCAGGCTAACAGTGTATAGCGCTCATAGCTCCCATGGGTATGGATTTATGGAACAAGTTAAAGAGAAATGGAAGAACGGTGAACAGTAAAGTACACAGTCGAGCCTCAAGTGTTAGACCATATCTTGAGACAACTCAGTGGTATAAAAAGACTGTACGTTAAATTTGTGCAGATTTTATTTAAAGATCCCATAATCAGCAGTTAACAGTGGAGACATTTTTCAATTAAGTTCAGGTCCTGTCTGAGTGCGTATGCCCTGTGATGGGCTAACCAGTGGCATTGGATTTTAGGTTTGTGATTAATTGCCCTTACATTAAACAGTTATCAGTGGCTCAGAATAATAATTACTCTGCACCAGTCACTAATTAAAACACTTTACCTTTTTTACTTTACTAGATAAAGCACACTAGTTCCGTGCCATTCAGGATTTGTATTCTCATATTAAATTCATAACCCTGAACTGAATATGTGAGCTACAAAACTAAACCATAAGTAAAGGAATACGTAAAACACAATTTCTCATTTTATCATTATAACAATAAATTCATCTATGTCCTATGAATTTTTTTCATTTAACTTGCTCTCCAAAGTTGTTCTCTTTGCAAAGTTGTAGCTAACTTTGAAAGTTTAAGTTGGGCTGATTTTGTGGAAATGGTGGTGGAATTGGTACCAGTTTTTTTTAAATAATGTAGAATGATGCCATGTAAGCCAACACTGTCTGCGACAGCTACTCAGCATTTTTTTTCTTTTTTGAAATAGTTTACGGCTGTTAATGTGTGCTTGTGTAGTGGCCTGCTATAATTTTATATAGCGACAAACCACTGAAAGATTTATTGGAGGGTTTTTTCTGCTAAAACATGGGAGACCCTTGTGATGAACTGTATTTTTTGTGGTTTCTGGCAATTTATTCAGCTAATAGAAGAATAAACTGGTGGAAGGAAGAAAGCTTTTACAGACAGCTTAATACCCACACTTACAATAAAAAAGTTCCAGGGAATATTTGCTTATAAAATCTGCAGGGACCACAACAGCATTCTAACATTACACAGAGAAAAATGTTCCCACGAGTGTTTGTGTTTTATGGAAGAACAAAACCTGGTAGCGATTGCTAGAATCTAATAAAAGGTAAGTTGGCAGGCCTTATCATGCTTGAATGCATAAAAGGATTAGACATGTCACTCTCAAGAGTTAGGAGAGTGCAGCTACAGAGAATGGCATACTGGCAATAAACTCAGAGGCTGAATAAATACAATAAAGAGCTAATTTGTTATACTTCAGCTAATTTTAGTTCCCATGGATTGTTGTCTTTTAAGTCTAAAATTTGATGACATCTAGTGAGTAAACTCTCTCCCGACATTATCCTAACAGTTCTCTGTTCACAAACAAAGATGTCAGATTTGCTATATTTAAACATTCAATTTTACAGTGTTGGTCATAAAAAAGAGCTATGTTTAATTAGTCCTGTTTTATATAAAACGGTGCTTTGCATAATAAGAACATTACAGTCCTACATTCTCTGTCTCATTGGAAAGAGTGATTTTAGTATAAGTATGGGACAGAGCACTACTCACAAAACTGTCTTTTGTCATAATAATCTGAAACAAAATAATAAAATACAGTATTCTGAAGAAGATAGACAGGTGCCAAGGGCTCTATGAAGTACTGTAAAAGGGTAGGCAAAAACAGGCTGAAAGAAAGACAGATGTGTAGGTGATCTAGATTAAGCACTTTTAAAAATATTATACTATCTGGTATGTGAAAAAATGTTGCCAACAATGAATGTAACCGAATATATATACACACATATTATATACACACACACACACAAACACATAGGGGGTCACAGAAATCAGACCTCGATCGGCACCACACCAATTCACTGCAGGTTTCACTCATGTACATATCCACATAGCACCAATTTAAGAATTGCCAGTTTACCTAACATTAATGACAATGAGGCAAAAATACTGATGGCCATGCCTTATTTCTTTTTTTTGCTCTACTGATTAAAACAATAATTATTATGGTATGCAATGTATTAGAGGGGGCAAAGAAATTAGCATTGCTATGTACTTTGAATCTTGTGCCTGTGTGTAGAGTTAGCATGTTCTCTTCCATGTGTTCAGGGGGCACTCTAGTTTTTCTCTTACATCCCAAACATATGGCAGATCAGGTTAAATTGCAATTCCAAAATTGCCTACTGTATAAAGTGTGGGTGGCCTTCCCAGGGCTTGTTCCTGCCATGCATCAAGTGCTGCCTTGATAGGAACTAATACACCATAATCCTGAGTTGGGGTAAGTGGGTTTGGAAAGGTTATGGTTGTAGCCAAAATACAAATCCCAACAGCCCCAGTGCTGCTATGCCATCAGGCAGCTTTGGATGTTGCCACAGTGGTTGCTGAGGGAAATAAGGTATGGCACGGTCTTTAAAGGGGAGTCAGAAGAAAAATGGCAGGAACACAATTGCCTGGCTTTTTGCATTTAAACACTTTAACCCATGTCCCAAGAGCTCTTGGGATGTGGAATGTCATCTCTCTGAAGGGGAAGGAGCCTGAGCTAGTGCGCGAGGTCTCGGCTAGATATAGTCGGGCTCACCTCGACGCACAGCTTGGACTCTGTAACGAATCTCCTTGAGAGGGGCTGGACTCTCTACCACTCTGGAGTTACCCCCGGTGAGAGGCGCTGAGCAGGTGTGGGCATTATTATTGCCCCCTGACTTGGAGTCTGTACATTGGGGTTTACCCCGGTGGACGAGAGGGTAGCCTCCATCCGCCTTCAGGTGGGGGGACGGATCTTAACTGTTGTTTGTGCGTATGCACCGAACAGCAGTCTGGAGTACTCACCCTTTTTGGAGTCCCTGGAGGGGGTGCTAGAGGGCATACCTTCTGAGGACTCCCTTGTACTGCTGGAAGACTTCAATGCTCACGTGGGCAATGACAGTGAGACCTGGAAGGGCGTGATTGGGAAAAATCCCCGATCTGAACCCGAGTGGTGTTTTGTTATTAGACTTCTGTGCTCATCATTGATTGTCCATAACGAACACCATATTCAAGCTCTTGGCACAAGAACACCCTAGGCCTTAGTTCGATGAATGACTTTATGGTCGTGTTGTCGGAGTTGCGGCCACATATCTTGGACACTCGGGTGAAGAGAGGGGCAGAGCTGTCAACTGATCACCACCTGGTGGTGAGTTGGCTTCGATGGTGGGGAAGGTTGCCCTATCAGGCCCGGTAGGCCCAAACATGTTGTGAGGGTCTGCTGGGAACATCTGGCAGAGTCCCCTGTCAGAAGTAGCTTCAACCCCCACCTCTGGCAGAACTTTAACCACGTCCCGAGGGAGGTGGGGGACATTGAGTCTGAATGGGCCATGTTCCATGCCTCTATTGTTGAGGCAGCTGACTGGAGCTGTGGTCATAAGGTGGCTGGTGCCTGTCGTGGCGGCAATCCCCGAACCCATTGGTGGAGACCGGCGTTGAGGGATGCTGTCAAGCTGAAGAAGGAGTCCTACCGGACACAAATGGTCTGAAAACATATAATATGGGCTGAAAATTAATAATAATTAATTACATTTATATTGTACTTTCTAGCTACTTAAACCGCAGTATGTTTGGTAGTACAAGTACCAGGAGATCCACAAATGCACTTGCAGACAGAGATCCAGGAATAGCTTGGTTAATCAGATGGCTACATAATAGCTTTACATCTGAATGCAGTGATGGCACTACTGAAAAACGATCTAGGAAAAGCATGTTGCCATTACTAATTCTGAGATATGTTTTTGCCATTGAGAACACCAGTGGATATAACCAACTGGCACAAATAGAGAAGGCCCTGAAAGTCCCTACCTTGTTTTACTTGTATAGCACTTTTCTCTCCTTACCTCAGTGTTGAAAATGCAGAGAGAGCATTTGTAAATGCTATACTACTTGTTTTGTCCCTTGTTTTGTTTTGTGGAATTGGTTAATATGTACCTCTAGATCTAAGCATACATCTTTTTGAAGAAGTCCTAACATGTAATTTTTCAATATTCAAGACTACCAAGATATCTGGTCAGTTAAATGGGTCTATGAAAGATGAAATAAGTGAAACCAACTCACCAAACTGGTTCATTTCTGAATCAAGCAATTCTTCAACTGCTGTCACTATTAAAAGTGGCTGCAATGTTTAAGTTGTTTCTCACTGTACTATACAATAGAAATCAAAGTAATTATGGTGTGTTTAAAAACTTCCTAGCTTGAATGATGCATAGCATAAATTTATTACAGAAAAAAACTACAAAAAGAAAATAACTGCAAAATCAGCAAACAATCTATAACTGATAGTCTGAAAGTCATGACTGTCATAATAATAAACATACCAAAAGGGAAACTGTGTAGTAACTACATAATTCTCCATTTTCATTAAACAGTATGTGAATTTAACATGATGTGCATTGAAATGTTGAGAAAGGAAACTAAAATGCATAATACCTTAAAAATGGAATTTCGCTGTATTAAAATTAGCATTCTTAAATACAAGATAAAAAAGCACATTGATAAATTGCAGCAATAGAAAGGGAGTCAACACCATGAAAATGATTAACATAAAACCAAAAAATGACATACCACTTCAGTTTCAGGTAAAGAGTCAAACAGCTTGGGAGCTCGACAAGTCACTGGGGAGCCCACACTGTGACCTTTAGCAAGTCGTGCTAAATGTAAAAGAGACTATCACCGTATTGTGCTGCGATGTAAAGACTGCACACCATGGATGAAAGGTTAACTGAAAATAAAAAACTCCTTAAACAGCATGCCAGCCAACGACAAAGGTGGGTGGAAGATCAGAAAAAGCAGCAAGCATAAAATGAGCATACTGTAGGAAGAATCAGCTATCCTTCCCATCACAAAAACATTTTTAAAGGATTACTTTTTCCCAGTTTAAAATTTGTAGTTTGTTAAACGGGAAACTGTTTTCACTATAAAGATTTTTTTTATTTCAGTAGTGGGTACTTAATGATTCCTTGTTTTTCTTTTATTAAGTTTTTGTGTATTTAGCATTATGATAGCATGAACTCTCATAGATGTCATTTGCAACTAAGAAAATACTAAGGAAAGAAAAGGTTGTCAGAAACTGCAGCTTTGTTAACAAAAGTATTACTGAAGTGTTGTCTGCCCAGTTGGGGGATCTCACTCATTCTTATACCATACCTAAAAAGTGCTCTGCTTCTCGCCTCCCATTTCTTTGTCTATTTACTCTGTCCAGACCCTGGCTGGTCTATCATCCTTTTGATTGCTGAGTGTTTGCTCACTCTCCTCCTGACTCTGCTTTCTGTATGCTCCTGACCAGGAAGCAGCTTTAAACCCTGTCCAGGGGGTCACCTCCTTACTCAGGTTAACCTTCCATTTCCTCAAGGAATACCACACCACCACTTCCTCTACAGGTTCATTTTGTTTCTGCACCACTCAACTTTCAGATGTTATTAAAAGCCTCCAATAGATCTCCTCCATTGCTTGATTCATTAGAGGGGCAGAGTGGCCCATATGATCCTTAAAGAAACTGTGAGTCACTTCATGTACTGTATCACATGTCTGAAAATTGTACCAATATAATTCCATCCATCCTAGAATTTAGTTAATACAGTTACAGTAGCAGTAGAGTGTTGTATTGTGTTAGCCATAGACAGATACAGGAGAAAGTTGAGTGAAATGACACCTTTTATTGGCTAACTAAATAGATTACAAACGCAAGCTTTCGAGGCAGCTAAGACCCTTCATCAGGCAAGGTGTAACCAGTGGGTTAGTGTCTTCCATAGGGTTTTCAGTTCCATGTCTATCCGGTACATTGTGGTGTCTGGTATATCTATAGCAGTAGAGTGTTGTACACCTTGCCTGATGTAATGGATTCACATGGAACTGAAAACTCGATGGAAGAAACTCGCCCACTGGTTACACCTTGCCTGATGAAGGGGCCTTAGCTGCCTTGAAAGCTTGCGTTTGTAATCTATTTAGTTAGCCAATAAAAGGTACAGTTACAGTAGTAAATCCAAATCTACAAACTATATATAGTTAAAATTCTATCTATGTACAATGCAACTTATTTTTTGTATGCCATTCTTCACTGAGTGCAAGTACAGAGAGCTGTGAACAATTCTCAGTTGAAATAAAAGGAAAAGATTGGACTAGTTACTAATACAGAACTTGTACACATACGCAGTAAATGCAGATTTGTTAAAACACACAGAGAATAACGTAGAAACGGATAAAACATAATTATTAAATTGCCTCACATCCATTACCCAGTTATTATTATTATTTTTAATGTCCAGTGGGTTTTTAATCTAAACCATTTGTTAAGACTCTCATTTATAATGTATTCTGCTTTATGCTGAGAAAAATGGTATTGTGGGTGTCGTCCTGAACAGGAAACCTATCCAAGCTGTGAATGAAAACTATTAGCCACAATCTCAATTTCAAAAGTCTGCTCAGCCCCAGGAAGTGCCCATTAGCTTCTTTCTGAACTTGGTGTCTCTTGTTGAATTCCTTTAAGGTCAAAATGACAGAACTCCTTGTGACCCATGTCTAATCAAATTGACATATAGTGTATTTGTTTAATTTGAACAGTCCACGTAGAGTCTGTCAAGAACAAAATGAGACAATAAAATGTCTGACAAACAAAAGAAGAAGAAGGTAAAATCTAAGTAGTCCAAATATCTCCTCTAGATGCTTTTAAAAAGTTGGCTTCAACTTCTGCTCCCAATTCTTATGACCTTTTATGTAAGGAGCCACTTCCTAGATTCTTTCTTCAATGCACTTGACCCTAACTGCCACTGGCGTCCTCGAGTATGTGAATATGTCTCACCATTTAAATAAAAGGATTCTGGTAGATCACTGAGGAGACTTCTATAATGTGAAGGGGTACCCTGAGAAAAGACTTTTGAGGATAGAGAGCACAAACAAACTACACACTGAACAAAGGTCTCTGGAGGTGTGAGGAAGCAGCCCTTGACACTACTGTATATCCAGTATACTCTTTTACACAAATATCTTATTGTCATATCAAACTGCTATAACAAAAAAGACATGTTAAAATTCACCCTTTGTCGTAATGATAACTGTTGTACAAATACCAATATTTACTTTAACCAGCACAGAGTGGAGAAAAAAAAAGGCACTGGACATGCAATTCTAGTTTTAACGAGTAATTGCAATGTTTATTTAATCATGGCAATGCCATCAAAAGCCTAAGTGGCTCAAAGCCCGCAAAGCACATTACTTTCCAGCCATGCTAATAGAATCTAGGGATTCTGCAGTGATCACTAAAATGGTGATAATATGTTATTCTCTGATTTTTATTGCTATTTTTCTTTGTTAATTTCCATTGTAAATGGTAAAATGAATTCAATAAAACATAATATAATTCTGAAAGAAAGTAAGATAAAAGACCATTTACTTATGACAAAGCTTCCAATCCCATCCATTTTCCAACCCGCTGAATCCAAACACAAGATCACGGGGGTCTGCTGGAGCCAACTCCAGCCAACAAAGGGCACAAGGCAGGAACCAATCCTGGGCAGGGTGCCAACCCACCGCAGGCTTCCAATTATATCAATGAACTAATAATCCATTCAGCAATTCTCAGACCGTCCTCTGCTAGTAGGGGTGATGTAGCCAGGCAAGAATTCTGCCCTTAAAAGGATGCCATCTACTTAATATTGCCAAAAATGCATCATACTGGTGTAATGTAGAAACACAATCAACCCAATTGTATGGCTTTGGGTTTTAGGAACAAACTAAGAGTCATAAGAAAACTAGGGGCAAGCACAACGCCACACAAAGCTGTCTAACAATACACATGAAAATCAAACTGTTATTGTGCTTGATCGATACATTTCCTTCAATGGAATTTATTAGATTATTTGTAAGTATATTTTATTATGGTGTAATTACTGGAGTAGCTTTAACGCAACTACTTTGACCATGTATATAATGCAACAGTAAAGATAAATGCACAGACAGGTATGGGACATGAGCTATACAGCACTGTAAACAGACCGGAACACTGCCTAGTTACACTGCAGGCAATTACTGAATAATTATAGGGTCAGTACTCAGTGATAAGGCAACTAAATGAATAGTGTTTCCAATTATTATTTTAAATAATCAAACCAGTTAGTTTTCCTTCTATCTTCTTATATAATACGCTACTGTGGCTGTCCGTTTGTCTGTCCAGGATTTTAAATCACCTGTAGCTCGCAATCCATTTGACCTATTGACATGAAATTTGGCACTCATAACTCGTACTACGTGACGTCTACTATCCGCTTTCAGGGTGATGATTGACCTCCAAGGTTATGCCTCTTTTTATTTTTATTTTATTGTAGAATCCACTCCCGGCAGCAGCCAGCAGGGCAGCAGTGTGGCACATAATGTATGTATGGCCGCCATTCTCATCCCTACGACCTTGCCACCGCTTCCCCTACCTCTTTATATCTTAAATCACTCTTGAGACAGATTGAAGACTTAAGTGCCAGTTTAACTGAAAAATTAAAGAAACTGTACTAAGTAATGCAATGCAAACACTGACTTAATCAGTTTTAACGTGAAAAGATGCCGACGGAAGAAGTGAAGAAGCGGGCCGCTAGGGTGTAGTAAAGAAGAGCTGCTCAGGAAGCAGCAAGTGCATCAACCGCTGAGCAAATGAATGCTAAACAAACAGAGGAAGAGTATGAAAACTCGGAATGCTCAAGTCAAGTGTATTCACTGCACGTTATCGTACAGTGTGCCGTTACTGATTTTTTATATTTATTACAGAAAATTAAATAGTGACCAACTAACATTGCATTATCATGACAAAGCAAAAGTTGATTATGATTTTCACGTTGGACACTCTAGATAAGAACATCAGAAATTTGACAAATGAGTGGAGACCATTCAGTCCATTAAGGTTGTTTCTGCAGCTCATAGATGAGCTGTCCCAATATCTCATCCAGGTACTTCTTAAAGATTGTTAAGGTTTCTGCTTTAAAAAACATGCCTTGGTAGTCTAGCCTGGAATCCCACAACTCTTTGCATAAAGAAGTGCTTCCTGACTTCCTAAATGCACTTCCTCTTTAGCTTGGAAACACTTTTTATTTTTAGGTACTGCAAAATGTATCTATTACTCATGTATTACTATGTAGCAAGACCTTAACAAACAGTTCTTTGAGTCTACATAACACTTACAAAGCTTCAGTAATGTGTTTATTCATCTTTCATGATAATGAAAACATACCTAACTGATGATTTATAAGTTATGAAGACCAAAAGAAGCCTTCATTAAAGTCTTGTTACATAAGAGTAAATGAGTAATAGATGCATTTTTGCAGTACTTACACTAAAGTGTTACTGTAAGCTTTAGTGAGACTTTTAGTGAGCATGAGGATCATCCATCGTTCTCACGAGGAGAAACAAAAGGCGAAACCTGCACATACTGTAGCAGTACTGGGAAAAAAGGTCTGTAAGATTACGCCAACACATCCACATCCAATGTGTGTCCATCCTAAGGCAAAAAGGCACTCAATATTGATATTGAATTGCATGTACTGTATAATGTGGCAACTTATGCTTGCTATCTCTCTTTATGTAAAATATACAATTTATACATATCATAAGCGAAACAGTATCACTTTTCTGAGGTGCAGCTCTCATTACCTCTAAATACCATAAACAGGCTTATTGGAATTGTCTGTTTCAGATTTGCTTGTGTAGTCGGATCATCCAATGCATATGTCAGCTCTCTAGGACCTTTTTGGTCTGTAGCAGTAGACAGTTTATTTTGTAAATGATACTCCAGAACTATAGATTTTTAGCAGAACGTGATCCTTAATTTTACTATCCACACTAAAAATCAGAGTCAGCTCTCTCTACATGTGTGGTAGTTTTCTACTGGTTAAGGCCAAAGCACATCATTAAGGAAAGTTTAATATTTAAAAAGGGCATACACATCATTAGCTACCATTACATGTAACCTTCAATCAGATAAGGATTCAAGGTAGGCAAGAACCTGGACTTAACTAATTTACTGTTGTTCTTGGCATTGATTTATTGATACTGCTTAGCTTTGTTTTATGCATTCCCTCTAATCTACTTACAGCTAATGCTTTTTATGCTAACTCCCTTCTAATACTCTGTGCACATTAGAGGCAAAAGCAAAACACAATTAAATCATGACATTTTATTAAATATACCAAAGGTTATAACAACAGGCATGACATGTTCATAAATTATTGTAAAGTTTATCAACCTTTGTCCACTGTGAAAATTGTCATAATGTGTCCGTTGTGACATATTTATTTACTTATTAGCAGACTTTTTAATACATGAAAAAAGCAGAGCTGGCCTCAATGAATTAGAATTGAATAAATGAGAACTCAGAAATGAAAAAAGAAAGTGTGCAAGATTGCTAAGACACAGCCTTGTATTTATGAAGCTACTGCGTCAGTGAATAGGGCAGTGTGGAGTGGACCCAACTGTGTCCAATTACTTATTTATAAAATTCCCAAATTATTAGATTCACTCTGTTTTATCTTTCTTCTTCTGTGTTGTATCTATGATTGCTTTTGAAATTGTCAGTATATATAGTGAAAGGCCAGTCTGCTAATTAAAGGGTGAACTTCCTGGGCAGCTATAAGCTTGGAGAGGCTCAAGTGAGCTTTCTGTGTGCAGTTTATTTATGTAATAGTTTTAGCATGGAAGGTTTTGATTCTAACATAGTACTCAACATACTGCAGTATATGTCTGTATAGGACATGTAACAGGTTATATTAACAACCATCCAATGCATGTGAGAATTAGCAGGCTTTGCAGTATCTGTCAAGTTGGTGGACATTTCTCCAGTTCACCAGTTTGTGGACCTCACTACAGTTCTACCTGTACTCTGCTTTGATAAAGGGAGCACGTCTGACCTGTTCTGAAGAAGATGAAGTAGTGTATAGCATACAGATATGTAATGCATGCATTGCAATGTAATTCATCAGTCTATTAAAATATGTTGAAAAAAGAAGAATGGATGGAAAGGTAAATCAATGCTATACTGTTTTTGTAGAAGGTGTGGTCCATGAAAATTAATAAGAATTTTTGCATTTAACTGCATATACATTTAAGTTCTATTAATCCTCCTGAGGTCTACTCTTCCAAATTCTTGATATTTTTTGAAAATCATGGGCAGCACAAAGGCATACTCTGGATGCAGGTGTTTCTGTCTAGAGCACTTGAGTGGCAGGTTTGTTTCGATACAGTTTACCTTCTTTTTGTTTAAAGTTAGCAGATGATATAAAAAAAGGGTGGGTTGGGGACAAGTATACATGCTGCAAGATAAACTGGCTCCTCATCCACAAGTCAGTCTCTCACTGTGCCGCTATTAATGACCAAGGTAAAGATCATCTGTTAAAGTAGTGCATGATAATCTGAGCACTCCATAACACTTCACTTACAAATAGCACAAACATTAATTGGACTGATTAGTCATGAGGACAGCTAAAATGGGAAATTAAAAAATGGAGGTCTCTAGGATCAGCTTCAATGTGTATTGAAAGTATAAGACTGTAAGACTTCATTAAACTATTCCTGATAATACTGGATCATTTCAAAACTATTACAGATTTGCTATATTTGGATATGCTATAGAAGTACAGCCTTTCTGCAGCCAAGCTTGGAAATTGGGCCGCATTTAAAAAACAAGTTTTACGGGGATATTTTTTGCCACCTTCTTTCATTTCCTGTGTCTATTGCCCAGACTGCAATGCTCCTTTTGAATGATTTCAGTTATGAATTGCATTATGGGATGCATGAGAAGCTTTTCTTTGGCTTCTGTAAGAATAAGCCCATCTTTTTTTAAATGCTACAGCAGTACTTGCAGATGGTGAACTAAGGGCATGCTGAGTCGAAAACATCTAACTTTTAAAAAGAACGCTAAGGATAATGTAATCTTGAATGAGCTGTGCATTAATGTACTCAATAACATGTTTTGAAAATGTAATTCTTGTTGTTGGTGAAATTACCAACAGCGCAACAGAAAATAACCTAGGGAGAGGTACAAACAAGCTTAGTATGTGCTAATTTCTTCATTCTATTTTGATTCCACCTTAGGGACACACAAAAAAAGAGGAAGAGGTAAAAAAAAAAATCACCAAAATGCCTTGACCTTTTTCATTAACTGGCTTCCTTTTTCTGTGAAATGTATGTATCATTGGGTGCAGAAATGCATTTTCTGTGTCTTTAACCAAACTACTTGTATTTGGCAGTCTGCCAACATCATTTAAACATGAATTTTACAATTAAGACGACAAAAAAATTAATTTGAAGAAGGCTGAGAAAGTAAATAGTCAGAGGAGAGAAGGATTACAGAGAGTAATGAAAGAAAGAAATGTCCATCAGCTCTGTTGGGCTATCTGTATAATGAAAAAAATGTCCTACTGTACTTGTTCAAAAAGTTGGTCTGTCTATGACTTTCACAATAGTGTGACAAAAAGACAGAGTTACAATTAGTCTTCATTTATTAAATAGAGAATAAAAACCTACATTACTGATTAGCATTTATTTTTACTGAAGTTCTCAATGATGTGGCACTGTCATGGGATGCCACCTTTGCCACAAGTCAGTATATGGAATTTCTGCTCTGCTAGACTGCCCTGGTGAACTCTAATCATTGTTTTTGTAAAGTGGAAGCATCGAGGAACAACAACACCTCAGACATGAAGTATTAGACCACAGAATCTTGAAAAGTGGGGCTGCCAATTGCTGATCAGCGCATAGTGTGAAAAATTGCCTATGTTCGGTTGCATCACTCACAACAGAGCTCCAAACTGCCTCTAGAAGTAACATCAGCACAAGAACAGTCTGTTGGGAACTTCATGAAATGGGTTTCTATGGCCAAGCAGCTGCACACAAGCCTAAGATCATTATGCAGATCTCCAAGGCAGCTTGTCAACTGCACATTTCTTTCCCCGCTGCTACATGTCTCTGCCTTCCAACATAAGCATTGCTGAGTTGCACTCCTTCTACTCGTGACAGTCTCTGACTCAGAGGTCTATGGCTTGTTAATCTTTACATCCATTTCATGTTAAATACTTAGTTTGTTTTTCTACACAAGGTTGACTGTGGGATTTCATCTAAGCCTGACTGGGACTCTGAACAGGGATTAAGTACAGTGCATCACTCACGCATTTCAACAACATTTAGATTCACCAAACAATCGAAACTGCCGAACTTCAGTTGCGGGAGAGGTCCAGAGTACCCGTTGAAACTATATAGGAAAAGGGAGATCATGAAAATGCCACCCAAGCTTGAATGAACCAATTCCTGATTCCAGGAGTCACAGCTTATTGTGACAGCATCAAAGACAAAGCAGGGAGCAACCCTGTATGGGGTATCATTACACCATTTGGCACATTCACATATTTATCCACAATCACAATGTGGAATAACCACTTAAACTCTAACATACACACTTTAAGGATGATGGGGAAAAACTGGAGAACTAGGAGAAAAATGTGTACATATTTTGAAAGAGTGAATGTGCAAATTTTCACACAGTGGCCAGGCCAGAATTCATTCTCAGAAGTCCAGTGCCATGAGGAAACTGGACAAGTCAGCAAATATCATTGTCATTTTGGGGCCAGTATTATTGGTTTTCTAATGTGGTTTACTGTGCCTTTGTTATTATGGACAAGGTATGAATTCTTCATTGGGCATTTTGTGCTTTGTCGGGTTTTTGGGACTTTCATACATACTCTTGCAAGTATGAAAATTAATTTGCTTTGTTAATTGGTGCAGTAGCTGAGAATAACTGGTGGAAGTACTTGCTCCTATTGCTCACGTGCAGTTCCAGTACAGGACACCTGAATCACTACTAAGGAGCATGTTTTACAAGTTTGACCATCTATCTAAGATACTCTTTCTTCTTGCAATTCTAAGTATAAAAACATTTGTTCTGCTCCTTTATTATAATCCTGCTCTTGAAAAAATAATGACATCTTCCAATTCACATGTGCTTTGAATAATGTATTAATATGCAGTATATTTCTGCTACTGCCCTCTTCAACCCACTACCCTATAACCACTTTACCTTAGATTTTCTGACGTGTCATAAACTTCTATAAAGGAAAATTAACTTGCGGGATCTTCTGAAGCACATGCAAAGTGTAAAGTATGTGCAGGCTCTCTGAATCATAAATCAGATTACCACTTTCCTTTTTTCCAAACTGACATCAGGTTTCATACTGTTTTTAAAGTAGTAAGACTAGAATGGGATGAAGAATGGGAGTGATTTATAAGGACAAAGCTTTACAGAGGAAACATTGTACCTCTTTTGAAAAAAAGAATGTTTTACAATGTCCTTTTTATCAGATATGCATGGATTGGTACTTCTTTTAATCTTCTGATTATGGGGAGGCTGACTCTGTTATGGAGAAACAATACAGTACAATCACATAGTGCTGGGCTGGACATTGGCCAGCTAAGGAGAGAGAATGTTAAATGTAGGTTTAAAATTAACATTCACTTAGTTTTTATCACTGCCTCCTGTTTTTTTTTCTCCTCCATATATTAGCATACACGGTAAGGGGATGATGCCACTTACCTTCAGTGCGTCCAGATGGACAAACCATTAAGAGGGCTGACTGACAGACAGTCGCACCAAATAGTGTTAAAGTAATATTGATCAGAAATCCCAAGAAGAATTGGCTGAGATGTAATACATCAGTCAACTTACATCCCATTAAATACCATTATTGACTTTTTTTCTGTTAAGCGTAAATTAAATTAATTTTACCATGCCCAGGGCCTAAAGGCATACACCACATTTTTCCCATATACTGGCATTATGTTCTGTATGAGAAAAAAAATGGATATAATCCACTGAGGATAAACACATTCATTAGACCAAAACAGCAAACAAAGGTTATGGTGTCATTAAACCTCATTTTAAAAAGTTTAATTAGACATGTTCTGTTTTTGTATAATGTAATTACAAAACAGCTTCCAAACAACACTTTAAAATGGAGATATTGGCTCAAGGTTTTTCCAGCAATCTGTCTTCTAGAAAAGGAAATGTTTGGGTGAGTAGTGGGCGGTTTTAATCTCAGGAAGTTCAGAAGTGGTGCTGCTCCAGAATTTGGTGTTTATTTGCACACATTTGGGTAAAAATAAGCCTTAAATGCCAGCACATTGATGTGTTTGGATTCAATGCAAATTATATATATTTATAACATTCATTACATATAAAGCAGAATGTTTAACACAGAAATAGATAAGAAAACCCTAGGAAGGTGAAGCAGGGATGCTATAGATTAAAAGAAGATTTTTCTGATCCCGGCTGGCTGTAGATGTACCTCAAAGGATGTAATATAGCATAATTAGGGAAAGGAAACTTGAATTTAAGATAGAACCACATTTATAACTGGAATAATTAAAAGCAGGCCAGTTTGACCGTAGTAGTTGCATGTGCCTGTCTGACTCTAGGTATTATTTTCGTCATTTGCCATAGGATTTAGGTGTCAGGACAAGAAACAGTGACATCTTTAACATTAACGTTTTATGGAATCAGCATAATCCAAGTCACTGTACTGTACATGTAATCAACATGAATCAGTTTTAACCACTCAATGTACAAACTGAATGAGAAAAATACTCCTGTATTTTAATATAAGATAAAACCAATATTCCTGTGGTGGGTTGGCACCCTGCCCAGGATTGGTTCCTGCCTTGTGCCCTGTGTTGGCTCCAGCAGACCCCCGTGACCCTGTGTTCGGATTCAGCGGGTTAGACAATGGATGGATGGATAAAACCAATATAAATCCTAAAGATGGGCAGATTACCTTCAAAATGTATTATTGTTATAGATTACACAGCATAGTCCTTTAGGTGTAATCTAGGCCAAAAACTGTTACCATGACAATATTTTGCCCGTTGGCTGCAAGAGAAGCCAGGAGAAGAAACGTCACCAAAACCAGAAACAAGTCAAAACCTCTGCACCCAAACCTAACCGCTAACCAGTAACCAAAGTCAAAGGGAAAACAATAAGACTGAAACACAGAGATTCAAGAGAGAAATTTCCATTACATTTGATTGTTTTTTCATCTAAATCATAGATACGAAATGAGCTGTCGCACCAGTACTGAAGGCATTTCACTGATAAAGTATGACATGGAAACATCTGAAACAACATTCCCTGGCAATTGGAAACAGCATCCTAGTAATGGGAATCATAAGATAGCAATGCCTACATACTAAACAAAATAATGTTGTAGAAACACAAACTAAATAATCATTATGTTCATGAAACATTATAATGTAAAATAAACATGCAGAAATGTTCCAGAGTAATACAAAACCACATTCTTACATATATGTTTGCTTAGAAAAATTATTTTAAGAGAAACAACTTTTTAAAGTGACCAACAGCTCCTTACAGTCAGTGCATTAAAGATCCATATTGTCTAGTTGTGTAGCTGTTTACTAAGGGATGTCTTAATGGAGGTATTGTTGCTTACAATTTAATGCATTTTTTATTTATTCATTTTTCAACACCATTTATCTATTGAGTATCATGCTTCGATGACATCATCAATATTTTTGCCATCAGTTACATAAGATGTGGTGGACATTTGTACTGTTATGCCTTCCTATCACTCTACTAAAGCCATTTTATACGATGAAAAGATTTACACACTGAGCTTATCTGAACATGGTTAAAAATAAATTATTTGTACATTAAAAAGAAAATATTTTTAAATAGTTTCAGGTACCCAACATAGGAGTAATTTCATTTCATTTAGGTTTGGTCCTTAAATAATGATGAAAGACTTGTAAGTTCAACTGCTCTGATCTCTGCCTGACTTTTGCCCACAAATGTGCCTAGAGAACAAATGATTTACGATCTGTCTCACTCACAAATAAATAAAACCTGGACAGATCGTGTAATTTTCATAGACAGATCTATACAGTCCCAAAATAGAAACTAACTAAAAGGGAACACATTGGTGGTGGTTATAAAACACAAATATTACTTTGAAAAAACAAGATTTTTCTCAAGTTATTCTGAGTTTGATCTGCACCTAAATTTAACTATGGTGGAGATTATGGTACATTTGTTCGGTTAGACTAGTGACACATTTTCTTCCAATTATTACTAAGTTTATATTATGTTATTAAACAAGTTTTAAAAGCTAAAACATTATTATATAACAAAAAGACATGCATAACCCACACACAAAATATCATAAGCTGGGGCCCGCATCTTGCAGGGAGGGTATAGTACTTGTCGACTACTTCTGAAAGGAGTGGTCCTATAAAGAAATGCAAGCAAGTTAAAACTGGGAATCTTACACACAGGGGCAGAGATGACGGCAAAAGAGGAAGTGAGCCTACAGACGTTCAAAAAGTGCAAGTGACATAGACCCCTGAGAGGAGGTAGATAGAGAGCTGTAAGCAAGATGTGACTGCTTTACTACAAGGGCTGACAACCTGAGAATCAGACTGAAATCACCTATTATGGTGGACTGATGCTGCTAACATTTAAGCGTTACTGTAATTCAGGTCATATAATGTAATTTAGCACACTTGTTTGCTTCTCCTTTGGCATGAGTTATATGTTAAAGGATAAATAAATTGATGAAACCTGCTCTGCTTTCTTGCTTATTGCTCTAGCCATCAAGTAAGAAGGGTTTGTGGTGTGATTTCTTGCATAAGATGTACGGTCACTTGATTACGGTTGATTGGGTGTAAGCTTGTAGTTCCAGAATTAAGGTGAACTATTGCCATGGGTCCTGATATACTCTGCCAAAGAGAAGAAATCCAGTAGCAGGATGGTGTGGACCACATCAGCAGCCTTAGGACCAACTGATGTTGAGCCATAAGACCCAGTAGGCATGTTAACAGGTGCACATTGTGGGCTGTGACACAGCGGGCTGTATTCTAGAGGAACAGGGTAAGACAACAGTCATGTACAGTAACCAATAAGGGGCAGAGGAGTGGGGCATCTAAAAAAAGAAACATCATGTTATCATGTTTTAGATGGAAGGTCACATCAATTCTTCCATGACAAAACAACTACCAATTCTAAAAATGCTGGGTCCAGCTAGTGGTGTTCCTGTTTTGGACTCAGAACAATAAGTAACTAATGAAAAGCATCTTTGAGATACTTGAAAAACAGTATACAATAAATGGAAACAGTTTTATTTTCCATCCATTTAAGAAAAGTTCAAGAGGGGCTAGAGTTAATCCCACCAGCTTCATTCACAACCATCAACAGAATAGCCAATTATAAAACACCAGTTAACTTAACATGTTTTCTGTGGACAACCTCAGAACATAACAAACCACTCATGCAGACACAGGGAGAATGTTCTACTAATAGTGCTACTAATGTTACATGGACGGACAACAGCAAAATTCTTACTTGCACGTCTGACCAGTAACTCCACTCATAGACAAGCCAGCCTGAGATGGGAACTCAGTCTCATGAATTTGTGCAGCAGCATCAGTTCAAAATGAAACAGTAAGCTGGCCATTGTTTTCTTATATAGTAAACGTTATTAATTTGTAGCACCTCAAAAATTTTTCAGATCAATTTTCAAGGTATAGAGCCCCGTATATACAGTATTACCAGTCTACTGTACTGACTAAGCTGAATGTTGGCAACAAGTGTGTTAAATTCAATAGAGAGAACATGGGTTTTTATACAATCAAAGTAACAAAATTTAGATGACAATCTCCAGACTAAATAAAACTCAGTAATCAAATGTACAATGTGCTACCCTGTCTTCTAGTAAGTTACTAACTTTATTATACACATGTGTTCACTGAAATCTTGGATAGCCCTATTTAAAATAACAGCACACTCTGTAAGAAAAAAATATTATGAACAAAACAATTTATAACTGTGTGTGCACGCTTCATTTTGCCTTCTAGCTAGAATCTTTGAAACTTCTTCATAAATAAAAGTGGTGACGACTCCTAACCTGCGTTAAACGCTTCAAGGCATTTTTTAAAAACCCTTTTGGGGCCACACATGCATATCTAAATGACTACAAAGGATGTATTTTGTACATTTCTGTTGAGTAGTGAATAGTATAGTTTATAAAGCATGTGCTATAGAAATCATTGATAAAAATCCTTTAATTCACTGAGCAGAGTGAGGCTGGCATAAGGTACGGAAATTACTGCATGCAGAGAACTGAAAGCTTGTAGTTATACAGAAATATACTGTACTGTAGCTAGATGGGGAAAAATGCAGATTCTATGACTAGTTGTGCTTGGTTTTTGCTTGGCTCATGCTTTAGTGGTGTAAAAAGGGAGGAACGAATGGACACAGTAAGGGCTAAGCTAAGTAATCAAATTGGGGGAAGCAAAGAAAGAGTAACCCAAATCAAAAAAACATTTTGTATTACTAAAATATTTACCTTTTTTTTTAAAATGAGGCATTTAAGAAATGTAGAAAACTCTTTAAAGGACATCCCAAGGAAACAGAGGTGAGTTGATGGCTTTGCCTTTTGTGATTGCTGTAATGGCATCAAATCATAAAATACTTGCAGTTTTGATATATATATATATATATATATATATATATATATATATATATATATATATATATATACAGTATATATACTGTATATATAAACTGCTCAAAAAAATTAAAGGAACACTTTGAAAACACATCAGATCTCAATGGGAAAAAGAAATCCTCCTAGATATATATACTGATATAGACTGGGTAATGTGTTAGGAACTAAAGGATGCCACATCGTTTGATGGAAATGAAAATGATCAACCTACAGAGCCCTGAATTCAAAGACGCCCCAAAAATCAGAGTGAAAAAATTATGTGGCAGGCTAGTCCATTTTGCCAAAATTTAATTGCAGCAACTCAAAATTGTACGCAGCACTTTGTATGGCTCCTGTGTTCTTGTATACATGCCTGACAACATCGGTGCATGCTTCTAATGAGATGACAGATGGTGTTGTGGGGATCTCCTCCCAGATCTGGACCAGGGCATCACTGAGCTCCTGGACAGTCTGAGGTGCAACCTGGTGGCATTGGATGGACCAAAACATAATGTCCCAGAGGTGTTCTATTGGATTTAGGTCAGGAAAGTGTGGTGGCCAGTCAATGGTATCAATTCCTTCATCCTCCAGGAACTGCCTGCATACTCTCACCACATGAGGCCAGGAATTGTCGTGCACCAGGAGCCACTGTACCAGCATTGGTTCTGACAATGGGTCCAAGGATTTCATCCTGATACCAAGGTGCCTTTGTCAAGCATGTAGCGGTCTGTGTGACCCTCCATGGATATGCCTCCCCAGACAATCATTAACCCACCACCAAACTGCTCATGCTGAATGATGTTACAGGCAGCATAATGTTCTCCATGGCTTCTCCAGACCCTTTCACTTCTGTCACGTGCTCAGGGTGAACCTGCTCTCATCTGTAAAAATCACAGGGCACCAGTGGTGCATCTGCAATTCTGGTATTCTATGGCGAATGCCAATCGAGCTGCATGCTGCTGGGCAGTGAGCTCAGGGCCCATTAGAGGACATGGGGCCCTTGGGTCACCCTCATGAAGTCTTTCTGGTTGTTTGGTCAAAGACATTCACACCAGTGGCCTGCTGGAGGTCATTTTGTAGGGCTCTGGCAGTGCTCATCCTGTTCCTCCTTGCCCAAAGGAGCAGATACTGGTCCTGCTGATGGGTTGTGGACCTTCTATGGCCCTCTCCAGCTCTCCTAGAGTAACTGCTTGTCTCCTAGAATCTCCTCCATGCCCTTGAGACTGTGCAGGGAGACACAGCAAACCTTCTGGCAATGACACGTATTGATGTGCCATCCTGGAGAAGTTGGACTACCTGTGCAACCTCTGTAGGGTCCAGGTATCGCCTCATGCTACCAGTAGTGACACTGACTGTAGCCAAATGCAAAACTAGTTAAGAAACAGTCAGAAAAGATGAGGAGGGAAAAATGTCAGTGGCCTCCACCTGTTAAACCATTCCTGTTTTGGGGGTCATCTCATTGTTGCCCCTCTAGTGCATCTGTTGTTAATTTCATTAACACCACAGCAGCTGAAACTGATTAACAACCCCTCTGCTACTTAACTGACCAGATTAATATCCCATAAGTTTAATTGACTTTATGCTATACTCTGATTAAAAAGTGTTCCTTTAATTCTTTTGAGCAGTATATATATATATAAATATATATATATTACTTATATATATTGTCAGGGATGCCAGGGGCGACAACCCAGCCGGGACGCCCTGAAGGACCGGAAGAGGGTCTACGCCCACCCTGGATCACGTGGGGGCCGCCACCCTGGTTGCTTTGGGGACCACGGGTAAAGGGCTTGGAAGCCCAACCCTGTAGGGGCCCGTGGTCACCACCAGGGGGCGCCTCAATGCCTGGGGAACCCTGGACCTCAGCACTTCCGCCACACCAGGAAGTGCTGGAGGGAAGAGAAGCAGGGACACCCGGAGAGCTTCCGGGAGTACAGTCGGCACTTCCACCACAAAGAGGTGTGTCGGCAGGTGATTGCCTGGAGCACATCCGGGTGGTAATAAAAGGGGCTACCTCCCTTCATTCGATGCTGGATACGGGTGGAGGCAGGACAAGCAGGAGAAGAGAGAGTAGAGGCGGCCTGAAGAAAGATGATGTGTGGCCAGGACTTTGGGGGGTTTGTATGCATATAAGATATATATATAACATATTAAAGACATAGTGCCAAAACCTAAAATACCCATATTCCAAATTAGTCAACATGTTTTTCTTGGTCAATGCTCTAATACCATTTTTTATTTTTGTTTTTATTATTGAGTGTTTTCATGTATTTTTCTAGTAAATGTCCACCTAATGATGTAAGAAAGGCCAAAAGTTTTCAGGATGTGGACTCAACAAGATTTTAAGCATGCAGCACAGAGATGTTAGCCCATGATGACTTCATTATGTTCATAGTTGTTGAAAATCAGCATTGTTTCATCCTGTCCCAAAGATATGATTGAGTACCGAGTGACTAAGCAGCAACTGCAACAAGCTAAATTTACAGGCAGGTCGCTGAAACCATTGTAGGAGTTTCATTGTTTAGCGCAGTAGAACATTATTCTGGAGCCAAAGCCCATTCTCAGAACAGTAAACATCCGCCATAGTAGACTACAGGTGATCAGCAATTTTTCAGTCAACCTGTGTTGTTTTTAAAAATTCTCTACTCACGTCAGCATATCCATTACAGCTCACTTAACCACACCTCCAATAATAGATGTAATGTTGCAACATAGAACCATGGAATTCTGCTGTTTTAAACCATATCCTGGTTCTCCCATCTTTATGAATGGATAGTGAACTTGTTTCATTATATCAGTTGAAAGTTTTTTAATCTTCCCACAACTAGTGTTTGTTTTCCACACCACTTGACAACTACAACTTCCTATTTTTCTCAGGCATACATGGACCATGGTTGGTATGTTGACTGTTATACCATACTAGTTGTGTAAGCTGGTGCTGCAAAAAGCCTAGGCTCCTAGAAACTACTGAAATTGACAGAAAAATAATTGAAATGCAGAGTCTGCGGTTTCTTTTTTGCAGACGTGCTTGCCACCATGTCTATCAGCGGCTAAGCAAGTTTCTCTCACTTGCATTTCCTCGGCGATTTCACTTTGGCGACAATGTCGCTTTCTTTCAGCTTCATTCTGTAGCCTCGTATATCTTTCTTTTTCCGACTTGTTAACTTGGGGTGACCTTTGCTGGCTCTTTGAGCTTCATGCTGTAGCCTCTCACTTCTGGGCGGGACAGACAGATACACCCACTTCCAAGCGTAGACATTTATATATAAGATTCAGAACGAGGCTCACTGGGTTGTGCATTCACCACTGTTATCAGTCAAAGTCAATTTAGTTTCCATACGTCACACTCCTGTATAGTTCATCTCTTCAACTAGATCAGTCCTGAGGACCCACTGTGGCTGCAGGTTTTTATTCCAGCCAAATTCACAATTAGTGTTAATAATTGACCTAATTTATTTAGATGGTCTTTTTTCCCTTTTCTTATTCTGCCTTTAGAAAAGCACAGCAGTGTGATTTTTACATTTATAAGACAGTTAGAAATATTTCTACTTTGTGCTTTAAACACTTACCTCTCTTTTGTTGTTGTCCTATTGCTTTGTTATTTTATTGTGCAGTTTGCACTCTTCATTGCATTCTCATAATGATAATTAAAACAAACAGAACTGACAGGCAGGTAAACAACATTGAATGATGAAAGGCTGCGATAACTTTAGCGGCAGACCCACTAAATAGTAGCTAATAAAGGAAACAATCAGAACACCTGGAAAAGCAGAATGAAAATCAGGCTGAAAATTGTTAAAAAGTTATAAAAAAAACAAAAAAAAAACCTTGTAAGTGATTAGTACATTTTAATTTACCAAACTTAGTTTTGTTATTTCTCTATTGACTCCAAAACACAGAAACTGGGAATTTACAGTTCACTTAGTTGGGCTAGGAGACCAATTAAAAACAGAAATTGGTTGGAATAAATACCTGCAACCACAGTGTGTCCAGAGGTCTGAGTTTGGGAAGCACTGAACTAGACGATTCACATTAGCTGTATATTTTGTAAGAGGTGCCTCTTTGTCCATATAGCTACACATAAAAATTATACCAGGCTTGTTCATCCTGGTGAATTCAGTTAATTTGACTGCCACTACCATGTCATATTACAAGCTATTTAAATCTTTAGACTTACACATCCTTTCAACTGAACTGCATACAATAGCATTCACTGGTAGCTGTCCAAATGCACATATGATGCTATCACTGACCAAACGCTCAGTTACATGAGATACTCAAGATAACCCAATACAATATGCACACAATATTTTAGTTATTTAAATAAACGATTAGTCGGCTTTACTTCGAATTTTGTTTAGTCCTTTAGGTTCTAATATTATAAGACTCGTGAATGACCTTGGCAGGTTTGATTACGCAAACTATTTTAACAACCAACAAGTGAAATAAAACATGGAATTGCGAGGATGGTTTAAATTAGATATCTTGATAGACTCTGTAGACAACGTCAAGTCAGAAGATATTCCAATAAAGACAGACTTAGTCTTTAAATTAGTTGCTTGATCCCTTTTGTTTATATTTCAAAGGAGGTCATCCTTCTTTTTTGGATAACCTCATACAACACAGTATCAAGTTAATCAGCACTCACATATAGAGCAGCCTAATATAATACATTGTTATACATTCAGAACATTTGAAAATAATAGTCGCCACATATAAAACTCCTTTTGCATGGACTTTGCAGTTTCTCCTTGGGTCTGCTACTATAGTCTAAATACAGCTCTTTAAGATGACTGGAAGCTCTGAGCAAATGTTTATGTTTGCACCTTCAAATAGAAGGATAGGGCAGACTATGCTTTAGCATAAATAAATTAAGAAAAAGAATGGGTAATATTCATAGAATTCAATAAAATAACTGATGCAGTCAGACAAGAGAATTTAGTGTCCGAAGAAACAAGCTTTGCGACATTCCATTCTAATCCAGATGAAGAACAAGGAGGTTAATATCTGTACCTTCATAGCAGAAAATCTTTAGTACATACACTTTGAACTCAACATAGCACCGCATGACAGAGATATTTTATGATGAAACCTTTGAAAATGTCAGATGTGGTGTTCATAGCACAAAGGCCAAACAAACAACAGGATGCTGATGAGTTACTATGCAGAACATGCTGCATTTGTTGACCTCTTTGAAGGCAATCCAAAATCATTATAAAATAGTACTTTCATTGTCAAGAACTCAAAGGTCAGTCCAGAATAAGTACAGCAAATCATAAAAATAATAAAAATATAAACATTGATTTAATGCATATTGATGCAAGCACCTGAAACAATAAGTAAGTGAAACAGGAAAGGGTTGCACAGTCATTAACAGGGACTTACTGAAATAAAACAACGAGGCATCAGCATGATCCAAGTGTCTTTGTGATTGAAGACAAGAAGCACGCTTTCACACAAAAGGATGTGGGAATCAGGAAAAAAAAAAGTCTAATAGTTTAAAATGGAAACTTGACAACTTTTAAGAAATAAAACCTAAATGAGATATTGGGTCACCTAGCTACTGGCTAATCAAATGAGCTTGATGAGCTGAATGATGTCATTTTATTTGAAAATTACACAGACTGCACATGGCAGCAGTTGTTATTAATAATGGAATTGGGAGATAAAGCAAAGTCAGGGAAAGCAAACTAAAGCCATAACCAGGTGAGCAAGAAACTAAAAACTAAGCCCAGAATGCAACACTAAAAAACTGTAGTGAAAGATAGTAGTCAGAAGGTCAAAAGCCAGAATAATGTGCAGGAATGTGTAAAAACAAGAGACATAAATCATAGTTGGGGACAGAATAGATTTAAGATTTGTCAAATTAACAAAAACTTTAAACGCTGTCTTTTCAGTGTGTCCATACTTAGACAACTAGGAAGTCCAAAGGCTGTCTTTTATGCCACTTGAGGTGTGATGTTGTGCCATCTGCGTCTCGATGTTATCCCTAACAAGCATCAACACTGAAATTCCCAAAAATTATAGTCCATTGAAAAAACAAAGTGGCACTGTGGAATAATGCAAAGTAAATAAACTAATAATCTAAGACAAGATATGTTTTAATAAAAAAAAATGTGACCATTGGATTACTGAGTCCCACAAATCCCGCAAAACGAGCCCCAGGAACAGTAAAAAAATTAAGAAAATAAAATCATGGCATAATCTTGCTAATGTTTTTATTTTACTGGCCTTCTAGTATAGTTCCAATTTTATTTTACAGTTACTGTCTTTTGTGTGTGTTTTTTTTTTGTTTATTACTTTTATGTTTTATGTCATCTTGCAGTGTGCTTTGAGCTGCACGGCAGCTAGGCAGTTGGCGTGGGGTTCCTACATGTTTTTGCTGCCAGCATGAACCTGTGTGCCATGGGTAATGGTGTGCCTCTTTGTGTTCATGATTAGTAATAATCGAAAAATGATGTATCCTACACAGGACATCGTTCTGGACTGAAAGTAGACATAAGGTCGCAACTGTGAGATTAAAACAATATTGTTACTACAAAACTATTTTGATATTTTTGATAATTATCTTGATTACACTATCTTGAGGAGGAAGAAGTTGTTGCAAACCTCAAATCAATGAGTTAAATTTTTGGGTGACATCCCATATCAATTCTAATGGCCCCCATACATTTACTGACTGCCTGATGATTAATTGAACCCTTCACTGGTAATGGCCACTTTGCTTGGGTCTGAAAGCTGTCGTTTTTATCGTAAGCTGGAAGCTTTTAATTTCTTTCTAGCACATTCATGCATTAAAATATAATCACTGCTCTTAGCATTTTTGTCTTGTTTAGCATAGATGGTTGAGCTTGAAATTCATCGACTTATACGGTCCAAAGAGCTGTCATTAAAAATTGCTTGCTTGGTTTTATTTATATGTATATATATAAATAAATAAATATATCTATATCTATATATATCTATATATATATATATATATATCTATATATATATATATATATATATATATATATATATATATATATATTTTGCCTCCAACCAAAAATAACTAATTATTATAAACTGTTAATATTATTTAGTAATTCTGTTAAAAGGATTTCTGCAATCAACTGTTGACTGAAACCACTGTTTACACTGTGTGGCATGACGTTGGGCACAAGGATTAGTCGGTGGGAGGTGAGACTTGCGCACTGGGCAAACTAGGAAATGGTTAGCCTATTCAGCTTGAATTTGGAAGGTGGGGGAAAGGGGAAGGAACCCACACAGGTTCAGAGTAATGTGCCACTAAATTTCAGATGATGATGTGTTAAATTCATTTTTATTCTTATTTCAGGTAAGAATTAAAAACATTAAAAATTGCAGGGCACAAAGAAGACTTCCCCCATGTCCGTTGGACCATTATTTACGTGCAGATAATGACATACAAATGTTTTAAGCCACGCTGTTTCCCTAAACCCAATGAAACATTAGGTCACAGGCTGATTTATCATTGATTTACCAATCCACTGTCATTTGAGAATTTTTCTAAAAGGTTCACTTGAGGTCCAAAGCTGATATTAAAAGATATAAAAAATATGTATGTGTGTGTCACTATCATTTTAAAAACAGTTGTTTTATCTTATTTGCAATATATGACAGTCAACAGTATGAAAAATAATCCTGTTAATCATCCAATTCTTCTATCTTTGCACCATGCTGAGACAAAATAGTATTGGTCGGGAAATATTTTGATCTGTGCACACCTCTGTACAAAATTTAAAGGAACAGAAAATCAATAAGCTATTTAAAATGCAGGTAATAGTTTGTTTGCAGCTCAAATAAATTCAATTACAAAAGTAACTCATGACATTTATCGTTTTTCCCAAGCAATTCTAGTGGGAGGGAGGAAAATATAATTTATGGTCGGTAAGAGATGCAGGTTTTGAAGAAAAACAAATCAACATTCTGTACTAAAACAGGAATTTTCTGGAACAGTCATTGCTGCAGAAATCTACTGTTTCAGGGCCTGATTCACAATATACAAGGAAAAATATATAAATCTTACTAGACTGATTATAAAAGCAAAATATCAATGTACAAAATGTATACATCTATGCCCACACAAGTGCGAAAAGATTTCCCTTGCAGCTGATCAAATGCTAACATCTTCAAATGCTTTCCTAAATTGATCAAGCTGTTGGTAGTTATAAATCTGGCCTTTTCCCAGAATGGGACATTGTTGCTCAATTTAAAGAGACACAGGATGTTCCTCAGCTATTGAAAGATCAATATGAAAGAACCAGATGTTGACTTTTATGAGTTTTTATTTATTTAATTCATCTGAAAAATCTATAAATTAGATAGAATCTAAATAATTATCTGGTAAGGCTTATTTGCAACACAAGAATTATTTTCTTATAGGAAAATACTGTATAACTACAATTCTGGTACGAGTCTACATGTAACTGAAAGCTTATAAAAATAGTTTATTTCAGTTATTGACAAGGACTCATTACAAATAAAATAAAGTAGGTTGTATAAGCAGCATATTTTTCGGAATGTATGCTTATATTGTCAAGACCCTGGGTGGAAGTGTCCAGAGGACTAAAAATACTGGCATGATGAATACATTTTGTTTACAGTTTATTAAAGCAAAAAGGAACAAATTAACTATATTCAATACATGTTGAAGCATTGAGGGACACCATCTTTACAGCCCTGCTGTTCTCGACCCAGGACATACCAGCCTGTCTGCACTTACTAGCTTTCATCCAACATTTTCTTTGCTTGCTTTCCGCTGTCTCTAGGTTTCTCCCACCAACTTTAACCAGTCCAAAAAGAGCTGACCTCCACTTCAGAAGCCTCTTTTAAACAGAAGGTTTATTTGCATGCCCAGGCAAACAGGAAACACCCTGATTTGTTGAATTTGCACCTCAGGACCTCATGTCTAATAGCACCAAGTGTCTTGGATTTGCGTGAAATGCCTGCTGCAGTTTCTCACTCCTGCTTGTTCCGCAAGGTTCCTAATAACTGCCAGAACATAGTCAATCATAATACTTGGCAGCAACTGAGCATGACGATATTTATGGAGCATATAGACATAAATACACATATATTTATACTGATGTACATAGTATACATACAGTACACACAAACATATATATTCTCAAACTACCTTAATTTAATACACACACACACACTGTATATGTATCTTTGCTTCTGTGGTGTTTGCACATTCTTCCTGTGACCATTAGGGTTTTTTCTCCATGTACTCCCCTTTTCCTACCACATCCCCAAAGACAAACATTTTATGTTAACTGTGATTGTACGCCTTCCTTGTAGGAGTTTGTTAGTAGGTGTGTGTGAGTGTGAAGAAGTGGACCTTGAGATGATCTGGTACCTTGCCCAGGAGTGGTTTTTGCCTTGTTCCCATTATAGGCGTTACTAGTGCTGCCAGAATAAGTTTAGCCTCTGTAGACTTTGAGTTAAGTTGAAGGGATTTTTTTTTCCATTTATGTTCAACTGGACCAGGCCAAGGGAATACCTACGTAACGCCTGTCTGATGCAGATAGATTTCCGAGGGGATGGGACCTGGGGGGCTGCCAACCAGAATCTTGAGCTGTTTCGTTGTGTGGTGGGTGCAGTAACATGCTGTACCAGTGCATGCTCCCCAATCTGACCTGACCTGTTCAAATAATGTGCATTTGACATTACCTATTAAATTTTAGTGTATCTCTTTATTTACTGTCATTTTATGTTAAATATTTTGTTTCTGTAGCAATGTACTCTAACCTCGAGTCTTGGAGTTCTGATATATACCAGTGTGGATTATGAATTTAACTGCTCAACTTCCTCCCTTTTCTGTAAGAAATATTACAACTGCTAGTCGTATATCACATGAAAATAAAGGTTTTAATGAAGACATTCAATTTAGTTCAACCATTCTCTTCATCCCTTAACATTTCCCAAATATCACTGTGTAGGGATTTGAAGGTCCCCAAAGCACAATTTAGTACACAGCTTGGTATCTTACACCATTATGATCTGCTTTCTGTGTGAAGCAATGATATGTAACACAAAATATAACCTCAGCTAAGTTTCATTTGTGCCAACATTTTCTTGTTGAAGAACTCAATTGAAAGTAAAGTGGCAATAAAATTGGGCAACTCCTACTAAATGAGTAGGGCCTCAGTATTAACGATGCCTATGAACTGAAACTAAAAGGGGGCCAGTAATGGTATCAGTTTTTAGATGAAACAATATTGGATGTTTAATAGAGGGAAAAATGAGAAAAAAATCAAAGATGACAGAAAGAAATGTCTAAAGAAAGTACCCAAATGAGCATCCTATACTTTATAATACAGATAAAGACTGCAAGGACATATAAAAATATACATCAAAAAGAAGACTGTATACTGTATGCAATATTATGTCTGTATAGACTTCATCTAACGTCTGTGATCACTACAGTATACACATGAAGACCAAAGTCAGCATGGGGTAAAAGAATTATTATGGGCGAAAAAACTATACAGCAAAAAATCAGCTATATGCAATGTAATCAAAACCCCATAAGAAAACATTACATTTTTTAAACATGAGGATAACTACAGTGGGCAAAATAGGAGTCAGATGAGTGAACTTACTTACAATGGTGTTTTGGCCATTAGCAGTCAGCTGATCTGCTTATTATCAACATTCGAATGAGCATCATCAGTCCTTATCAGTCTCATCTGAATGGGCCAATGGGCACTTACTGAGCCTACTAGTTGCTTTATTATCGCTGATTTAATGAGTGATAGCAGTGCTCATGCACATTAACATCAAGCAGTGATACCCATGCAGAAGCACCATTATATTCAATGAAAGCAATGTTTGATTGAATGTCCTTTAGGAAACTAGAAAATGACGGCATTTAAAGTTTAATTTTAACAGCAAGTCATTCTTTATATATCTTTGCTGATCACAGTTTATGAAAGTCAGACATATAAAAACTTTCTACAACTGTATCATCTTGTAGCTTGAATTAAATTGTATTTGTACATTTCACGTGTTCATGAATTGGAACAAGAATATTTGAAAAAATAAAAACCTAAGGATGTATTGAGATACCACATTTAAGATAAATAATCACTAGTTTATGAAAAAATACAATTTACAATGTATAAAGGACATGCTCTTTATTAATGCTCATGAGCATTGTCATCTGTCATTCAGTTACCGATAGTAAACGTACTGAATCAGACAACACGTTCAGTAGTTTCCTACTGGCCTGTTCATGTGGGACTGACAAGGAGTGATAGTACTAATTTTATCATTTATTGCCTAAAGAGGAAAAAAGAGCTGCATGTTCACAATCGTAAAGTTTTAGAACAGAAATTACACTCAGAGATTCCCAAGGAAGATGAAACATTTCATAGAAAAACACTCAAATACTCATTAAAAAATGCACTCAGTTCATACAAGTGACCAATCAGGAAATGTGAGCAGGAAAAGCACATTCACACCAGCCACACGACAAGCTCACCCACAGAACTGCTTTTCAGGTCTCTTATTAACAATGTTGTTTCAAAATGGCCACAGTAAAGACTCTTACCTATATAAATATAACTGTGAGCCATTTCTATGTCTTTGTTTGTCTGTTCATCAGTCATTCAAAAACAGCGGAACAGATTTTTACAAAAATATTGTATATGTGTTGCAGTTGGTCCAACCTAAAATATAGGTTAAATGTCGCAACAAGAAGGAAATTTATAATTTGGGGCAAAAACCAGCACTTAGGTGGAGATTACAATTCCCATCAGGCAGCAGTGAGGTGGGGGTGAAGGGGTATGGTGGCGGTTGGACACCTTCAGCATGCAAAAAGTTTTATATCAGCCAAAGTAGGACTTCATCAAATGTCATAGGTACATGCAGCTTTCACACTTTCTTTGTGTTGCTGGATTATAGCTTTTGTCTAAAACTATGTCTTTTTGTCTCATCGTATTTTAGGTTTAGCCATGTTGAATTAGTTGAATTTTTGCATATTATAGCCTGTTACCCTTTACAAATACCGTTTAGTTACTGTGTTACTTGGATGCAACTGTAATTTTTCTTCTACTCAAATTTCAGTCATTCAATTTGTTTTTTGTTGCAAGGTACATACAGAATAATACTTTTGTTCTGCTGCATCCTCATTTAATACTGCTTTTTTTGTGTAAATAAAGAAAAAGCTACTTGGGCAAAATGTTTAGGTGCCCTTTTTCTCCATGTTCATTCATATTTTTGATATCTAATAATGTTGACAATTTCAGATAAGGTAAGGTATTTCTGCTGTTGGAAAACATAGACATCTTCCATACATAAGGTCACGATGTGAGCCACTGATAAATCTACAGCCATCGTCTAGCGTGCAGTTCTAAAGAACCATCCATCCATTCTCTAACCCGCTGAATCCGAATACAGGGTCACGGGGGTCTGCTGGAGCCAAACCCAGCGCACAAGGCAGGAACCAATCCTGGGCAGGGTGCCAACCCACCACAGGACACACACAAACACACCCACCACACACTAGGGCCAATTTAGAATCGTCAATCCACCTAACCTGCATGTCTTTGGATTGTGGGAGGAAACCCACGCAGACACAGGGAGAACATGCAAACTCCACGCAGGGAAGACCCGGGAAGCGAACCCGGGTCTCCTAACTGCGAGGCAGCAGCACTACCACTGCGCCACCGTGCCGCCCGTTCTAAAGAACTTTTAACAATATTCCAAAATTCAACTGGCAGAAGTGTTCAAGGCTTGAAGAACCTTCACTAGAGTATGTTGGATTATTGATCTGGTTCATCTGCAGCATGACTAACTGGCTAGTTACCTGCTACAGTGTGGCCTGAAAGTTATGAGATCTCACTGGTTTCACAACAATCATTCTGTAGTCCTGCCATAAAATTTGAGTAAAGACATTCAAACTAACTAGCATCAGGATTATTGAGGGGTTTGATACTGAAACATAGCACGTCATTATTCCTTTTCCTTACACATTCTAGGTATGCATCTACAAACAGTTTTAGCTATGTCCATATTTTATGCTTTTTTGTGCATTTTGTTTATCTTTTTGAACAATATTTATGACTTCCTATCACAAACTGCTTCCAGCTGACTCCACTTTCTCCATTATGAGTATGAGTGTTTATAGAAAAACACTTAAAACATAGATCTTTTTCATAGTACCATAATTAGTACCATAAACATGTAATAGAATTATTCAGTTCATGTTGATATGTATAAGCTACAATGAAATTCTTACTGCCGTTTCTCGCTCATACTCATTACACTAATAAAATACCAACAACAAACTGAAAAACAAAATTAAATGCAACGTGGAACATGTTTTGTGAAACCAGGAGCTTTGCCACTTAAAACTTGTCATATCTGATAATTTGTAAGACTTTAGTTTTTTTTGGCATTTTTGTACCATTTCTCAATTAGATGCAAGAGTAATTGGATTATTAAGTATAATATTCACTAACAAAACAAGTGCCTGGAGCAAATAAATGCATGTCACAGATACGAAAATAAAGGATAACATGGAAAAAAATATCCTTTAAAGTTGTCTTTTTTGCATGAAAACATTTTTAAATCCACTTCAACCAGTTCAATTTGAAGATTATTCTATATATATCAGCATTTAAAATGGCTATATATTATACTGTATCCATTGTTACACACAAGAGAATAGGCCGTCTCTTTCGGGACCTAATTTAAATGGTTTGCAGGGAAAGAGGTTGGGAGTCACACAGCAACTGAATAGACCTGTTCTTCCTTCTCTACCCCCAAAAGATTCTGAAAAGCTAGAAGTGCAATGATTATGGCCGGCTCTTTCAGTCTCATTTACATTAAAGGCCAACGATGGTAACGTCTAATGTCCTTTGACAAACGTCCGAGTAACAGCATAATGGTAAACTAACATCAACATTAAACAGCATACACATTTACATACACACACACACAAAACTATATGCTCAGGGTTTTATCAAAATATTTTGAGCACAACTGTATAGTTCAGATTTCCAAGTGGCGACACATTAGCTCCTTCATACTAAATATGTAAATTACAAGCATTTGGAGTTCATTGTGAATGTTTCTTACTTTAGAGTGAAGTGGACATAAATGCCAAAAGCTGCAAAATCAAGTATAATACTATCATTTCAATTGTAAAAGCAGCAAATTCACATTCAAAGACACATTCTTGCGTTATTAAAAAATGTACAAGGATCAGTCCCCTTCTAATGTAGAATTCCTTTGAAGAAAGACCTCTCCGGAAAAAAGACTCAAGGTCTTGCTGGCCTTTGACATTAACAAAAGACAAAATGCCACCATGGACTAAAATGTAATGGAAAATTAAAGAGTTATTTTGTGGGAGATAACTGATACAATAGTAATTAAATTCATCTGACCCATAACTAATCTTTCATAAACAATTATACATGAGCAAGCTCTGTGCATATTAGGTACCTAAAATGAGAAGAGAGAGAGGAGAATCTTAAACTGATGCATTTCGAATGAGGAGAAATTAAAAAAATAGTTCATGAAAGGGGGTGACCAAAGTCCAAACATTGATAGAGACAATGGAAACATGATGAGTCTTTAACATCAAAATAATTGAAGGTCCAAGCCAGTTTCAGCAAGATCATGTGCATTATATTTTATGATGCTGAGGGTATACCATACTCCAAATGAATGAAATTGCTCATTAGTCACAAATATTATGTCAACAATATGATTTTATTTGGAGACTGAGACATTTGGGGAATAGTAGTGAGGAAAGGCTGCTCTGCTAAACTTGGGATTCAATGAAGTGCAGCACCTATCCTGTGCTCTTACATGAGCTCCATGTGATAGTCATCGGTTTCCTAATCTAAAGAGCAGCCTCCATGGGGCATGCTTTGTCGAGGACATGAGGTTAGCTACAGAAGAACAGTTATAGAAGCAAAACAAAAAGTTTATTTTCAGTAACAAATAAAAGCTTTGTGACAGTATGTTGAAATATAAAGCTTGTTTAGTGTTCCTACATTTTCTTTTAAAAGATCAAGCTTAATAAATTTTGATTACTCTTGGTATTTTTGTACATTAAAGTAGAGTATTCTCTCATTAGTCCCAAAGACAACTAGGCTACCTGTGGCCAGCTCTGACTTTAAGGTCTGCAAAGAACCTCGAAAGCTGTACTGCCCTTAAAAAGAGAACAATGTTCAAGCTGTCCCATTCAGGGATGATATGATGTTGTTATGGCTGCTAGACAACTCTCTCCCCAAGTAATAATGCAGAGGTATACAGTAGGTACGGAAAAGTAGTACAGACATATGCTATTAGATGAAGGAATAAACAGAGATGAGTGCTGCAGATATTAGAAAGTAAAAAAATGAAAACAAGCCATTAAAACACCAGTAGTAAAACCTAATTAGACAATTCCTGCTTTAATGTAGTGCCGTCTAAAGTGGTGTCTAAGCTAACAACAGGCACATCAGCTACAGCACAATAGTAAAAACAAAGCAAGAAAACAGTGAGAATATTTCATTTTAATTGGGTTGCATTAAGCAGGAGAAGGATGAGTCATTTATTTATTTATTAAGCTAATTTATTTCTTTTATTTATTTATTTATTTCTATTTTTTATTTGTCCACAAAATACAGACAGAAACATTCCTGGCTTTTAGCAAAAAAGTGCTTATAAACTGACATTACAGATCGCCAAGAAGCAGCAGGTTCAAATGCTTGAGTTATAATATAGAGTGACGCATGAGACAAAAAGATCTAAGACAGATGCAACGTCCATGGAGTGAAAGCAAGGAGACAACACATAAGAATCGAAAAGTATTCTTCCATAATAAAAGAATTTCGAATTACTTTTATTGGCTATTAGGGGTGGCATGGAGTGGTAGCGCTGCTGCCTCGCAGTTAGGAGACCAGGGTTCACTTCCTGGGTCCTCCCTGCATGGACTCTGTATGTTCTCCCCATGTCTGCGTGGGTTTCCTCCCACAGTCCAAAGACATGAAGGTTAGGTTCATTGGCGATTCTAAATTGTTCCTAGTGTGTGCTTGGTATGTGGGTGGGTGTGTGTGTGTGGTGTGTGTGTGCATGCCCTGCGGTGGGCTGATGCCCTGCCTGGGGTTTGTTTCCTGCCTTGCACCATGTGTTGGCTGGGATTGGCTCCAGCAGACCCCAGTGACCCTGTAGTTAGGATATAATGAGTGGGGTAATGGATGGATGGATATGGCTATTAAGAAATAAGTTTCAAATGTATTAACAAATAAGTCAAACATTTCATGTCATGATATGTTCTTAAACAAGATTTGCCAAAAGACATGTGACTTTGTACATCGAGTCACCTACTCACATTTACAAGAAGAAAATGTGAAATGGGTGATCCACTGTGAAAATAAGGGCCAAAATGAACAGAAACATTGTGTTGAGCTGATTGACAACTCTATCCCGGGCCTTTCAGGGTGAGTATAAAGGTGTATGTTTTGTTGCATTCAGGTCTTGGAGGAACACTAGCATCCGAAGACCACAACATACATGAGCTGGTTAGGAAATCGTTGTATGGATGAAAAACCTAGTTTCTTTAAAGATTTTGTTCTTTCACTTCCTAGTAATGGAATGTTTTAGCACCTTGCTCTTTACATCTTTAACATTACACAGATTTAATAATTGGTATCCTCCTTCCTTATGTAGATGTCACATTATGTGATTTCTAGTGGTTAGGTAAGTCAAACTTACTGACTGCAGTTGCAGGACAATGTTAATTTACATGGCTGAAAATCACCACGATAACTTTCCAGCACAGTAATGCTCGCCTCTTTTTTTGCTATCGGAAGGTTTAACCGATAAGACAAGTTCTGTAGCAATAGTGGATATTTTTTTTTTTATTTTCCCATGCTATCATAATACGTAAGACACGAGACAGCAAACACATGAGCATCTCATGTTCTCTTCTTTTATGAGGTCCAAAATACCCCTGTCCGTTATTCCTCCTCACTGCATTATATACATTGTAGTTGCGGATGAGCATTCCTTGGTTGTCATATTTCATAATAATAATAATAATACATTTTACTTATATAGTGCCTTTCCCATGCATACAGAGCACACCTCTAAAATGAAAGACAAAACAAAACGTCTGATTTTGTTGGAATGAGTCGCTGGGTACGTCAACTACTTGGAGGCAGTTGTGGCATGCTCTTGTAACTAATGTATCAATTCTTTTGATCCTAACCTTTCAATCTAAACATCAATGTTCACATTATAAGTATTGATAATACACATTTTCAAAAATATGCAAGTTTATTAGAAATTAATTTTAAGAAGCATTTGATGGTGATAACATGATTGAATTAAACATGTCATATTATGTAAAACAGGAGCTGTTTTTCTGCATTCACACTGGCAATGCTGTGGTCCTCCGTCAAAGCGGTATGTATGTGAGGCATTGGCAGAAAGAAAGCAAAGCGTTGTTTGGAGTTATTTTACTCCACTGACTGAACAATAAGGAAGCAAAATGTGATACATGGCAGAAGATGGAACGTTATTACGGCAACACCACAAACTTAGCAAAACACATAAAAGTCAGTTACGTTGCTGAACATGCAGAGTTACAACAGGAGCAATAAGAAGACCGTACAGACACTCAGGCTACTCTTAAAGGAGCCTTCCATAAAGGCAGGCAGTACCAAAGGCAATGTTAGTATTGTAATCTTATGTTAGGTTACTGTAAGCGTTTGAATAGAAACTAATCAATTTCTGTTCTAAAGGAGGGGTATATTACATTTATAGCTTGATGGATGCACCTACTTGAAACACCTTTTCAAATTTAATATATTATGTTCATATTGTAAAAAAATATATATATATCACTTGATAATATCTTTTAATCCCATTCCCTAGCATTAGACCCAAGTGTCACTTGCGCTGTAAAAGCAATGCTAAAAGCAGTAGTGCCGAGCATTACCAGGACAACAGTATAGTCAAGTCTTCTCCTGTCACTTGTAGGCATGCCTAGTAATAATGGCATCTCATAAAAACTGTTTTTCAGCAGTCCCAGCGTTGCACACTTTTTGTTGTACCACTTTTATGACACAAGCAGTGATGTCGAGGAGCCCTTAATCAGCAGTGATGACGAAGTGTCTTCAAGCAGTGAAATTGAAACAGACAGTGAAATCAAAAGTAAGACTGATGAATCAAAAAATGACACTCAATCGGTATTTGCATCATTATACGTTTTACACTTCTGACTGCATACTTTTAGTATTTTGCACATTTTACGGAAAAAAAATATTTTTTTGAGCCAGAAAATGCAGCGCTTTTTAAATGTTTTTCCAAGAAAAAATGTAATACTAACGCTTGTCGTTCCACAGATTGTTTACAAAAAACAAACGTGTTTAATAATTTCTGCTAATAAACAAGCAAAGAAGTCTGATCTTGGGCACTATATGTAATAGTCTACTAATGCAAATTCTTTAAAATGTGACTTTTTGATGCCCACACATACTGTAAGTTTTTACAAAGGATTAACGGTTATTGCAAGACAACAAACTGTATCAATATTGGGATCGGTATGGGCAACATTAGCCTCACCCGGTATTTAATCGAAAAGGAAATCCCCAGTATTGCCCATCATTAACATGCAGACGTCTAGTCTAAAAATATGTAAATGAAGACTAAAAACTTTATGAAAGTCATATATTGTGACATGGTCTGTAGTATGGTGGCAAGCATGCTTTTAAAATCAACTGAGTGTTGATTGTAGTTGTGAAAGAAAAGCCAGGTTCATATGCATGACAATATCTAGTTTGACTGCTGTGTAATCACAAGGCACTGCACTTGTCCTGTTGGGTCCTTGTAAATCTCTGTATCCCAATTATATATGCAGAAACCATAAGACTTTGATTCTTTTCCATACTGGTATTATCTAGCTTTTTCATAGCTGGAATGCATTTCCTCAATCCAAAGGACTGAAGTATTTGCTTTAGTCTAAACACCAATAAACTCAAATTTGTCACATTTTCTCTTTCTACTTGTTGCCCTTTGGGCAATGGATTTTAGTAGTGCTGCAGCCCATGTTTTCCTTTTTCTATTACTCAAGAACTGATAGGAAACAGCTGCTGGGAGAGAGCAAAATGCATTTTGCATTTCCTATGTTCATTATTCAAATATTCATTAGCTTATGAGCTGCTAAAAATTGACAGTTTTATTTCCCAATCCTTCCTTGACAATTTATGTAAAAGATCCAATAAATTTTAACAAGGTAACATCTCTGGCACAAACATCAGACACGGACGGCTAAATGAAAGCGCAGCTGCAGTCTATTTGCTGTGGGTCATATACTCTCACATGTAATCTCAATTAAGGTGTCGTACTTTAGGTGTTTTGAGCCTCTCCGGATGTTTCTTTTCTGTCTTACTATACCCAGTAAATGGCTGGAACGATTCATGTACTTGAGTGAAACGTGACACAGCAGATAAACGATAAAAATGGCAGGCATATGCTGATTTTTCTCTTGACTAGCTGTTTAGTTTTGGAAAATACTGTGTTATTCAAATAGGACACTTGATTTCTAATCAGGCTGGTATCTTTCACTTATTTCAACACAGATATTTTATTCATGTAATGCCTTTAAAAAGAGTTGCCATAGGAATATAGCAAAACAAATGGAACCAAGAATATAATTTACAATGTCTACTGTTTAAAAGAAACATCTTTAAAGACTTGTTTAATACACCGTCTCCCACCTGAAACTGTGAAAATCCAAGTCACCTATTACATTAAATCATGACTTACAGAAACATGTCGCATTTATATTGAAACAACTTTCTATAGCACCCCACAAAGACTGGCGCCCTCCTGAAAGCCACCGCCCTCAAATTGCAGAAATAATCAATCACTACTGGTGGTCTGGGTGCAGTGGAGTAGTATTGATATATGCTTTATAAAATAACAAAATGGCAGGCGTCCCAAAGAGGGCTGCAATATCCAATGAACAAAGGAAACAAGAAGCTCAAAGAAAGATGGATGTATGGGCTAGCAAATGCATGACATGATCGAAACATATGAACTTACAATTGTACCACTGTGCCCATTTTTGAAAAAGATATCCAAACACATCACTACAAATTAATTTAATATATAAAACATATCCAAATCGGCTCACCCCATTGTTGCTAGCCTCCTTTTACAAAATAAACCCCAGTAATTGCACCCACAGTTTCCTAATGCAAAGACACTAGCAATCTTGCCTGCTGAGCTTAAGACCCATCACAGTATGAACAATTAACAATGTTGTTAACTGTGGTGGTAAACAGCAGAAGTAGTAGTAGTAGTATTGTCAAGGGTACAGCGTACATTGAAATTCTTAATAGCATGTCTGGCTACCATTCAACACTTCACAACTGTCTGGTTTTGTGCTACAGTGCCATCATAAAAACAGAACAGGTTTGTAAATCTTGGCTTAATTCAGCCTACTTGATTAAAGGTATCCCACTCCTGACAAGAGTATAATCAAGAATGGGTGTCCCACATTGCTTGATGTGTCTAAAACTCCACCTCTCTCAGGACCTCCATAGAGCTGACACACAAAGGGGCATGAAGAGAAATCCTTGTTATTCTCTGTGGGGTGGTGCCAACACTCTATCTTACAAGACTTGCTATTATAAAGTATATTTTAATTATTTTAAATTGTTTTTCCAGCGACTATAATACATATGAGCATCCTGGTGTTACAGTTACAGTCAGATTCGTAAGTATTTGGACAGTGACACAATTTTCATGAAAGTAAAGACAGGGGGTTTACCGCAAAGTGTAAAACACTCAAGCATAGAAAGGACAGATTAGACTTTGCCAGAACACATTTTTAAAAGCCTGTCTAAACCTGGAGCAATTTTCTTTGGACAAAGGAAACTAAGATCTATATACAGTATAACAGAATTCAGGAAAGAGAAGAGTATGGACAAGAGAAGGAACAGCTCATGATCCGATGAATACCACATCATCTGTGAAACATGGTGGAGGCAGTGTTATGGCATGGACATTCCTGACTGCCAATGGAAGTGGTCACTAGTGTTTATTGATAATATGACTGCTGGTGTAAGTAGCAGGATAAATTGTGAAGTGTACAGGGCTATACTGTCTGCTTAGATATTGAGGCAAATGCTGCAAAGCTGTTATGACGACGCTTCACAGTACAGATGGACAATGAGCCAAAACATACTGCAAAAGCAAACTAAGTGTTGTTCAAGGCAAACAAGAGGAATTTCTTCAATGACCAAGTCAATCAACTAACATCAGCCCAATTGGACATGCTTTCACTTACTGAAGCCAAAACTGATGGTACAAAGTCCAACAAGTAAGTAGCACCTGAAGACAGCTGCAGTAAAGGCCTGGTAAAGTATCAGTAGGGTGGACACTCAGCACTTGGAGATGGCCATGAGCTGAAGACTACAGGATTTTCAATCAAATATTGAAAATGAACAATATATTAATGATTATGTTAGTTTGTACAAATACTTTTGAGCCCCTGAAAATAGAGGGATCATGTTTAAAAAATGCACTATTTCTGTTAAAACCCTTGAATTAAAGCAGAAACTCTACACTTCAATCACATCTTGATTGCTATGTTTTAATACTTTGTGTTGGTGTACAGAGCCAAAATTATGAGAATTGTGTCACTGTCACAATACTTATAGATCCGGCTTTAAATGGTAGGGTAGAATACTGTAATAGCAAACTGCTTATATTTTAGGCTATATCTGCATTGATGCAATATGATAAAACTGACCAAAAAACCTCTGCATACGAGATTCATTTTTTCCCACAAAGGGAGGGGGAGGCCAAAGCAGATAGCATAACCTTTAAGCCGGTTATTGAAGATCTGCATGTGGGACTACTGCAATAATATATGGGCAGGGATTCCACGGTTTGAAAAGTGAGGTCGATTTGGCTTGACTTGGAGGACTTGAAGGCAGCTTGCCTGATGATGTTCTTAAAAAGCTATGGGATTCCAAACGTGATCGCTCACTGTAAGCCATCATTGTGTTTCACTATTAAGATTAATCGGTATAACTATGAAAACCCTGCGGATAGGCCTTTATGAGATGACTTATGTTAGTGTTTCTCCCTACTTGTCCATGGGGGCTACTAACTACACAGAAAAACTCGCCTTAATAAAAAGAGTGCTTTGAGGACTGCATTCTTTATCTGAGAGTAATTACTATGCATGGAGTCCCAATGGCCAAGACTGCTATTTGAGAGGCGTTCGGATACAGTGTAAATTCCAAATACGAATGAACAGCTGTTGTACCACATTGCTTAGCGCATTGCCATCCAAACTCCTAAAGGGCATATCAAATGAAATAAAAGCAGCTCACGTGACTTGCTTTGCTTGTGATATTTTTATTGCATTACCAAGGGATGTCTAATTTTACAGTTTTACTCTGCATGTTTCAAGCTGAAAGTACTTTGTCAATATTCATGTTTTATCTGGTGTTTAGGTACATCATGACTGAAGCTAAATGTCGAGAAGTGTCCCAACTGTATATAAGAAAGTCTTCTCAGGAGGTCTGAGTTGTGTATATGAGGACTATCATTGATGTCTTTGCATTGTGCTCTGATGGAGACAATGGAGTTGGGGGATGAATAAAAGTCAACTAAGCTTTTTTTTAAGAAAATTTAAAAAACGCACCAGGCCAGTTCAACTAACCCGAGGAAAATATGCCACTTACCAAAATAAAAAAACATTAAGCAAAATCCTTTTTGTTGCAAACTTATCACATATTAATGAATTAGGTAAAACCGGAGGAGCTACATTCCTGTCCATTTATTTTCTGATTATATATACTAAATTCAGGGTCAAAGAGTTTTAGATATATTAAAAATATATATTCATAATATTTGAAAAACAAACTGCCTAACATAAAAGTCTTCAGGGCTTATATCTTTCTTATTTTTTGTACCATTTTTTCTTCCTTTTCTGAGGGTATTTGTCATTTTTAGCAGGGATCTGTAATTTTGCAAATAAATAAATAACTGTGTTAACCATATTCACATTTTTTGGGAAGAAACTCTGAATCAGAACAGAGAATACAGTAACTGTCCACAGCTGCATCACCATCCAAGTCTACAAATACAGTTTATGAATCTGTGTGTGGGCAATACTGCTCTGCAATCCTGTTGCCAGAATACTCCAACACTGAGTTTAGATTACGAAGGATGAGAAGAGGAAGGAATATCCATCCAAGGAAACATAACAGCAGCTTGGCTGCATCAGAACTATAAGGTGCAACTCTGGACTGGGTTGCTTCTTGTGGTAAGTCAGCAGGTTAATGGAGGTTTCCTCTGTGTGGTGATTACTTTGGATGGTCTCTCCATCTTAAAATCCTTTTGGATTTTAATTAAGTTTAAGATGGAATGAGAGCCTCAGCTAGAAGGGAGAAAAGCAGGATTGTCCCTTAGAGGGTGTAAAAGTTCATTGGAACTTTCAAAGTTTGAGGCAGGTTAATAAAGCTGACCATATAAACGACAGTTCTTTAGTTTGTGGAAGGAAGCAAGCAGAAAGAAAACAAGTACAGGAAATCCCACAGACAAGGCACCCAGGAATGATTTGAATTTGGAGACCAGGCTTAACTTCACCAATTATCCTACCATTAATAATACTTATGCTACTACTGTAAGCGTCATAATAGTAAGGTGACATATTGGTGCAGTGAAGTGGTGAAGTTACCGTTCCATGCCATGTCATTTTCTGTGTTTCACTTGTTAATTCTATTCATATCTGCATAGATTTGTATTTTTCTAGTGCTCTTTCTTCAGCTCAAATCTACCTGCTCGCGCTTATTAATACCCAGTGTCTGGGATCAGCTGGCTGGCAAAAATCACAGCAGGTAGAGACTGGCTTCTCTGAAGCAATCTGATGTACATTTCTGAACAATGATGGACTACTGCTCCATGTACCTGCTCGACATGGCGAAGGCTTCAAACTGTATTTATTAATACCCAGTGCACCTGGGATGAGCTGGCGAAGAGTGCTGTCGCAAAGCGGCTCACTATAGCAAGCTCTACGAGGAGTTGGACACGCCTGGAGGGGCGAACAAGATCTATCGCCTTGCCAATATCGCCATCGTTCGACCCAGGATATCGGCCAGGTCAAGCATATCAGGGCGACCAACACCTAGTCTTACGGGACCCGCCCGCCATCCTCCAGCGTTGGAGCGATTACTACTCCAGAGTGAGCAGCGAAGAATTCCCACACCCCCGATCACTGGCTTCTCTGAAGCAATCTGATGTACATTTCTGAACAATGATGGACTACTGCTCCATGTACCTGCTCGCGCCTTATTAATACCCAGTGCACCTGGGATGAGCTGAAGCTCCCTGGAAAACTGGAATGAAGATAATACATTTGCTGCACAGGCAAATGAGTACTGTATCCTTTAATTAACTGTAATAAAAGTGTTAATCAGTGTTAGGATCAATAGGACCTCATTCTGGAATCATCATGCTTAAAGCAGAAACCCAAGCTGGAAATAGCATTGTTAAATAAAAACAGAAGATATAATGTTATTATCATTATTAGCCATACAAAACAAGCAGCAATTAAAGAAAGCAATTGACATGACATAAAATAATACACATTAGAAATGAATGAACTACAATAGTACAATAGCAAAACTAATTATAATACAATAAAAGTTTCTAACCATTTACAGTGATCCCTCGCTATATCGCGCTTCGCCTTTCGCAGCTTCACTCCATCGCGGATTTTAAATGTAAGCATATCTAAATATATATCACAGATTTTTTGCTGGTTTGCAGATTTCTGCGGAGAATGGGTCTTTTAATTTATGGTACATGCTTCCTCAGTTGGTTTGCCCAGTTGATTTCATACAAGGGACGCTATTGCCAGATGGTGGAGAAGATACCCAATCAGAGTAGGTATTTCATCTATACTAATAAAAGGCAAAGCCCTCACTGACTGACTGACTGACTGACTGACTGACTGACTGACTCACTCACTCACTCACTGACTGACTCACTCACTCATCACTAATTCTCCAACATCCTGTGTAGGTGGAAGGCTGAAATTTGGCAGGCTCATTCTTTACAGCTTACTTACAAAAGTTAAGCAGGTTTCATTTCGAAATTCTACGCGTAACAGTCATAACTGGAACCTACTTTCGACCATATATACGGCCATAGCCTGCAGCTCGGTCGACGTGTGAGATGGAGTTGCGTCCCGCATCATCATGCCTCCCACTTAATTGAGTACCTGCCCATATACAGTAAGGTAAATATTCGTGGGTGAATGACTGTGCTTATGCAAACAAAGATGAGATGGTCTAGTATTTGGCACAAACTCAGCGAAAGTGCGAGAGAAACTTTTAAGTGCCGGGTCTAAGCTAACATTAAATAAAGCCATGGACATCGCAAGATCACACAAGAGAGCGGCTCATGTGAACTGACTATGAACGCAGTACATAGAGAACAAGGAAGAGCTCCAGAGAGCGCTGAACAAAAAACGAATTACACAATTGAGAAGGCAGCAAAAGAATATGAAGCGAGTGACGCATACAAGCATATTCATAAGTGCAGCTACAAACAAAGCACGGTGTAAACCGTAACTTTAAATTAAGTTTATAGACACGCTGGTGCTGGCGTTTGTCATGCCTAAGACGAATATGATATTCGCGAGATACAAGTTTAATGAGAGGATGCGGGGTATAAACGAGACTTTTGATCACTTTGTAACTAAGTTAAAATTGCTGGTGAAGGACTGTGCTTATGCAAACGAAAATGTGATGGTCAGGGATAGAATAGTGTTTGGCACAAACTCAGCAAAAGTGCGACAGAAACTTTTAAGTGCCAGGTCTGAGCTAACATTAAATAATTGCTGGTGAAGGACTATGCTTTTGCAAACGAATAGAAAGCAAATGTTACGTTATTTTTAAAATGTTTCCTTTTATTTTTCATAACTTCTTTAACACACTTCTTCTCCGCTGCGAAGCGCGGGAATTTTGCTAGTATTAAATAAAACTCCTTAATGATATACAGTATGATATGCTTCCCGCGCGGTGCTTCGCATACTTGAAAGCCCGAACAGCACATATTGATTTTTGATTGTTTGCTTTTCTCTCTCTCTGTCTCTCTCTCTCTCTCTGACATTCTCTGTTCCTGATGGAGGGGGTGTGAGCAGAGAGGCTGTTCACACACTGGCCTAGAGGATACGGATGCTCCTCTAAAAAATGCTGAAAGACTACCTTCACATTGCTCCCTTCCTTGCAGCTGCTTTGTCCGGCGGTGCTTCGCATACTTAAAAGCCCAAACAACCCTGATGATTTTTGATTGTTTGCTTTTCTCTCTCTCTCTCTTTCTCTGACATTCACTGCTCCGGGTGCACACTTCTTTGAAGAGGAAGATATGTTTGCATTATTTTAATTGTGAGATGGAACTGTCATCTCTGTCTTGTCATGGAGCACAGTTTAAACTTTTGATTAAAGAGTGTTATTTTATGTCTAGAGGGCTCTAATAATGTTAAAAAACGTATGTAGAAGGTCGTAAACAGGTTTTCTATGCTCTAACTGTGAAAATATTCAATTTATAAATAAAGAATCCTACTTTGCGGAAATTCATTTATCGTGGTGGAGTCTGGAACAGATTAACCGCGATAAACGAGGGTTTACTGTATTCAATTAATTTCATAGGGAGCTGATACTTGATAACAAGCCTACAATGGGCTAGCACTGTGCTAAAGGCAGGTCTACACCCAACACTTCTGGATTATTATTATTTTGTTTTTCAGTTTGCGATATTCAGTAGTAGCAGTAGCAATAAAATTTGCCTATCCTGGCACCATATAACACAAGGCAGAAACCAACCCAGATTGCCATGAAATCCGTGCCAGGGCACAGTTGCACTCAATACCAATTTCTGCAAAACCGGGCCAGCTTAGTGTGTCCAAACATATAAACTTTTATTATATGTGATGAGACGTGGGTAATGAGGGAAAAATTACATCAACGCAAAAATTCCATATAGACCATGAGTAAGCAGAGAATCAAACTCAGGTCCCTCAGGTACTAGTCTCTGATCCATCACTTCACTAATTATTCTTCTTCCTCTTATAATAAAAATAATGAAGACTGATCCCTGCCTTGAACCTGATGCTGTCAATATAAGCTCAATTGAGTCAAGTAGGTTTGAGTTAATTACATTGATTTAGTAATAATAAAAAGAACAATAATATTGGTGCATTTGAAGAGATTTAGTGCAGTATATAGAAAGTAAATAAAGAAATAAAATGAAAATGACCCTTGTAACTACATGTGGATTTATAGTTGTTTCTGTTTGCAGTAGATTCTATACTTATGGAAAGAAATATGCATAATTAATTTCTGAAGCACGGACCTTTAAGCTCTCATTGAAATGTTGTCACTGCAGGCACTGTGCTATATATAAAAAAAAACACACATGAAAAAGTTTCAGCAGCTAGACATTATTCAGTGAATTCTTGCTGTGCATTTCATCATTTTCAATTTCAAGTTTATGTTAAATCTGCTCTCAGGTTCAGTCATGTTATATCATTCACAAGTACAGCATTCATCACTGGGGCCATCCAGATGTTGCATGTCACTTTGCAGGGAGTGATGTGGGACTTCTAATTCCGTGCAACACATCTATCAAACTTTATGCATGCAACAGAGGGCTCAATGGCATACAGTGCATGTTATGTGAAGAATTGCACTATGCATTACTAATCCCTATAATTTACATAAAGTGTAACCTGCACTACTAACAAAGAAGGAGTGGTGCAAAAGAACATTTGAAAATATTAGAGTTGAAAGAGGGGTTGAATTTAGAATGTGTCAGACATTACAACAGTAATATCATACTTCAATGCTGGAGGGAGACCATCTATTTATGTTAGGAGTCTCAAAATGACACTCACATACTATAGCAGTGGTTTACATTCTTGGGCCTGGGTACCCACTGTGACTGCAGGTTTCTGTTCTGACCAACTTCTGTTTTTAATAAGCCTAATATAGTGATCTGTCATTACCCAGTTTCTGTGTTTTGGAGTCAATGCAAAAATTACAAAACTAAGTTTGGTAAAATTTTTGTTAATTTGTACTAATCAGTTATATGTAGTGCTTACTTTATTCTATAATAGTTTCATCCTAATTTTCATTGTACGTTCCCAGGTTTTATTATTTACTAATTAGTGGGTCTGGCACTTATGGAGTTGCAGCTTTCCATCATTCAATGTTGTTTTCCCATGTGTCTGCTCTGCTTCTTTTTACTTGTCATTATTTGCATACACAAAAGAAGGAAACTACACAGAAAAATGTCAAATGATAGAAAACAAATGGGTTAAGTATTTTGAAGATACTTAAATAGAAAAGTAGAAATACCTCTAAATATTTTATAAATGTAAAAATCATACTAGTGTGCTTTTCTGGAAGTAGAATAAGATAACAGAAAAAAGACCAACCAGTGAGGTCAGTTATTATCACTGACTGTGAATCTGCTTGGAAGAAAAACATGCAGCCACAGAGGGTCCCCAGGACTGAATTTGAGGACCCCTATACTAGAGTATTATTAGCAAAAAAAAACTCCATTGGGCAAACAGGAACTTGATTCATATTATAAAGTGGTGCCTTATTTTGCACAGTTTAAACCATATTTCTTGCCATTATAGCATTGTTGGAAGATAGCTTTTCAGCTTACTCTTCACCAAGGCATCCCATTTATTGCATTATCTATTGTCAAATCATTATGTTATGTCCCATGTTTATGGGGGTAGGACCAAATGTAAGTACTCCTGAAGCAATTATATGCAGTTGAATGCAGGATAATGTAGCAGGAGTCCCCAGACATGGTAGGTGGCAACAGTTCTCCAGCTGCCCATTGGAGTGGACACATGACTTAGAACTTTCCTGGGCCCAAACAATAAAAAGTAAATAGTTTGGTGGTCACTCATGGACAAGCATGATTTGCCTTTTAACTTTAATATCACCAATTCATTTTGTAGTGATGTGCTTAAGTGTTTCAATAGGTATGTCTCATTTAAACAGTGTGAAGGGAGTATAAAACCTGATACTATCTGGGAGGTGGCAAATGTGAATCTCAAGCATTAGAAATAATGTCTTTTTTTCCCCTTTTCACAGAGCCTGACAACCTCAGGCACTCAATGTTAGTTTACACCCCTGACTGCACATTTGTGATATCACATGGCATTTCATTTGCTGTGCCCTTTGTGTACCTCAGCTATCTAGTGCTTGTGGAAGTCGGCAGGGTCAGCTGACTTAATTCATCCATGAGGCTGCTGACCCCCTGACACTAAATAATCAGTCATATATAACAAAACTGCTTTACAACAATACTACACGAGCCACACAAAGTCAATCTGCAGTCCTGGTAAACAAGCAAACCTTTCTAAATGTATCCTGCCTCTCGACAACTCTTAAGTGCCTCCTTGACTTACAGCTCCCTGCTCCAAAGACAAAAGGCCCAGTGACAGCAGGAGAAAGAACCTGACTTCCTCTCTGCTCAAAGAGTATACATCAGTAACTATCATTATGGTCTGTCCCCAATGTGCAAACCTCATCTCTGCTAAGGTGCTAATGGAAGCACTTAGAAAACAAAATATAACAACACAGCATGAGTCAATGACACAGGATAACTGGAGTAGGGAAAAAGACTGAAAAAAGGGATACCGTGCCAGCATTTCCAATCCATTTTGTACAACATAAAGGCAGATCAGACTCTCAATAACCAATGCAGGAAAAGGTCAGGGATATACTAGAAGGCACAAGCAAAGTTAAAGAGTTGTGCCTGTAGAGCGCCTGTCAACTTGTATTTTTCTGGAGACCTTTTAAACTTCACTCAGAGCTGCTGAATGTTTTAAATTGAACATGTCTGGAGAGGTGTTCAATTGACTCTGTTTGTGGGTGGATAGCAGTACAAGAGGCTACTGGGATAATATGTTACTCAGAGATCTAAGAAAAGGCATTGTGGTCAGACAAAAGTTAACTATCTACAGTATAAGCGGACATGGTCTGTGACACTTGACCTCAGTGGTGGAAAGGGGTGATATTAACCATCGCGTTGTTTAAAAAAAAAAAAGTAACTTTGTCTTATCAACAACACCAAAGCAAATGGTGGTCGGAAAATAAGAAAAACTAAACCTGCAAGGCATGTCTTATAATGAAGGATGTACCGTTCATATGAAAAGGTTGATTCCTGTTGCCATTTGTACTGGGCTTTATGACAGTGGACATTATTAATGAGTAGCTTGGTGGCACACTCCTCAGCACTGCCTTGTCACATGTCTTGGATATGAGCTTAATTCCTAAGTTGGTCAGTGTCTCTATGGAGTGCTGCTTTTTGATTGAATGCTGTCTGGTCCAACCTGTTTATTTGTGACAGTAAAGTAAATCAGTGTGAGTGGTTATGGATGTGAACATCAATGTGGATTACAATGACCTGGTTTCCCAAACAAACGTGCATTAATGCAGTGACAGATGTGCCTGAATACTTGGAGTTAGGTCAATTTTTTTCACTGTGGTTGTCAGGCTCCGTCAAAGCTGTGTTTTGTCACCACTCCTGTTTGTGGTTCTCATGGACAGGATATTAAGGCACAGCCAGAGATGTAATCCAGTGGCAAGGTTGGGGGTAGCATCATTTGCTTTAGGCCATAACTTTCTCTTGGAAAAGACAGAGCAAATGCCCTAAGAGGAGGAGTTCAAGTATGTCATGATCTTGTTCATGATTCATGGTGTGGTAAATGTGGGTCCGCAAATCAGAAAAAGGTAGCCAATTCTTAATAAATAAATAAATAAGTGAATGGCCGACTTGCTCTCCATGGGTGTGTGTGCTCACACGGCGCAGGGTGTGGGGTTGGTGGAGTAACTGGAGCGACTCACCTGCATGTGCGGGTGTGGTCTGTCTCAGTTGCTTCATTGGCTTTCCGCAGTTTGCAATCGAGGCACACAGAGGCAGATGAAAAGGGAGCTGACCCAGTAAGAATGGGTCAGAAAAGAATCAGAAAGTGAAGGCGCAAGGGGAAAGATTAGACTGGGCAGAGAGAGAGAGAGAAAGACAAGCGAGAGACGGAGGTTTAATGGAGAGAAGACAGAGATGAGAAGAGAGAGCAAAAATGCCTGTGCTGCATGGTGCAAAAGGCAGGTGGAGTGAGCTCTTGCTGAGAAATTGCCAGGTAGTAGGAGTGGTCCGATTGATGGCGTCTCCCACAAAGGCCGAGTGTGAGCGGTGAGAGAGAGGTGTGTGGCTGGACAGATTGCCCCGCAGATGGCGATGGAGGGGCGGGAGGGAACGGAGCCAGGATATGAAGGTTGACTGCACCTGTTGGTCAGCATCTCCAGCTTGCGAGGTCTGAACAGGTTAAGGGGAGGAGACGGCAGGTTTAGAAGGGCAGTATTCGGGGCTATTTCTGGTTTTAAGCTCTGATTATAATGGATTGTTTAATTTGTTTTTAACTTTCAACTTTACCTTGTTTGTATGGATTAATTATGCATTTATTGAACATTTTTTTTTTTACACCTACCCCTTTCTATATGTGGGTTGTGTCATCATCTACTGGCTCCTCCCTCGGGTATGCTATCGGCAGTAGCGGGTTCAAGGGGCTGCCAGTATGCAATCAGTATTGTGGAGCCAGCCCACCCTGTCACAGATGGAAAAATGGAAAATGAGATCAACAAGCAGATTGGAGTGGCAGCAGCTGTTCTGCAGACGCCAATGCACCAGTCCATGATAGTGAAGCAGGATCTGAGTCAAAAGAAAATACTCTCAATTTACTGGTTGATCTACAACCCTGTCCTCACCTAAAGTCATGAGATGTGTGTAATGACAAAAAAAGAATGTGATTGGGAGTACAAGTGGCAAAAATAACAGTTCTTTGCAGGGTGGCTGTGCTTATATTATAGTATTCAATTAAAGTCAGGACTGTTTTGGTTTCCTTCTTTGTATGTTTAAAATCATGACAAAAATATACACAAGTGGGTTTCACAATAGACAGGCATTTTGTCCTGTCATGAACATGAGGTGGTCCAGCAACAATAAATTAATGTATTTAGAGGGTGTGTGTGTTTATGTATGACTGTGCCTGATGTCTCATTTGTTACATTTATTAACCTGTGAGTGCACGTGCCTATATAGTGTGACTAATTGTTGGCATCAAATGAAATTGGTGTGAGTGAGCATGGTGTGTGTGTGTGAGACCCTGCTTAAAAATGAGCTGTCCTGAGGTGCATATTAGATTGAGTGGTGACTCAGTTTTAACCCAATGGAAACAGGTGTGGATGTGCGCAAGAGAGCGCACTCTTTAATAAATTGGTATCTTACTCAGCTGTATGGTTCTGAATGAACCCCTTGTGAGTTGTCATGGGGAGTGTGTGTGTGTGTCAGCGTGTCTTACAACCCCCAGAATCCCTGTCAGATACGCATATAATGATGACTGGCAAATAATTTGGTCAAACGCAAATGCTCATGGGTGTGTTTCTCTTGTATTTTTTACTAATTGGTGATTACCAATTAACCCAGTATCAATATGTACAGATGTGTACATGAGTGGTTTCCTGTTTAAAATGTCCATGGCATTAAATTAACCTGATTTAGAAGCAGAAATAGTATTATCATGTATACAGAGCACAATGAAATTCTTACTTGCTTGTCCAACCAACATGATGCACGTCAACACTTGATGGCACAATGATAAACAAGAATATAATAAAATACATAACTCCATAATATGTTGTGTATTGGAGTGTGCATGTTAGGTTGAGTAATATAACACAGATGTTCAGGTGACTATGCCTTGCAAAGCACTGCTTTTTCATCCAGGAAGTTGAGGGTAATTTTAAATTAACCTTATGCAAGTGGGTATGAAAGTCACATCCTATTCATACGTGCATCTCAAGTTTTCTAGATAGGTTCTGAATGAGTGAGTGTGCCCTGCAATTAGCACTTCTAATCTAGAAGACAAACTTATTATAATGTACTTCCTCAGAGCTCCAAGTGGTTTGTTTTGAGTTCTGGCCCAGCTATGGTTCATTTGGAGTGAACATGTTCTTCTCAATTCCAAAATAATTTATTTTTAATATTTTGATTTACATTCACATAACAATAATGTGTAATTTGCATTCAGTCAGTATACATTTAAGCATAACAGACAGACCACACAAACCTGCAACCAGTGCAAGACTCCTTTCTCCCATGTTCACAGCATATGCTAAAGCATACCTGAAGCTTTATAATGAAAAAGTGAGGTAAGATAATAGACAGATCAATTTAACACTTACAATATTGGTTATATTCATATATAAGCATGCAGTGTAAATGTATTCAGTGTGACCTGTTGCTAAAGCTTTACTTCTAAAAGATAATTCCTCACCTCAGCATGCATTACTGAGATGTTAGCTCTTTTCCAGGCCTGCTCTCCAAAGTGTGAACCAATACATGAAGGCTTACTTTCATTGTTTGCACTGTGGCAATTTTCACCTTTATAATAGAAGCTATGAAACAGTGTAGCAGAAGCAAGTGCAAAGCAGTGTAAAAGAAATGGACTGCACAGACATGTGAGACAAAATACACAGGATACGAGACAAGATTCAAGAAAATGAGGCATTACACAAAAGTATGAAATGATCTTGTTATTTGTATAACAGCAAGAGTTCTTTGTTTGCCTTTAAACTGACAAAGAATAGACAAAAGGCAAAATACAGCTGCTTTATTTTTTGAAATAAAGCTCCTTTAATAGCAAGCTAGTGCAATGAATACTTAAAACGGTAATTTGAAGATGATTTTGTGATTTTAAGGTATAATATCATAGTACATGAAGTAACATCTCATGACCTACACTATTTTTATTTAATGAATTTAATCATTAGTATAACATAACATTCTACAAATCCCTTAATCCAATTAAGGGTTATGGGAGGGTTAGACCCCATCGTCTCAGCATTGGGTACATTGCCTGTAATAGCCCTGGAAGAACCTCCAGACGACTACAGGGGTCACTTATTTATTTATTAAGATCAGGGTAATTCATTCAAAGTTTCAAATAGAGACAGCAGTTGCAATTTGACCTACCTGCTTAAACTGAGATGAGTAAACTAAAGAAACACTACTATAAAGCAAAAAGAAGACCACATAAATTATCTCAACCTGTAGGGTTCAGCAATGGAAAACACCACCTGTCGTGAGCATGGCTTAAATTCACTTGGATACGATACCAGTCACTCATCAGTTCATCTTTTCTATGGGCTAAATCATACATCTGAGCAGGCAGAAAATGGATTTCACTGCACACATCTAAATAATAACATTGAGGCATAGACAGACAGAGAGGGTGTACAGTATATTCCAGTTGTGTGAGTGGCACATTCGGGACCACTAATAAATGAGATATGAACTCTAAATGCCTCAAGGTCTGTCCTCTTCTCTTTACAGGAAAGTACCAGAAATGTTCAGACTAAGCCAATGAATCAGTAGCTGTCACGTTTTAGTCAGGGCTCCTCACCTGGCTTACATTTATTCATTCATTTATTTATTTATTGTCATTTTTGTTCATTTCTAAATATTGTTCATCATTTTCAATCACTTTTCTTAATATTGTTCTGTTCATTTATTATTTTCCTGATATGTGTTTTCTGTTTATTTATTACTAGCTGTACCCAATGGCTTGCCCACATGAAACAGGACAAACTTTAAAAATCAATAGATGCTGGCACTATATCTGATCGTGTTCAGCTCTGATGGGAATGCATTTCCTGTGTGGGGAGAAAAGCAAATGGCCGTGATATTTCTGGCAATCAGCAGCTACACTCTAAAACACATGGAGCTCTGATCTCTCTCTCAAAAACTTCAAACATTACTCCTTAACAATCTGTAGTTGAAAATGTCTGTTGAATGAGCAGGTTATCGCTACCTAACCGGAGGCAAGATACACTCCAACACGTAGTGAGACGTAGACTAACTTGAACAGAGGCTGGCTAGTGAATGAGGAAGGCCCCACCCCCCTGCTCTTGGCCCACAGCCACTCTATTGGATTTACATAAATACATCAGTACTGCAAGCGAATGACGACACTTAGCGCGATGAAAGAAGTTGCAAAAACAACCGGAAAGTTCAAGAAAATTATAGAAAACAACCAGATCTAAATCCTTTAAGTATTTCTCTCATGAAAAGCAGACAGACATACAGACAGAATGTGATTGGACCACAACATTTTTAAAACCATTTCTTAGAGAGCACCTATGGACCATGGGTAACCTACATTCCAAAGTCCTCATGGTTCAGGAGATATTATGATGAGTGAGTGAGTGGTATTTGGTTTTTATATATATATATATATATATATATATATATATATATAGATTTAGTCTTTGTGTGCACAATTAAGTTCTACTACTGTATATTCCTTGTAATTTGTGGGTAGATCTTCATGAGGTGGGTACACCCTTGCCTCCCAGAGACTTGAAAGGCAGGCAGGGAAACCAAATTCCTTGGGATTAATTGTACACTCCTTGCAGAAGTTCTGCGAGTTGTGTTTAGTGAGTATTTCTTGGTTAGATTTCTGAATTTTGCTTTTGTTTATGGTTTTTACATTTCTGGATTTGCATTGGGTTGCCTTGGCTTTAGGCAAATCATTTGTCTTCATTTTGATTTTTAAATATTTTCTTTTATATACAATACAGTATATAGTAGTACTATTTAGTACTAGTAATGATACTAGATCTAAATACACCACCTCCACCCCACTGCTCTCAACTCTTCAGATGAATAAACACGCAAGCAACCTAACTGGCTGGGCTACAGAAAACCTTCCGGAGTCTGAGTGTGTAACATAACTGTCACCATAAACTGCTTTGCATTATATAAATAACATATACAGACTATTAGTGGGTGAACCTGTCAGGCTAGAGGAGCAGCAACCCTTTTCCTTAATGGTTTACATGAAATTCATTATTTTCTTAGTCATGAACATACTCTCCAGGTAGGAATGTGAATTTATTAGGATTATCTTTAGTCCACTGCTATCCAAATGCCTCACTGAATATGAAATAATAACACAAATCAAATCTTTGGCAGTTATTGAAAATCTTATAAAATATGTACTGTATTAATTAGTAAGATTTAATTAAAATATGCACTTCTAACAGACATTTCTATCTCAGCCTTTCATCCATTTATTCAACCCTCTTAACCTATTTACAGAATCATAGGAAAGCAGGGCTTATCCTTGCAGCATTAGGTCCAGAACTGGAAATGAGTTCTGGATGTGACATTCTTCATTGTAAGTTATATGCACACCGTGCCAAGTTAGAGGCAGCAATGAATAAAAAGAGAAAAATCTAACTAAAATATCTGCATAAAATACCATATAGTGTTAAAAAAGAGATATGCATCTCAATTCGTTCAAAAAGTTGTACTGTAGCATTGAAATTTCAAGTATATCCAAACATCTTCCAGTTTTCTGAACCCCCATTTGAAAGTGGAACTGGAGACTATCTTAGGAGCGCATCCAGTCACTTAGTACTAAATACACAGAAATATTATGGTAAATAAATTTAGCAGACATGTCCACATTTATTTTCTCTCTAATCAATTTTACTGCAAATCTGAATATATCAATTAATCACAGTCATTACTTTTTTAATTCCAAAAAATCCAAAGAAAAGAAACAAGTTATTAGACTGAGCTGCCAATTTGTTATTTTTTCCCAGTAAAAGCTACAGTTAACAAGAAAACCTGCTAAGTGGAAAAGGATGAAAGTCCCTGTTCCAGAGAATATCACACCTTCAACAGTGCAAAAAACAAGCCAAGTGCCAAAATGAAGTCGGCTACTGTCAAGAAGTATAAATGCTGACAAGTTACACTGAGGCGGATCAACAATTAATGTTCTAATTACTCTTTAATTAAAGCTGTAAATTAAATTAATCAATTTATATGCAAGCTTGAAAAAAATGAACAAAAAATGTTGCCCTTTTCATTGAAGAAATTAATTTTTGATCAGCACAAAAACACATGTCAGTAAAGTACTGGCATAATAACAGTTGAGTCAAGCAAAAGATCTTAATCTGACATGACAGACATGAGGAGATTTTGTTTGTCTGTTAAACGTACAAAATCTTCGGATGCACAGGAAATGAATTCTCGCCTATGACATAGTCATCAAAGGGGGTTATTTTGATAAACAGTAAAGGAAAGAGTAAAGAGGGGATTATTTGTGAAAATAAAATGCCAAAGTGCATGTTTTATGAAAGTACTGTATACAAAATGTGCACAAAGCTGTTCTCATGCTTCAGGTTTTTCTTAGAAAGATGTTTGCAGCTCTCCATGTGACAAAGATGTCAAGGTGAAAACCATAGTCCTTAGCACAGAAGGGCTCTTTAACCAAGTACAAGGAACTAAAAACAGCACAAAATGTAAAATGTGTTGACGTCAGGTAAGTTATGAACAAGAAACAGAGGTTAGAGTTCATTCTGAGCCTCTGAAAATGTTACAGATTGTGAAAAATACAATGACAAAAAAATCTGTTGACTCATGTAGACCACGTAATATAAAAAAGGGCTTACATATGTTTTAAACAAAATAAAGATCTTTAAGTGCTTAAAAAGAAATCTATACAATACAGTATCTTTTGTCTTAAAATGGAACTTACGGGACATACATAATTGGCATAAATACAAGAAGTACATACTTAATCTTCAGAGTCTGTTCTGGCAAATACTATTACAAAAAAATATGGCTAGTGATTCCATGCATGAAGTTACATTTTTACCCCTGAAATTAGACAGTAGATAAAATAATAGTTGGCCTAAACAAAGGCATTGGTAATATAGTCCCACATGACATTGATTCACTGTTTCAAATTACTATTTGGGTCATCAATACAACATGTCAAAAGTCAAAATAAGAAGAAGAAGAATTGAGAAGACATTCCAAGTACAGTACCACCTATACAGGGAGGAAAGCTACGGATGAGTTCCATAACTGCAATGTCACAGCCCTTACACTGGGCAGATGAAATTTGACTGGCAAATGATCTGTAAGAGCGGGTGCTAAGAATCCGCTACTCTCCTTACCAGAATTCGGCGTCGGTTCTTCTTGTCTTGCGGGCGACCTCGGTAGCGTAGCCGACTGAGTCTTTGATGTGTGGAAAGGCACAAAGAGATGGTCACCCCAGTTTTGTGGACTATTTGCCAGTTATATTTATTTCTTTAAGAACACAACGGTGGACATACCGCACTGAGCTACACAAAAACCACTTCTATGTTTTTTTTTCTATCTTTATCTCTCTACTCCACCCACCAAATTTCTCCTCCCTTAAACAATCTATCAATTAACTTTATTGAAATTTCCTGATATGAACTCCTGCTTACATTACTCCCTTACCCCATAAGAAATGTCCTCATTTCAGTAACATTTTTCAGAAATATAGTAAAAGCAACAACAATGTAGGTGAACCACAATCAGACCTTACCTAAATAGTAATTAAACAGTATTACTTAATTAAAGGCAGATTTCCCCATAAAATGAGAAGTGCTCTCTCTTGGCTGGAGAGGGGACACCGGCCCCCTCTTTGGAGACTTCATGATGCGTCCCCTTATCTAAGGAAACTATGGTCACAGTTTGGTCGTGTTATACTAGATAATGGACTGTTGTATCGACGCTTGTGCCAACCTTCTCACAGAACAGTTAAACAAATTATTATTCCTACCTCACTGATTCCCCAAGTACTCTATTATGTTCATGGACACCCAGCAGCTGGTCATTATGGATTGGCCAAAACAATGGACAGAGCAACACAGTCTTTTTACTGGCCTTATATGTCTTCAGACATTGCTAATTACTGTCAACAATGTGCTGCTTGTCAGTCCAGGCGGTCCCCTGTACCTCGCCCACGGGCTCCTTTGGTTTCCATTTCTCCTGAACGGCCTTTTCAGATTGTTGCTGCAGATATAACAGAATTGCCAGTTTCCACGAAAGGCCACCATTATGTGTTAGTGCTAATGGATCTTTATACTAAATTTGTCAACCTCTATCCGTTAAGGGATCAGACTGCTGTCTCAGTTGCACGTTGTATTTTTGAACAATTTATCCCACCGCTGCCACCAGTGTAAGAGCGGGTGCTAAGAATCCGCTACTCTCCTTACCAGAATTCGGCGTCGGTTCTTCTTGTCTTGCGGGCGACCTCGGTAGCGTAGCCGACTGAGTCTTCGATGTGTGGAAAGGCACAAAGAGATGGTCACCCCAGTTTTGTGGACTATTTGCCAGTTATATTTATTTCTTTAAGAACACAACGGTGGACATACCGCACTGAGCTACACAAAAACCACTTCTATGTTTTTTTTTCTATCTTTATCTCTCTACTCCACCCACCAAATTTCTCCTCCCTTAAACAATCTATCAATTAACTTTATTGAAATTTCCTGATATGAACTCCTGCTTACAGATCCAAAACGTTTGTATAGGAAAGGCTACACATTTTTAAGTGGAGTGGGCGGCAGATAAAGGTAAAGACCCTTAGAAGGCGTCAGTCAGCATTCTTACAGCTCTTAACTTCATAACCACTGAGAAAGATGCAAGATGGGAAACCAGTTCTAAACAGCTACCAAGATGACTGCTTTTATCTAAACACATATTATAAGGAGTCTCTTGATGGCAGATGATAACCGCTTAACTGGCAAAACAAAATTCTTTCTATCTTTGGTAAACTCATAGAAAACATTCCAGATTAACAACTTTAATAAGAAAGAAAACCTCAAGCACACTCACATAGCATGTTTCTTCATTATTTAGACCAGGGGTGTTGAACTCCAGTCCTGGAAGGCTACAGTGGCTGCAGGTTTTCATTCTAACCATCTTCTTAATTAGTGACCAGTTTTTGATGCCAATTAACTTCTTTAGCCTCAGCTTTAATTAGCTTGACTCATGCCCCTTAGTTGTTTTTTCCTTAATTAGCAGCCGGACAGTAATGAGACATAAAACAAACAGGACATGACCAGCTCACCTGTACCCATCAAACAAAATCTGAAAATAAAGATGAAGGTCTCAGTAAGGCTGATCCCTAAGGTTACCAAAACATTTCAGGAGTTCTTAGAAAAAAACAGAATATTTTATATTATTTTTTACAGTTTATTCACAAGAAACACCATAGGGAAGTATTATTTATAATATACTTTAAATTAAAATGCAGTACAATTTACAACACCTTAAAGAATGTATTTCATATTTTTCAAGTCATTTCTTCACAATGATACATGCTAATTAGCCACATGAAATTGCATTAAATAATATTTTTTTAATTATAAATTTTAAAAAACACCTAGCCTTTATTAATAGAGGTGTAGGGTACTGAGGACTCAATGACCAAACAATAACTCAAAGCTTACTGCATATGTACTCTTTGAAGCAGAAAAGGTTTTAATTTAAAAAAAAATAGTTCTGCTTTTTTGGGGACTGATTGTGATAACAAAAGTAAACTGAAAATACTACAGTTTATCACAGATTTCTGGTGCAATTTTCTTGAGATAAGGATAAGTTTGCCGTTTGTCCGTCTGCATACAGTGGCTGTCATGGGTGGAGTTTTGTCTCACCTACCCCCCATTTGTCAGAGTCCCAAAGCTGTGCCAGTCCTAATCTTTCAACTGTTATGTTCTGTCACAACTTTTAACATTGCAGATATGTGGTACAATCATATGATTATTTTTTTTAAAAGGTGCCTACATTTTAATTATTCTATTCTATGTTGTTACTTTAGCCTTCAGAGTGAGATTCGTATCAGGTGCAGCGTGGTTGTGAAGAGTTTCATTGTACTTTATACACATAACAATTATTCTGAACTATACTGGTTCCACTGGATTACATTTCTCATAAAAGCCTTCATTTTTGAAAGAGTAATGCCACAGCACATCAATTATAAACTTGCAGGGCCAATGAACTCTCTTTATTATACATTTTCTGTGGAGAGTTGTACACTTGAGGTTGGGAGCATGCATTGATACAGCGCGTTACTGCACCCAAAACACAACAAATCACCTCAGGATTCCAAATTACGACCAGATGCAGCCATGCAATGGGTGACACCTCATCACCATACTAGTTTGAATGGAGAGGAACAGTGTGAAGTTTATTTTACAGTGGCTGGAGTGCCAATCCTGCTACCAACCCCCACGTTTTCCCTGCAAGTTGGAGGACTAGATGCAGGATAACATCATACCCAGGACAGAGCAATTGCAGGTTAAGGGCCACCTCAAGGGTGGAATCACTTTTATGGGATTCGAACTGGCAATCTTCGATGACTGGCGCAGATCCCTTGCCTCAGAGCCAACACTGCCATTACATATGCATGATAAGAAAATTCTGAGAAAGTGAAAAAGGCAGAGTGTGAGATAGAGCCAAACCATAATAAAATAGATGGAAGCTCCAGAAAACAATTACCAAATTTTATAGGGCATGCTGAGTTGCTCTTGGTGAGGATTCAGTAATAACTTAGGATTGAGTGAGCAAATTCATTGACACTCAATAATGCCAATCAATAAATAAATACATGGGGAGAATGTGTAAACTCAATGCAGACTGTGGTGCTGTAACACAGGAATGACAGCTCTGTGCTACCTCTCTGTCTAAGCTAAAAACATCTGCACTAAAGTTTCTAAAGTTCAACACGGTTAAAACTAAATGTATTGTATGCTCCTAATGTCTTTTCAGTTCTTGTCACTTGATTGCATGCTACATGTGTGCTCTATCTTTCTCTCGCTAGACCACTAAACCAGAAGTATGCATTATGATACCAGACGTCAACAGGCAATGTCGTCATGAAATAACGAGATAAGCTTTTGTATGGTGAAAGACGTAGGATGAAGTTTGACCACATTATTGTCCAGTTGTCTGAATAATAGAGGCAGCAATTCCCATCTGGGTATCAGTATTAAATAATGTTAATAACAGCATTTGAAGATGACTTTTCAAGGTGTAAAGTATATACAGGTAGGTCCCAGGGTATGGACATCTGACCTACGACTTACGAATGTGGCCACAGCTGCGACACATGCGCCTCAGTAACTGCCGCTCCGTCATCTTCAGCATGGAGATGCTGCAAGCGGTGGCTGGACAGAGGCTGGAGGTGGGCGATTTCGCTGCTCGCGCAATGTAGTGCCCCTCAGGTGGCTCCCGGTGGCAAGCGGTTTCACTGCCCGCCCACCACATACGGCTTTCCCGTTCGTTCTCAGTGTGCGGCTGGTAATGCCGCAAGCGGTGGCTGGATGGAGGCTGGGGGGGGAGATTGAGGGTGAACGGGGCGGCAGAGGGGTAGCATTGTAGTGTGCATCGGATGGTTGCCTATTGAATGGGGCAATTCACTACCCGCCTTTGGTTGCACCGTGTTCGTTCTAGGTGGGCGCACGCTGCAGGCAGCATACTGTAGTGGAGGTGACTGTGAGGTGGGCTGGTGATGAACTGCCCCTCGATGCCCCCATTCATTCTCAATAGCAAGCCTGCTTGTACTGTTACGTACATAGCAGGAAGTTGTCTCTTGTCAGTACATCAGACGCGTTGACAACTGGTGCCTTCCTGCTATGATAGCGTGTACAGTGCTGTGCAGAAGAGCTCATCTTAACCTTTTTTCTTCACCCTTCAACAATGTCTCTGAAGCACAAATCTGATGCAAGTGCTGGTGATATAGTAAAGAAGAGAAAAACCATCACCATTGAAAATAAAGTAGAAATAATAAAAACGTCAGAGAGAAGTGAAACTCCATCATTCATTGGCAGAGCACTTGGTTACAGTCAGTCAACAATAGCATTTATTAAAATAATGTACCTGTTCCAACTTACATACAAATTCAACTTAAGAACAAACCTACAGTCCCTATCTCATACGTAACCTGGGGACTGCCTGTAGTGGAGGAAACTGCACATAATGATGCTGAAAGGTTGCCACAGAAGAAGATGAACAGTGAAGTAAAATGTACAGTCAGCCTCCTTTTAAAATGGTATAATGTCACAATAAGGGATTGCTTTTTTGTCTTCCTAAAATAACATGAATACACTATTTTGCAGTATGTGTGCAATTTCAACATGTGGATAAATACTTAATAACACTTTTAGCTTAAAAAAAGGGAGGTGTTTGGTAAATTTTAATGGTTTTTGTTTTCACATTGTGACCCTGGTAGACTTCATCTCTGTTATAAAAGGCAAAATCAGGCTATATATATATATTTTTTTTTAGAAAAATTCTTATATTAGAACACAATTTAATGTAGCAAATTAATATATACCCTGATTGTGAAGAAATAACCTTGGCTTGAAAAACACCTAATTTATCCTTTAATAAATATCCATACCACAGTTCAAACAAGCAGTTCCCTAAGAGACAATGACTGGAGTGTAATTATTGCATATCTCTCCTTAAAGCCCCCAGTGGGATGAATTAGGTTAACATTATAACACATACATCGTTTCAATCCTCACGCTTCCTTATCAAGTCCTCTAAGATGTTTTTTTGTCATATCATGCGTTACTTTTGTAAGCCTCTTACTTCTTTGCTGTACCAACCCCTAACCCCCAGCAGATTCTTTTCAACTAATGTATTGTCTCAGTGTTATATTCTAGCAAAATAATAATAAAACACAAGTAAAATAAATAATAAAATAGTAAGGTTTATATCTCTTCCCGGAAATTATTTCCAATATAGGTAGTTGTTACAAGGCATCAGAATACACAACAAATTTAACTTTTACTCAGCTGGCATTTGAAGTGATTTATCTGGAAAAAATGTTAACAGAAACTTTTTACATACAAAAAGTTGTTTTCTTGTAAAATTTATGAGCTTTAAACTAAAAAAAAATTTTCATGCTAGCTAACATAGTAACAGCAATCAATCAATTTAGCCTTTCATTTTCCATTTTCTTTAAACATTCCAAAAATGGTAACACGTGTGGATTGACCAGTATCAAAAAACAATTACTCCTGCTCCCCAAACTCTCAGGTCCAAATGGCTCAAAAGGCCGTTTTAATAACTTTTTAATTCACATCACCAAGAAAAGTCTAAGGCAGGAAGCCAAGCTATTATAACTGTTTACTTCCACCCAGATGAGCAAAAAAAAAAAGCCTCCAAGCCAGACAGCGGACCTCTTTCCATTTTAATATTTATGGTATAATTAAATTTTCCTGTTACCTTGGTTCCTTCACTTACCTTTGCTAGGCAGTTAGCCCCTGCAGAAGATATTTGTGAAACATCACAGCATGGATGCACTCCAACAATGTGAGTAACAACAGTGAGTTTGTTAATTTGATTTGGAAAGCGGCCCATAAGCATGCTGAGTTCCCTTATGACTTGGACCATCCATCAACACAGCAACAACATTGCATACAGAACCTCTAAACTGCCAGAAAACGGAACCTACTGTAAACATGAAGGAGCCATTTGAAACACAGCACCAGATATTGTTCTTGGAAACCATTAGGAGATGTACAAACTACTTATACATTTGAAGTTGATATGGCAGTTGGCATGATGTAAGGAAATATGCAACTAATTTGGGGACTTTGCTGAAGTTTGCAATTTGTAGAAATAATCTTTATAGTACCTGTCTTTACACCAGACTGACATTCATAGGCATTTAAAGGGAGCTCCAATTATGTTTTCACCTCAACTACTCTCTAGTTCCACTATGCACATCCATATTAGAGTCCATAATACTGTATGGACATTGGCACAAAATGGACTAGTTTCCAAATGGATTTTGCTCTCAGTAGTAAACCGTGTCTGCCTTTTATGAGCGACAAGCCTGTCTCTTAGGTTTGTTAATAAGTATCTAATGTGTACATCAGAAAATGATTATGCAGGTCTACATAAAATCTTTCTATTACACAGCAATTATAACAATAAATAAATACATCAAATTTGCATCTGTTCTAAATGTTCTTAAGTTGTACGTTTTGCTTGTTTTTTATTCTAGATTTTACTTTTTTTTAATAACGTAGTCAGATCAACTGAAGATTCATATCGATTTTGCTATTGTGATGATTATTATACCCTTTTGTTATATTCTAGGTTAGTCCGGTTACAAATGACGCCACACAGATAAGCCCTGTTGCCACTTTGATTCATGTATTCCTCTCTTCATCGTTTCTCATTAAACCACATCAGGAGTTCATATAGTAAATAATAATCACCTTTTCCATCAGTATATTTTATAAAAACTGAAAAACACCCTATCACCGTTGTCTTTTTCAGACTTTGCTTCTTCTTCTAATACGTTCAAATAAAAAAGTCAATATTAAAGAAAGTTTGACTGAACTTGGTCAAATCATAGTAAACAAATAGCATACATCGGTCAGCTTTACAATTAAGGTTGTCTGTAATCAATGGCTTCAATGAGACAATTTAAAGTTGTTCTACCAATTACTAGAATACATCAGACTCATTTAAAAAGGATGGATTTCATCTTTCCCATCAGTAATTGTCATTTTCTAATTTTAGGCACAGAATAGCTAAAGAGGCTGAACATTTGAAGAGGACAAATTCTTTGGGAGGTGAAAAAAAAACAGTGGCGAATTAAGGTAAGGGCAGTCCTAAATTCTAAATAATTTAAAATAGGCTATATATAAAAATAAGTATATATTTATATAAAATATACCAGTAGAAAAATAGATTTTAAATAAAGCTGCAACAAAATTAACATAGTATAGGTATAAACACATTTTGTAGGAACCAGTGCACAACAGTATTTAACAGAAGGTGTCACATGGTTGGGTGGCTGAAAATAATATAATGGAATAATATGTGCACTTATTTATTAATGTCCAAATTCTTAGCTCTATTAGAATGACAGTATCTTTCACCCATGGTGACTAAGATGATTGCACACATGACAATGCTACCAAACTAGAAGGCGGCTCATAAATAGCTACTCAGATCACACAGGCCACATTATCAGTGCATTGTTTAGCATGTCAAACCGACTTTGATAACTAAAAAAGGGAGCAGGCCACTTCACATGATGAAAATCACTAACCACAAATTAACATTATTTTTTTTTAATCAAAACCTGTCAGAAATGTTTTTGCCAGTATGAGCTATTAACTGCAAAAGTAGAATCTTAAAATCTTTTTATTGAGACGTGTTGAGCTGATAAACCCCTGAATGAGGGCATTAATTCCCACTTTTGGAGACCTTTAATAGAAGAAGTTGTAGTCGTGTCAGCAGATGTACTAGTAGTAGTAGTACTGTCACATGTACAGAGTATAGTGACGTTCCTACTTGTAAGTCACTATATACAATGTACTCCTTACTCCTGCTTGTGGGTGAAAAAGCAAGCTATCTTGATAGCAAGCACATTAACAGAGAACTATCAATTGTCCAGATCACTTAGTTTCACAATCACAGGATGTGTTATAAACAGAACTATTGGAATTGATAATATAACATGCTGCACTGACATACCCACCTGGGTGCTCTATTCAATAATTTGTACTATGCGGAGTGTGTTTTAGTTACCTCACTGAAAAGTAAGAATCTAAAACACAGGACAAATAAAGGTATAAGTTAGGAATATATATATATATATATATATATATATATATATATATATATATATATATATATATATATATATATATATATATATTGGGGCTAGTTTTCTAGGAAACCTAAAATGTCTTTTTACTATATGTTTAGAATGTTTTTTTCATAAATATGAAAATATACTGACCTCAGATGTTTTGACCTCAGCATGGTGGTGCAGTGTTAATAGTTTCTACTTGACAAGTACTTAATTTTAAGTTTAAATAGTGATCCTGTTCACTGTCTATATCAAGCTTACACACTGCCACATCCAAGTGCTTGGGTAGCATCTTGATGACTCCAGCAAGGTAAGAAAACCATTTGTAGTGTCAGAGAATAAGTGATTACTATCAATCTCTTCTCTCTTCCCCAAAAGACAAGGTCAAGTCTGGGACAGACCATGATGTCACTTCTGGCATAGCCCTGGATGCTATGCCTTATCCGTCCCAAAAACTATTTAAATGGTGAAGAAACTGAAACTTGGTGGCAATTTGGATTACGCTTGCTTAGCAAATGGAACTCCAGGGCAGGGAAGACCTTTTCACAGGTAGAAAGCACATGGGATGCAAGATGTCAGTTTCTTTGAACACTTTTTTTGCTATTTTGAATTAAACTGGGTACCCAGCTAGTCCTCTACACTGCCTCTCTTCTTGGTTTTCCTTTATTGGCAGAATCATAGCACTCAATACTTGCCTGCATATAAGCAACAGAATGTTCTTTAGTGGGAAGAGTCTGTGTGAATAGATAGAATTGAATTGATAGATTAAATAGAATTGATAGTGAAAGTTTAAACTGAGCAATTTCTAATTTAAATATATGAACATTCTGCTTGGTGTTTGTGTATTTAAAGAACCCTATTTGCTTATCTTGACTAAATATGACCCAATAACTTAAAAGCACAAACAAAAATTAATTAATCATTTATGTCTTATGGGCTGAAAGGTTTCACATTTTCTCAGCTTAGCTCTCATATTCCAAAGATGTGCCGTTTTGATTAATTTAGGCCTCCTAATTGAGTATGTGGGTGCAGATGTGTGTGCTACTTAGTGCACTCAGTTTGGAATTTTTTTGTATATTATATGGGTTGTCACGTTCTGTGTGGTTTGTGGTGATAATGAAAGTGATACCATAAGGGTTTCACCAACTTCACTAACTGAATAATTCTGTAAATTGAATCTACTACTTTTGTACATATTTTGACTAGGGTTAGATGCTGGGGATATTAATTGGAAATAGGTGAGGAAAGGCTGAGAGCAGAGAAAACAGAAAATGCCTGGGATAAGGGGAGATGGGAAAAAATAGAAACCCTAATACCCAAGGTCATATTGCCCTTGACTAATAGCATTTTTGGTTAGGTTAATCTCTGGTTGGCATTCAAGTGTTAAAGACGCCGTGTGGGAGTAAAACCACCGTTGGGGGGAAAAAAAGGCCAGAAGCAGAATAATCAGAACATAAGGATATGTTAGGAGACACTTGTTAAATATTGTTTGGACATGCAATATGAACTTAACAGCTTTTAGCTTTGAGAAAAGGACAGAAATCGGGATTTTTTTTTTATACTTGTTTCTGTTTTGTATTAAAAGGTATTGTAACAATCCATGGTATGGCAAAGGAAGGACCGACGCAGACTAAAACAAATCTAAGGCATACTCGAGGATCTCTCTCCTCATGAACTGTTGTGCCACACTGGAAGTGTTCTTTTCTTTGCATAGTCCAGACTTCCTGAGCTGTTCAGAGCAGATCCTTGTCTCTTTAACATGTACGACTCCACAGCTCCTCCTTTAGATTGTCACCTGACTGTTCTCTCACAGGTCTGAGTGGCTAGAGTTTTTTTTAAACAGTGGTTCAGGAGATAGGACTATGGATGAGGACCCATATCAGATGAATACTGACCAGTCACCAGTACCAAGAAGACTAAAACTGTAAAAGAGCTTTAGTTCTGCATTGAGAAAAATATTTCTTGTAAGACTGAGCTAATCCACACTTCCAAGGAGTAGAGATGGCTTCCTTTTCTTAATTTGCTATGTAAAGTGGTTGCTGGAGGTACAAGTAGTTGTTCTGGTTTCTTTTAGGAGAATCTGGAGATGTCAGCTAGAAGGGAGAAAATTGAGAATGTGTGGCAGATGTGATCCTTTGGTACTTCTGCAATTTTAAGTACTTAGTGGAGTTTTAACTACTTTTGTAAGCTGTCTAATAAGTAATTTATCACACTGTTCCTGTTTATTGTGGGAAATGGTTACTTATGTGAGATACTTAGGTGATAGGAATTTGTTTTCGGGGTACTAGTGCCATCTAATTTCAATAGACAACATGATTGTTCAGATCTTATGGTTGTACAGAGCTCATTTGTGCCAAAGCATGATCTGGTTTGCCATCAGGGGTTGATTTTTGGCTTGCACTCAATGCACTCAGTGGTGCCAGCATGAGCTCCAGCTCACACTAGTTTTAAAGAAGGTAGAGAAAATTAGTCATGCATCATTTTCAATGAATACAACGGAGACAGGGCATTTTCACATTGTCTTTCTTCTTTTAATAAATAGTTGCATGGCAGAGAGAAGTATTTAATTATGAAAACTGTTTAATATACAGTACATTCTTTTTTGGGGTGGTAGGAAAGCACTGCTCATATGTAATGATTCATGAAAAACTGTAATTAGTGCAAGGTATTCAACAGATATTATATTGATCTCTTTAGAAATGTCACTTCTATTGAATTTGAAAGCTGCTATAACAAACTGTCATGCAAAGGTCACATTGCTAATTAGAAGAACAACATGGTCCCTGTGTGTTTCCTGTCCACCCTTTTAAAGCACAGTGACTAATGCCGTTTTGCATAAATGAAGGGTAAGTGCCTTTTTTACTTCTGGGGATAGCATCATAAAATGTAATAAACCTGCCGAGTGTAAACATATTGCATTCACCTGTTTAACAAATGATAGTTTTGAGAGATGCTGAGTGGTCTGCATGGCAAAGAGATTTAAAATACAAATGACTTAATATGTTTGATTTTAATTTTTTTCTGTTGTGCAAGATATATAAAGATAAAGCTGAAGAGGGGAAGCAAAGGCAGAGCAGGCCTTGAACAGAAACAACATTTTTCCACTTGGATATATTTATTGCTTTAAGCTTCAAAATTTTCTGATATGCAGTTATTTACAAGATAAGAATCAACAACATTTTTTTTCTTTTTTGTTCATTGGTAGCAGCCATGGGTTTCTGCTGATGATGTACAAATATCTTCTTAATCAATCTGTTCATCATCAATCACTTAATAGGGTCATGCGCAAGTGCTTTTTCCAGCTACACCTGGTGTTAAGGGGGATCACCAACACTCACTCACCTAACAACACTCAAGTTAAAAATTGTATAACTTTGGGAAATGGGAGACAAACTGGTGTACCTGGAGAACACCAAATTAAATATGGTGAGAATATGAAAATTCTAGACAACCATTAATCAAGCAGGGAATCATTATGATATGGTAAACTGAGGACCACATCACCAAGCACAAAAAAAACCAAAAAACTGCAAATTAAATTAACAAACACATCAACACATAATAAATTATGAGAAAACAAAAAAGATATATTTCAACTAATATAACAATAAAATGGGCAGATAGTACAGCTTGTAAGGAAACTCAATTAGAGAGAAAGCAATTACTAGTATAACTGACTAAAACACAAGAGATTAAGCTAAGTTTTAAGTGTCATTTGAGCAAAATGAGGAATCAATGAATGCTGCATAATGTGTCTTTGAGAAGTGTGAAAAGTCCAATATCAGAGAAGGGTAGGAGGTAGGAAACAATGGCAGATAATCTGGAATGTTAGAATTAATACACTAGCAGAATTTTGAAGCTAATCTATACTGTACAAGAACCTCAAGTTTAATTTTGATGTAGAACATTAAGCTTGTCTACTGATAAAAGTTAAGGACCTGTTTTAATTTTGAAACATGCAGAGTTTTCAGAATCCCGACTATGCTGGAGAACATCTCATATACGATGGAAATTTGGCAGCCATTTTTTTAAAAATCTAAAACAGAGTATGCCATGGCCCAATACTTAGTTTTTCTCTAAATTTATTTCCTCTAAGGCTGAAGGACATATTTCAAGAAAAGGCTTTATGCTTAGCCTGAGATTAGGGGATCAACTGCAACCGAACTACCAGTGGTTAGATGGCTACAAGATTTACAGGAAGATATAATCCCTTTTGCCTTATCATCCAGCTTGTTATCCCCCTTTTCCATGTTAATAACACAAAAGGAGCAAAAAAATTGCCAGTTGAGGTATTTCTCTGATGCGTTATCATATAGAAGAGGATTATTGTCAGCTGGAGCACCATATTCTAGAGAAGTAGTTAGGAACCTGTTGTACACGTATGTCTTCGGTCTTGTAATTCTTTATTGGTATTGGTGCTATTAATTTATGGTATTGTCTCCCTCTAAATATTTCAAAGGACACACCTTGGGGTATATCACTGTACTAAATACTATTGTCATGATTTCTAAAACAAACAAAAAAAAACATACTGTACTTGAAATCATTATGTGCTAGATAATCTTTGCATATTATGATGGAACCAGAGGTAGTGACAGCTTTTTGTGGTCAGCAGGGAATGCCATTTAGATTTTTGGCTCTCACCACTGCAGACTTCAGGCATTTAGGAGCCTAGAATAAATATACAGGACAGAATGGAGGTTGAGTTTCTCCAAGCTGCTAGAGGACAATATATTTTAGCTTCACTAGAGTACTGGGAAGGACAGCCAATCTAGTCTTAGCCAATACAACTTTACAGTGCAGGAAATAACCTGGAACACTTAGTGGTTTTGTGATATCACCTTGGATTGAGAAAGTTATCCCTACTTGGTGAATGAAACCATTCTGTAACCAGGCTTAAAAAAGCCTCTAGACTTTGGACTTGGTAAGCTAAGAATTGAGAGGTGGACGTGGTGTTTAGAAAGGTGAGCAGGTATGGTTAGTCACAGGAAAACGTCATTTATTTAAATTATTTGGTACTGCATCTGTACTCCGCTGTGTTCATTCCTGCCATTTTGACTTTCTGCTTCTGTGCCTGAGTCTGCTCACAAGCACCCTACAATCCAGTTTTAGCAAACAAGTACCATTTTGATTAATTATTGGCAATAGTTTTTACTTACCAGAATTCATTTTCTCTTATTATGTGACCCTGATCTAGAAGAGTGTCCTATTAGAGGTTAAGTGATAATCAACAATTCCACAATCACTTCCTCAGCTGCAGACATTTTCTATATGCTCAAACTCAATATATAAATATATCAAATAAATAAAGCAAAAAAAAAGGCAAGATCAAATTAACACACAACTGTGCTGTAGTAGTTTGTCTGAGGTGAGTAATTGAAGTGGCCAGGAGGGTTAAGTGCCTTCTCTTTCTTTCTCTAAAAGGCTGAAGAAAATGAACTTTTGGTGATGTGACTATCAAAGTGATGCAGGTCAACAGCCCTGATGCACATATCTTCCATTCGCACATTGGGACTTTTCACTGTCACAGCTTTTCAGAAATGCTGTAAGTGCTAATTAAGCACCACGACAGCAGCATTGCTTGCCTGTGATTCTCACTTCATGCTTATCCAATCTGTTGCTGAGCTCTGACCCCTGATAAACGTGACTCTTAAATATTATAACTTCTAAGTGGCAAAAAGTAAAGCAAACAAATGCTAGGCACTAAAATACAAACTTTCATTCAGCATTTTATACAGCACCTTCCATAACTTTAGATGCCACAAAGAGATGTTATTAGGATGAACCAGCACCATAATGAATAAAAATATGAATGCAACTCATACACCTCCAGTGTTACCGCATACTGTTAATTCAACATTACTCACAAAAGTGAGAATTTGGCTTTGAGTTCCATGAGTTAGAAGTCCCCATCACGACACGTCTGAGTCAATATAACCTGCGATACTGTGCACTGTTTGAATCACTTGAAGCAATCCATATCACTCATTACAATTTACAAATTAGAGACAATTTCTGACAGCTACCATTTCTGCTACTTATGTAACTGGCAACAAATGTTTTTTTGGCCTAAAACAGATTTATATTTTTCATCAGTGCTCAAAGCAGCTAATCTTTTGCAATTCCACCTTTCACAAATCTTCTATGAATTCACAGACTGAGGTTATTTCATTCAAAGTTTGCACTGAATGCATTATCAGGCAGCTAATAATCTCTTCCATAACGAAAATGATTACATTATTATGTTTGGTCCTCACCATTGCAGTCCCTGGATAACCCCTCTAGTCACACTAGAATGGACATTGCAACTGACAGTTCCTCAATTCCCACACCAAAGCAGTGTGCAGTACCTGCGTATTGAGTACGTCAGGGCTGTTACTGTAACGTTTGGCCTGAAGGGCTTATGGCTTTCATTCTCTGAATCAAAGTGTTTTATTGAACTCCATGTTTGATTAACTTCTTGTTAATTTGTTTCAGTGCTTCTTGCTACTCAGTCTTAACCTTAGGGCCTAGAGTGACAACAGATTTTTATTGCAGTGAACATTAAAGTCCGATTGAAGTTGTGAAGTGAAACTGTAAATAGACTGAAAACTTTCTTACTGATGAAACTTCTCTGCATGTAAATTATTATTGTCTTATCTGTTGCTACACAAAAGTTGAATTGATGTGCTTAATACTAATTCATTTTTTGTTAACACTACAGTGGTTAACAAAAGAGGTGACTTGAACTAGACAGTGTCATAGTGGTTAAGGCTTTGGACTTAAAAATCTTGAGATTCTGTGTTCCAGTCCCACTACTGACGCAGTGCTCCAAGAGGAAAAACAAAAGAAATGTAACCAATTCTATTTCAAATGTTGCAAGTCACCTTTGACATACTGTACTGTATATATAAATACTAATAATGAAAGAGAAAAGAAAGAGATTAGATCACCCTGGACCTTAAGACAAATTCCAGCTTGAGTTTGTACCAGCAGATGATCTGGTTTCAGAGCACTGGATTTCAATTTGCTCATGCAATCCTGAATAGGCTGATCTGTGTTCATGGCAAAATGCACAAGCTCTTGTGAGTCAAGCACTGAACAGCCGATCAACCATGGACAACAAGTCTGAGAAACAAAGGAAACAACCTTCGTGCTAGTGAAGCAAGAGGTGCTGTCGGCAGAGCGTGAAGATTATTGTCATATCCGGTAAAAGAGGAGCAACACAATAGCATGGGTTGCCAAGGAAAGGAAGATGGCATGGAGAAATATTACTGAAAGAATGAATGTGTAAAATGGTTAATCAGTGAAATCCATGTAAAGTTTGGGTTGTAAATTATTGCATTGTGCATAAAGGAATCCCTGGTGATCTAAATTTACTAAAAACGTTATATGTTCTCAAATAAACATTGTATTTTTTTTTTTTTTTTGCAATATGTCAGAGAGGCAAGATTGCGTTGGTTTAGACATGTGCAGAGGAGATATGCTGGGAATATTGGGAGGAGGATGCTTAAGGATAGAGCTGCCAGGCAAGAGAAAAGAGGAAGACCTAAGAGAAGGTTTATGTATGTGGTGTCAGAGGACATGCAGGTGATGGGTGTAACAGAACAAGATGCAGAGGACATAAAGATATGGAAGAAGATGATCCGCTGTGGCGACCCCTAACGGGAGCAGCTGAAAGAAGAATTTTTGATTTTTAAAAAGTCTATGATATTAAGTGTTCAGCATACATAGAGTTATTCTAGTCTTTACTGTGAGATGTCAAACACTATCCTTCCTGCACTGAACCCTGTATTGTCCAGTAATTATAGGACAAACGAAACCAGATTTTCTGTTATCACTGAGTATTTGATATACATACTTGCAATTTATTTGCAAAAGCCATCAGCCAAATGAACCACAATGCAATGCTGAATTAATAAGCATATTGAGTGTAAGCATTCACTGAAGAGGAGTTGTTAGAGCCAATCTTAGAAAGTTACTGTTAATGCTAAATTCACGTAAAGGTCTGCTAATTTCAATATAATGTCAGTTTCACATAGTTACTTAGATTACGGTATAATCTTTTGCAACCTGTAAGTTAACATGAAATAGAACTTCCTTAGCAATATGCGAGTGTTAATTAAGACAGTTAGAAAATAGTCTCACTTCTAGAAGCATGGACTGTCAGATTAGCTTACAAATAGCACATTGGCAGGCAGTTTTATGGCAGTCTATTGATCTTTCTACAACCTTTAAAGAACATATGAAAGTAAGTAACATTTTTGAAAGTATGACTTATGTCTACTGTAAATATAGTGAGAAATGAAACAAGATAAGTAAGCTTAAGCAGAAATTCTATTAAACAAGAGCTTTTCTTAGTAATATCAATTTTTTCTTCTTATTTTTGTGTGAATTATTTGCTTTGAATTTTACTAAAATTTTTAAAATGAAGATATTTGGATTGCTGCGGTGGGTTGGCACCCTGCCCAGGATTGGTTCCTGCCTTGTGCCCTGTGTTGGCTGGGATTGGCTCCAGCAGACCCCCGTGACCCTGTATTCGGATTCAGCGGGTTAGAAAATGGATGGATGGATGGATAGATATTTGGATTGTGGAATTATTTGAATACATGTCACACTATTGCCTGAATTGGTCTATGAAGGAAGCTAAAGCTGCAGAACCATAGAAATTCTGGACAAAAGGAAACTTAAAGAGTTTCTTCAGAAGCATTTCTTTAAAGGACGAGGTACTTCGCAGAAGGAACAATACTAAGCAGCCTGTTCCACCAGCAAGTCCATTATCTGTTATTGTTGCTCAGAAATGCCACCGATGTTTAAATTTGATTGCCCCACCTGCAACTCCTTGGAATTCTCCTTTGATGTTGGTTATTTATTTCTCTCTTAGGCAAATGCTACGTCAAGGTTAGGAATACTTTTGTGATCACCTTCAATCTATGTGTGGCATCTCCAAGTATTGTGAAAAGAATTGCCCTTAACAACAAAAAAAAACAAAAGGCAAAAAGACGACAAATGTCCATGATATGTATCAATTTCAGCTCAAAGTTATGAAGTGTAACACTGAACAAAAGTGTCATGTTATGGAAGATTGCTCTGATTAAGCATAATTAAAGCGATAATAAATCAGTCACTACTATGGGTATGCCATAATGTCTAAATGAGGACTGAATTCTTTGTTCTGGTCAGAATTTGGTGAAGGAGTTGATTGTGTCGATTGTTTTTGCAGGAAAGGGCATGATAATTGCAATGGCTTTCTCTGTGTCTTAAATAATACATCTTGGATCACCATTTCTGACAGGCCATTTAGGGCTTTTGATCTTAGAATGTTCTGCTCATTAATTATTACAACCTCAAAACGTTAATCTTGCACGTTAAACTTGCTGTTTTGCAGGTTAGTTTTAGAGAATTGATTGCCCCAGTAACTGAGTAGGATTTCGTCAAATCTTTCTTTCTGGCTCATTCCAGAAAGCAGGATTAGCAGGTTATTTGCATCTTTGGCTTCACGGATCATGTAATTCAAGCTTAATCTGTTCTAAAAACACAAGTTTGGCTAAATCTAGGTTTTCTGGAATGGAGTTAGCCCAATTTCTATGGATTGCAACTTACTCTAACTGGATTTCACACTAATCCTCCTTTCTAGAACAGAACCCCGGACATTGTGTGGCACAATATAACTAGGATTCCACCATAGTACACTAAAGCAGTTCTTTGTGGCCAATGACTAGATGTCACCAGAGTGAATTTTTTTGGAATAAGCAGACAGTTACATATGCTCGTATGACATATTCTGTTTAGAAACAGTGGTTAAACATTATCGGAGAAGAACAGGAAATGAGGACTAATAAAGAATGTTATTTCTATGATAGGAAGTTAGACCAATTTAGACAGACTACATTTTGAGTTAGAATTGGAGAACCAATTCAGGTCTTCAAAATTCTTAAAGACATCGATAATACCAATGCAGTAAAATTATTTTGTTATAATAAATACCAAATTTCATATTTAGACTTGGTGGAAATTCAGAAGTAATGCATTTAAGACTGAAGCCAAGAAGCACTTCTTCACAAAAACAGTCCCAAGAATCTAAAGGAAATTACTGATTCACACAGTTAAAAGGCATCTGGATCAGATACTGGGACATGTTAGCTATGTGCTGAAATAAAGACTCTGACGGACTGAATGATCTCTTCTTGCTTGTCAAAATTCTTAAATTCAGAAGTGGATAAGCAAGTTCATTTTGTGGATGCAGGGGCATATTTCTGTTTATAATAAAAAAGGAAAATAAAGTGATGGTAGAAAAGTAAACAAGACAAGCAGAAAGCAACAAAGATGAATGGACAGTTTGAGAAGAGTGGAAACTCTTGAGCAAAAAACAAAGAGGAAATCAGAACAAAATACATAGTGGCCATGATTTAGTAGTTTAAAATTACAGGAACCAAACTGAGAATAAACTTTGCCCGTGTAGGGTTTCTTAAACGTCTTGCATACAGACCTAGTAAAGAATGGCCCATAATGTTCCATTGTATAAAAACTAAGACAACTGCACATAACACACAGGTACAATGAGTTTACTTTCATATTAGCAAACAGAATGAAAGCAACTACAGCTTGGTGTTTTAACAGATAAAACCCAAACCTGTGCAGAGCATATGAAAAATGTGAAGTGCAAAACCAAGCAGTAGCACCAGTCTTTATTCCACTGTTGATAACCCTTGTGATAATTACTTTTAAATAAATAAATACTTTAAATAATCTTTTTTACTAGTAGACATTAAAAAATACCCCGATTTTGTTATTGTTGTGTGTTTAATTTGACTTGATTTACAAGATGCCGAGGGCAGGCTAATACCAAGATTATGGATTTAGCAATAGCAAAGTAAATTGTTTCAATGCATCAGTAACTCCTGTGTCAATTTAATGTCAATATGCAAATATTTGTATGCATTTTACAGTTATGCATCATTTAAGCTGACAGCTGAGTCAATAAAAATGACCTTTAAATGATTTAACTTTAGTTTCTAATTTGGGATGCTTTGAAAGAAGAAGAAAAAAAAGTGTTAGGTTTCTGACACAAAAAAAAAAACTATCAGTTTAAAAGATCCTCCACTCCCACCAATCTGTATATTTCCACTAGTCTCTGCTGTGGTTAAATAAAAGTATTAAATAAAGCAATACTGCATTTGTAAACTGAATAAGGTGTGTGCATTTAAATAGGACAAAGATAAGCTATGCCTTCATTCATATTCCCACCTCAACTTTGTGAGTAAAAATAATCTAAAATCGATGTAGAAATTTGAAAACGCCCTTAGCAGCCAGCTTCATTACTTGCATAACTAATACCTTGTGAAGGTTACTTGTTTTAATCAGTGGAGAGGTTTTGGTTAATCAAAAAAAAAATGTGACAAAATAAAGGTAAAAAAGTACCATTTAATAAAATTGTAACATTTGCTATTTAAACGTAGTGTGAGATGTAGTGTTTAGCACAATAAGCTTTTAGATAACATGTATTCATTTGTTTTGTTTCTTTTAAGTTTTACAAAAAAGAAGCCAAACTAAAATTTTGAAAAGAGAATAAAGTTGATATCTCTTGAGGAAAGGCTGAGATTTTGCAATTAGGGAAAATTTCATTTTAGAAAATCCTTTATTTCATAATTCTTGTTTTTAAAATCTTTGTATCAAAACTGCTGCATTTTTTTGAATAATTCACAATCATTTGTCAGTTAAGCATCCATTGCATAAAGGTAAATGTATTTGTAACCATCTACAGCAACAGTTTGGCACAATATAATCAAATCTGTCAGTAACTTCCTAGAAGACAATGCAGGACAGAGTCAAACATTGGAGCCATTTGCTATTCAAGAGATCACTTTCAGATATATACATATATTTTCATTTATAGGTGGGAGCCACACCTTGAGAAACCCAGACTCAATACCGGACCTGAACATAGTCTCAGCATAACTGTGTTAGGTTTCTCCAGATATTCTGGTTTTCACTATTAAAAACATGACAACTAGCATGATTGGTAGCTCTAAACTGGCCCAGTATTAGTTACTAAGCATGTGAGTGAGAAAATCCTTAGTCAAAAATCAGCTTGTCTCCCCCTCTCCTTCTGATTCTTTATTGGAATATATAGATAAATCCACTTAGTCCAACCACAGAGCCATGAGTGGGCTAGTGTTTATTCAAGGATGATTTGGAACAACTTAAGTGCCACGCTTGACACAGATGCCAATTCATCAAAGAGCATCCAGACACACTCACTCATATGAGGCCATTACGGAATGCCTACTTAACGTAACATGCATAGTTTTGTGAGGAAGCGCCAAGCAGACATGCAGAGAACTTGTAGACTCCACTCAGGCAGTGACCAAATTGGGATCTGTGATCCTAATCTGTAAGAGATATCAGGTAACACAAAACACCACCCCATAATGCTAGCCTACCTTTAAAGATGACATTTTAAAAGACAAAGACAGTAGCTGAAGTCTGTCACGTGTAACTCAGGGCCCAGTCACTGTCACAATGCTGGGCACTAACTAGATTTTAAGCCTCTCACTGCCCCACTTCTTCCTTAATATGCTATTAAGATAAAGGAAAAAAGTGCTAGAGGTGGGTGTGATACTGGCAGGCTTCTCATTTAGTACCTCTAAAAGTTTAACTGTATTTTTGATGAGCAGAGGCTATTTCATATTTACAGCACCTTAAATGATGCTGAAGTCACACATGGTCTCTGAGCAAATTACTGACTTAATTTTACATATGCAGGCCCCTGCCCTGAAATGGTTTTCACATTTGCCACTTAATCAAAACGCCGAATTGCATGATTCAATCCACACGATTAAACACTCTGTAACAAAGCTGCCAATATAAAAAAGAGCAATGATGAAGAGTAAATGACAGTCCATTAAAAACAAAAACTGCATCCTAGAAACTATTAAAAATTCAAATTCTGATATTGGGGAAAACTCCTCCTTTTGGAACACTGTGCTTTTCTCTGATTAAACAGTACTTGCAAACGTCAGTTAACTCAGATGGCTCTTCCTAATCAGTACTCTTCCTTTTTTTGGCAGGGGTCGGATCTTGGTTCCACATCTGTAATCATTAAAATGTGCTGGCAACTGGGTTTTGAGTACATAGCTCTGTTTTCTCAATGAATCTAAAGAAATTTGGGCTATGATTACATGGCCATTTGTCACATCCAGCCTAGATTGCAGCATCTCTCATTTATTGGACCATCTGGTCACACTATATTTAGACTGTCGCTTATAAAATAGTTATAGATGGTTATTGGTTATTTTCCTCTGGAGACAAGACCGTTACTCAATTTTCAATTTATTTTATATAAATGCTCTTCTCTGAAGACAGCCTCACAATGCTTACACTGATTTGGAAACAGAAAACTCATCCAGCTATCAATTTACTGAACCCACTTAGCCCAATTTTTTTGGAGTCATGGCATGCAGCAGCTTATGGCTGTCTGCAGCAAGCACAAGACAGGAAACAACTCTGGATGTCGTGCCAGTCGATCAACAGGGAAACTCGTGTAAAATCTTACTAAAGCATACCAGGACATCAGTTAGCTTAACACTCAAATCTTTGGAATATTATCTCAGATGTACAAAAACCACATAATGTTTACGGTATATACTGTATAAACCTTATATTAATATGAAGTAATGGCCAACGTAAAACTGGGACTCAAGGTCATTTTAATTTACTTATTGAAGCAGAATGTTGGAATTCCAGTTATTAATATTTTTGCAGAATAAGCAAGTTCAAACTCTGATGGACTTTGGCCAACTGGCAGATAACCATTATAACATTGCACATTAAGGAGGCAGCTCTAGGTGATGCATACTGTAGTAGCCAGCTCTGGGATGGGTTGCCAGCCCATCACAGGGCACACCAAACCTGTATAGAGGTGCCATCTAGACTAATGTGGTTAACTTTGGCAAGTTGAAGAAAACAGAAAAAGGGATTTACAAAACTAAAAACCCAGCTTGGGAACAAAGAAGAAGTAATAATCAAAAATTTAAAACATGCACATGTTTTATAATCTGCTTGGTCTGGTGATGCTAGCCAAGAGATATACATTAACCTACTTGTGAGCTTCCAAGATCAATTGTGATGGCAAAGAAAGTGGAATGGCTTCCAGGCCCAGCACCAGGCAGTCATTAAAATGGGATTACCATTCCCAAATATCATCCTGAGCCCCACTGACCAGGCTACCAGGAATACTGTTACATGTCGGATTTTTGAAACTTTATCATATCACACTCACCCCCAGTATATACGGTAACCCTACAGATATTTTGTTTACTTCCATGTAAACGAAAATGTGTGTACAATGATAACTTCTGAAACAGTTGATCTATCTTTTTCAAACAAGTTACTTTGTGTTTACCTTGTTACAGGCCTCTTGTTTTTGCTCCAGTTTGGTTCAGTACTTGTCTCAAAAGCCTTCCAAAACGATTAGACCTTCGATCAATGATAACTGTTGTGAACATCGCTTAATTTAGCTGGAATTCTGCAGGTTTTGCAGTCTGCTCTGTTTAGTCATGGACCTATTGATTTTTTTGTACCAGCTGCTCTTGAGATACATAATTTATTTAAAATTACACATACGTAGACATGGAGGCACACGCAAGCAAGTGCACACACACATGCACACTCAAAGAAAGTGAAGTGAAGATAGCTGATAGCTTATTTGCCCTACCAGAACACATGCTAGATGAGGAAGAGAAAGAAATGAACACACAAACACATGCAAACACACCTAGACCTGTAAAGATTGATGAGGACATTGAGTCAGCCCATACCAATCCATCTGTCTGTGCAGCTCGTTTACGTCATGTGCTTCGTTTCAAATTATATTTTATTGAAGTTGCTCACTTGATTCAAATTTCCTGTTCATTTTACTCTGTTTTTTTGTTTACATAATAAATATAAGTTAATGTACTTGATTGTATACTACTGTACAGTCAATCTGTTGTATTGTACTGTAAAATTATCTGTGGCATTAATAAAGTAAAATTTATGTGGAAATACTTCATGGACCAATACACTCATTTTTTTGTTTTTTTAAAGTAAATGTGCATTTGATGCATATTTTATACTGCTGAGATGACCATATTTCAACTATACTTTGGATGATGAGTAAACTAAGATATATTTGATTTAACAGTCTAAAACTTTCTACATCATTTAAATTTTTTTTAAAACCAAATGAATATACAACTATGTGAAAAGCATACAGTATTCTTCCAAGTGTCTTCTATTATCTCCCACTGCAGATTTTTGCATTTTTTTTTTGGTTGTTTAATTTTCTCATTTAGCTTATATATCTAATAGTGTACTGTAGTTATGTCCATCCATCCATCCATTTTCTAACCCGCTGAATCCGAATACAGGGTCACGGGGGTCTGCTGGAGCCAATCCCAGCCAACACAGGGCACAAGGCAGGAACCAATCCTGGGCAGGGTGCCAACCCACCGCAGGACACACACACACCAACCACACACTAGGGCCAATTTAGCATCGCCAATCCACCTAACCGGCATGTCTTTGGATTATGGGAGGAAACCGGAGCGCCCGGAGGAAACCCACGCAGACACGGGGAGAACATGTAAAGTGACTACCGATAGGGCATGCAGAAGAAGGCCTTATGTTAAAAACAGGACTGGATGATAAATTGGACTGGACTGCCAATACTGATGCTCTGTGCAAGAGAGGACAGAGCCAACTATACTTCCTTAGAAGACTGGCGTCCTTCAACATCTGCAATAAGATGCTGCAGATGTTCTATCAGACAGTTGTGGCGAGTGCCTTCTTCTACGCAGTAGTGTGCTCAGGAGGCATCATAAAGAAGAGGGACGCCTCACGCTTGGACAAACTAGCGAGGAAGCAAGGCTGTATTGTAGGCATGGAGCTGGACAGTTTGACATCCGTGGCAGAGCGACGGGCGCTGAGCAGGCTCCTGTCAATCATGGAGAATCCACTGCATCCACTGAACAGTATCATCTGCAGACAGAGGAGCAGCTTCAGCAACAGACTGCTGTCACTGTCCTGCTCCATTGACAGACAAACAAATCATTGCTCTTCCACACTATACGACTGTTCAATTCCACCCGGGGGGGTAAACGTTAATATTATACAAAGTTATTGTCTGTTTTACCTGCATTTCTTTAATTTAACATTGTGTTTTATCAGTATGCTCCTGCTGGAGTGTGAATTTACCCTTGGGATTAATAAAGTATCTCTATCTATCTATCTTTCTATCTAGGATGAACTGAGTGATTTCAAAATCATACCACAAAAATAACCAAATTTGTAGACATTATAGGTTTATTAGGACATTATTGCCATGTGTATAGAGTTGGCTTACACGGTATACCAGCACTGGAAAAGTACCAAAGAACACGAAATTTTAAAAAAGGATAGAACCAGAATTTTTGGTACCAGAAGTAAACAACAGCTTTCCTCTCAATCTCCAATAAAACCACTCTCTGATGCAGTTGCGGAAAAATATCCCTTCTGGCAAGACAAAACTACCCACTTTAACCTGACCAGCACTTAAGGGAGGACCTCCCCTACACCTGATTGCTGCAATGCGATCAGGACTTCAACAGGGAGCCACATCCCCTCGACAATTGCTTTGATTCAATAGGGACTTCCATGAAGTCCTTCAACATGTGTGGAAGTTCACAGGGACAATTTCACGGGAAATCCCAACTTGCTCCAACATGCTCATACTGCATGCTTCAATGCGTATGGAACTTCACGTTACCTCCTTATTGGTTCTACATGATTAGGACTTCACCCCTTTATTGTGATCGGGGTGTCATAGCTATCAAGAGTGAAGCAGTGTGTAGTGTGGTGTGATGGCATGGAGTACCAGGGAGACAATCAATTGTGCAATTCGCCAGGAAGTCTGGAGTAAGTGGGGGGTGGGGGTGGGGGTTGTGGTTACCAGTTATTTGCTTTGGAATACCGGTGCTGGTATTGACACCAAAGTCAAAATTTTGACACCATTGTTGCACTGTGCTAATCAACATGCAACACCTCACCACTCTCTGATGCCATGCTTAATGAGTATCACTACCTTACCTCAAAATGTCTGTCTTCCTTACCTGACAAATCTCAGAAGACACCTGTCATAACCTAGCAGCATAACAAAAAGAAGACAAATATCTTAGCCTTGCTATTAATAATATCATTCTACCTGAACAAATTGACAGCAAATGCAAAAATTAAACATTGACGTTTTCCCAATATATCTGCAAACTTTGATGAGCTATGAATGGGATACTGTCATTATTTTGCACCTGTTCAGTCAAGCATAATTTAGTCTCCTCTTGATTAACCATCATGAAAATCCATTAACAGCTCTGAATAAAAATGTTACTGAATTTGTTACTGATGTGTTGCTCCAATTGTGAGTTATAGATGGTTGTAGACTATCCAGGCACCGTTGGATGTGAGGAAGGAACACACTCAGAGACAGGGCACCAGGAGAACAAAGGGCACATGTTCACACAACAGTCCATTGGATAGTCGGGAGTGGAGAGGATATAAAAGGACTGCAAAATAAGCCAATACAGATGGGGGATAAGCAGGCTTCACATTGACAGTGTCAGGATGGCAAATTTAAAACAAATCTCCTGCGAGGCGTTACTTCTAAGCAGTGTGGAACCCTGCGTTATTTATTCACTTATTTGAAACAGAAAAGTAAAGGAAAATAATACAGAATGAGTCTGGTGGCACAAGTGGTAAATACATTTAATTATTTAAGTTCAACACAGTAGCTACAGTATTGTTCATCCTGTGCTTTGAAAAGCCTTGCCAAGTAAAATCCAAAAACTTTTTTTCTCTCCATCTAGGGACATGCAAGTCAAGGCTGACCAAGGTAAGGGGGAGGGAAATCAATCCCCTTAGTATAGCCTGGAAGAAAAGTCTGATTTATTGAAAGTAAGTGCCAGTAATGACTTATCAGTCAGGGCAAGAGAAGTCTATTATCCTGTGACCATATATCAAGTGGTTTTCATTTCAGTTTTATACAGTATGTCAGGTCCTACCACACTCAAAGCCACATACTAAATTCATTCCTGGGTTAATAAACCTTTGCCAGACAGATGTACTAGTTTGAGATGACATGCTGCTGCTTTACAGAAATATACAAGACAGCAATTTCCGAACAAGCATTCTAATCTTTGCATCCCTTGTAGAAAGAAGCAGCTTGAAACTGTCACTTTAAATTCCAAGGGTATCTAACTGTAAAGCCAGCACTCTTATTATTATGATGTTGATAGAATAAAACAATGCTATAGGTAAAACTATTGGTAATATCTTTTAATCTTTTACAAGAATGACATTTGATTCATTTAATTCAATAAGAAAATATATCCATCCATCCATCCATTATCCAACCCGCTATATCCTAACTACAGGGTCACAGGGGACTGCTGGAGCCAATCCCTGCCAACATGGGGTGCAAGGCAGGGAACAGACCCCGGGCAAGGCACCAGCCCACCGCAGGGCACACACACACCCACACACCAAGCACACACTAAGTACAATTTAGGATCGTCAATTCACCTAACCTGCATATCTTTGGACTGTGGGAGGACACCGGAGCACCCGGAGGAAACCCACGCGTACATGGGGAGAACATGCAAACTCCATGCAGGGAGGACCTGGGAAGTGAACTCAGGTCTCCTAACTACCACTGCGCTGCTCATAAGAAAATATAATTTGTACATAACCTTAAAATAATCTCTGGTAAACTTCATAGTGGAAGTAAACAACAACAGATCCCAGATGTAATCTCACACAACTATATGCCAGGGTGAGTGAGGCAGTGCAGGGATAGTAGGAGAGGCACACTTCTGAGGGCGGAATGGAGTGAGAGTAAAGGCTGTGTACATTTCCCTTTTTGTTGCAGAATGGTGTACTACAATGAGAAAAATCGAGAGTACAGGAGACATGTGGCTCACTCATTCTTGCACCATTTAAGTGTGAAGCATGTTTCACCTTCTTTCTCTGTCTACCTCATCCCATGGAGGACAAGAAAGAGTAAAATGTACAAACAGGAGGCACTTTCCTTCTTTGCACCACCAAACACCATGATAGGTGAGATAGAGGGAGAGTATGGGGCCTTTCTTCTGGGCTGTAAAAAGGCGTCATCATTAACGACATCAATTTTTTTATTTTTTATTTTTTTTACAAATGTAGCATGTAAGAAAAATATTTACATCCCAATACATTGTATCATTGTCATTTTTTACCTTTTGTTTTTTCCTCTTTAATATCCTCCTGACAGTACGAGGCTAAATTTCTGTAAGTCTTATTCACGTAAGTTTCAGTTCTACTAGAGAAATGAATCTTACACTCACCAGATTAGTCTGTACTACCTTTCAGTATATATATATTAGTCAAAACAAACTCTAAGATCGAGCTACAAATGTGAACAATAACAACCCACCAGCCACCAGAATGTAGCAGGATCCACAAAGAAGAAATGGAGATCCATCACAGAAGCACCATGTATGAATATTTGTATCCAATCTGAACACAAAAGAAAAACTCCAGCTGGTTACACTGGAGTCATGCTGATCTTGACATAGGATATAGCAGGGTGTTATGGTGGTTGGCTCCTATTTGTCTGATTCAATGACTTTACTCTACATCAGGGGATGTCAAACCCCAGGCCTGGTGGGCTGCAGTGGCTGCAGATTTTCATTCTAACCCTTTTCCAGATCAGTAGCCAATTTTCACTACTAATGAACTTCTTTTCCCTTCATTTTAATAGGTCTATCTTTAAGGATTCAGTCCTTTGAATTGATTCTTTTCTTCATTAAATGAAAGCCAAATAGAAATGGGATGTGAAACGAGCCAACAGATGACCAGCTAAATTGGGTCTTCAAACGCCAACCAATTTCACTCCAACCAGTTTCTTAATGAGAAGCCAAATTTTTGCTGTTAATTAAGAGTGTTATTTAATTCTGTGGCCTATTGCTGCTCTCATTCTACCACAACAGACATTTCCAAAAACTGCTAATTTTCAGTTTTTTTCTAACACAGTCAAAATGTTTTGGTGACCTGAGCAGTTAACCCTTACCGAGACCTACACCTTTCTTTATTTTCGATATTGTGTGAGGGGCACAGGTAAGCTGGTCATGTGGTGGCTTGTTTTGTTTCTCATTATTGTTTGGCTGCTAATTATGGAAAAAGAAACAACTAGCAACTAAGAGTCAAGTTAATTAAGACTAAAGTAAAAAGGTTATTTAGCAGCAAAAACAAGTCATTAATTAAGAAGATGGTTAGAATGAAAACCTGCAGCCACTGCTGCCCTCCAGGGCTGGAGTTTGACATCTGTGCTCTACACATATCCCAGCAATGACTAAGGCAAACTGGAGGCAGCAGATTAACTCAACTTCATAAGTGCTTATTTGTCCAAAACAGTGTCAACAAATTACTCTGGATATATGAATGCCATGAAAGAAAGGTAAACAGAGACCAGAGGAGAGTTGAAAACCACTGTGTTGCTTTTTATGATAATGCTGTGACACTAAGTTAGCATAACTAGGTCAAAACATGGATAAAAGGCTTTTTAATTAATAACCACAGCTATACCTTTTCTTGAATGTTTTCAACAAATAATACATTTCAATTTGGAAACATTTCATTCTTAATTAATGCAACTCAAAAATTGGACTAAGCAAGGTCAGAAAATTGAAAGATGGATTCTTCACCCACTGCATAAACTCTTCTGTATTAAGCAGGTCACACTTTGTGGGGTCTATTTGAATACAGTGACTGAAAAAAAAATGTAATAATCTTATTTTTACATTAACACTTAAAGTGTTGGTAATGACATGTGGTTGAAGTGGAAAGCCAAACAGCTTCTCAAAGTATCTGGAGGGGACACTGGGACAACTATGCTAATAGTTAACCACACAAGTAGATGGACATAGGTTTCAAATAAAGTCAATTTACGCTATTAGATATTTTTAAGTACACAAATGGTTGCAGTATCCTGTGCCCACCATTTATTGCAGACTTCCTAATGAGCATGTGACAGCTACATTTGATTAAACACAAAAACGCACTTCATAGAGGGCTTGAACCGTAATAATTAATATATGTCGCTAATGCATAATTGAAGTAGTTATTCTTCCATTTACAACCTTTCGTTTGTAAAGCAATTGCTTTGTGTAATACCTTACTTATCTGCATCATCAAGAAGCAATTACAAAGGACACCTTTGTTATAAATGACACCCGAAGCTGCTGACAATCTGAGCACATGAAGTGGTGAGTCACCCTGTTACAACTTTAAAATGGTTTTCAATTGAAATGAACATTTATTTAGAAGTGAGGGAAATAAGGGAAAAAGCTTCTCAGCTGAAAGCAAAAAGACCAAGGAAAACACTCACCAAATGAGGTAATATCCGCAACATTTTTAAATGAGATGACAACAGGCAGTCAATGCTGAATAGAAAGGACCAGAATGAAGCAAATAGAGGCTTTCGTATGTAGTTCAAAGCAAACTATTTGCATCATCTGTGTGACTTATGTGCTTGGCAAAAATGGCTTGGCAACTTCACTTCAAGAAAGGCCCACCAAAACAACAAGCAAATTAAGAGGGCAGGCTCAGTTACAGGACTGTACACTCTGGACCCCCTGGAGGTAGTAGAAAATGAGAGAATTAAAACAAAACTGAGTGTCATTGGGAACAATGCTGCACATCCCCTCTCTGACACACTAACACTGAGGACTTCCAGCTAACGAGGTATTCAGCAGAAGTGTGTCAAGAAACGCTACTGGGGATCCTTATAGGAATCCCAATAGGAATACGTATGCATAATACCTCATTGTGACTGTGACAGCCAAGTCAGACGTTTTCTTTCTTTTTTAATCTTTCTTCCTTTTTAGTCATTCTGGTATGTTCTCAGACCATAGTGTGCCTCTGTATTATATATACATATACTAGCCATCCCCCATGGCTTTGCCCACGTATGAGTGAAACAGGACAATAAGGAGGACACCACCCAGCTCTCTACTCTTGACGTTACTCTTCACCTCTCAGCCCGTAGCCTCTGTCTCGGATTAGCAAAAATCCAATCTAAATCTGTTAAGTAGTTCTCTCGTGAAAAGCGGACAGACATACAAATAGGTCTAAAAAACTATAAGAAATTTCACGCTTGGACCACGAAATATTTAAAACCATTTCTTAGCGAGCACCTATGGGCCAAGAGTAACCTACATTCCAAATTTCAAGTCCCAAGTCTTCATGGTTCGGGAGATTTTGTGATGAGTGAGTCAGTGGTATTTATACACACAAACACACACACACACACACACACTAGGGGCTTCGTCCCCTGCTCACTTCGCTCGCCAATGCCCCTGGCCTGCACTATGCACTAGCCACTTCGTGACCCTGCTGCTCGTGTTGAGAAAAGGGGGGCTGAATGCACCCCAAGGATATGCGGTTACTCCTCCGAAACCCCCTCTTAAACGGTGATAGAATGGGAAACAAATAGTTTTTTTTTTTTACCTCCTCTTTGCTTAATCAGCTGCTGGCTTACTGCTACTGCTGCTGTGCCACGTGATCTGCATCTCATGCAGCGCTTTGAACATTTAAAAGCCTATACAGCAGCTTTCCTACTCTGTCTTTTATTTTTGGCCCCAGGCGTGGTTAAATCTCTTGGCACAAAGTCTCAATCTCGCGGGACATGATTTCTTGATATTTTTTAGTCTATAATTTAAAAATGGAATAAGAATCTGAAAATCTAACAACATCACATTAAAGTTCACTAAATTCTGAAAAGAATGATACCAAAGATATACATGTAGGTTTCAAAATAAGTGTGATTTAAAGCATGACAAAAATGTGACGTAAAATCTTTGCACTTTTAGGCTTAGGATTTTTATTTGTAGGATTTGAACATTCTTTATGCATTGGTTTTCTCCTGTGTGTCTAGATTTTCCTTCACATCTTTAAGGACATGAAGGTTATGTTAAATGGTGACTTCAACTTTAGTGAATGTAGGGGTGTGCTTACATTTGGCATACAATGGAATAGCTCCCTTTCAGGTGTTTCATGCTTGACCCATGTGACCCTGAATTGGAATAAGCAGATGTGAGAATGTATGCATCCATCCATCCATTATCCAACCCGCTATATCCTACATGAGTGTATAAAAGGAGCTTGAATGAGGAAACATATTTATGCAGTGTTTTGTTGTGATGTGCTAGATTTATTTATTTATTTTTTCAAAGCATTTATTAATTACAAAATTGTATTAAAAAAAATATGATAAAATGTGTCCGTCCATCTCTTTATGTTTGACCCTCCCTTTATTTAATACATGCTCATACAAAGTTGAGTTGCATCCAAGTAGGAAAAGGTACCACACAGAAACAAACACTGAATGGGCGGCCAGCATGTTGTAAAGCCTTCTCACTGACAGCAGGAAGATCTCATCCAGTAATGAGAGCCTTCAGAGGAACTTACATGAATGCCAGGACAGCATGAAGACCCCCAGCACAAAACTGAACCAATGCTCAGTGTTTGTGAGGAGGCCACATTGACTACAGTGCCATCCATATCAAAGAGAATGATTGTGTTTAACTTTAAATTTACATCAGAGAGAAAACTGCATTCTATTTCATATATCAAGTTCAAGTTCAAATCATCCAATTTAGAGCTATCATTTAAAATTCTGCCAAAGTTCATGTACTGCTAAACACACAGAATTTATGTTAAATTGAGGTCAAAATGCCTTTACATATTTGCCCTGTATCAAATTGCTTGCATTCAGATTCAATTTTATTTAAATCTCCATTATAGATATAATTAATGTTGAAGAATGACTACTATTAGCAGAAGTCAGAGATCAATTTTGCAAATTGACATGCTTACAAAAGGTGTTGTTTGTATTTGACAGAAATGCAACCCTGTTGACTTTGATAAACAACAAAGAAATTAAAAAAAAATAAGTTTGAGGTTTACTGGAAACTTTATTCTCCATATAAAGAAGGGATCCTAAAAAAATTACTAAAAAAGAAAAAATATGTCAGATATTCAGAAGTAATTAACTAGCTTATTACAATCCTGGGTATGAGATACTAAAAACATATACGGTACATAGCACTACACAATCATGCCTCCGTCTCTTTCCAAACCCACCCAAAGCCTATCCCAGTAGTTTGGGACACTCAGTCACACTGGGCCATTTTAGAGCTGCCAGTTAAGCTAAGACACACACCTTTGGGATAACTGGAGCACATTGTGGAAAACCCTGCTACTAGAAGAAAGTGCAAGAACATACTGTGGGATTCATACCCAGGACTCTGGAGTTGTGAGGCAGCATTGCTAATCACTGCACTACCATGCTGTCCAAAAATAAATAAAACTCCCTTGTGCTTGTCACCCTTAGGTAGTCCTTGAGAAGAATCTTGCACTGCCCAGTATCAGTTTTGAACAAGAAATGTTAAAGACACAGAGCAGCTTGCGAGCCCAATAAGCAGACAAAGACAAGCAGAGAATATGAAATGAAGACACAAGCCTGGTGCTTAGGTAAACACAAGAAACATCAGTACAAACTCTGTGGGTTTTCACTGAGTGACAATGGTAACTAGTCAGAAATAATAATTTTAAATTGTTCTTCAAGACAGATTACCAAAGAGACTCAAACACCAGAAGGCAGACTCAGGAGAAGACATAGCTGATGAGAGTGATGATTCACTTACAGGTTTGAATACTGGCCAATAACCAACACTCTTTCATCACTGATATTCCATTTTTATAAAAGTAGTAGCATTTTATAAGCATAAAGAAGAAGGACATCTCACGCCTGGACAAACTGGTGAGGAAGGCAGGCTCTATTGTAGGCATGGAGCTGGATAGTTTGACATCCGTGGCAGAGCAACAGGCGCTGAGAAGGCTCCTGTCAATCATGGAGAATCCATTGCATCCACTGAACAGTGTCATCTCCAGGCAGAGGAGCAGCTTCAGTGACAGTTAACATTATACAAAGTTATTGTCTGTTTTACCTGCATTTTTATTACTCTTTAATATTGTTTTTTGTATCAGTATGCTTCTGCTGGATTATGTGAATTTCCCCTTGGGATTAATAAAGTATCTATCTATCTATCTATCTATCTATCTATCTATCTATCTATCTATCTATCTATCTATCTATCTATCTATCTAAAGCCTCAAAGTGTGGAAATAGACCATGCTAATGCCTTAGAGCTCTGGAGTCCTAAATTCAAATACAGTATCAGCTTGATCACTGACAATGTAGAATTTGTGTATTCACCCCATATTTGAGTGACTTTCTGCTCCAGGTATTCTGGTGTTCTCTTGTTATAATCAGCAACATTAACTACATTTTTTGTGAAAGATCCTGAATGGATTTCTGCTATAAATACATCTATTTTGAGGTTTTAGGACCTTGTTATGCTTCTGTTAGGTAATTCTCATAGAATCCCCTGGGAGTTTTACCGCTTGTGATGTCATTGGAGTGATAATGTTACGGTCGACCTGAACATTCTGTAGACTATCCAAAGTAGCGGTTCGGCCTTGCATTTTATCACCTAAAAAGAATTTTTTATTTGTGACTTCCCAGTTTTCAAAATTTTGCTATGGTTCCTGACTCCTGATTTCTGTTTAATGTTCTCACTTTGTTGAAAGATCAGATTGACTTACATATCTAACCTTAGGTTGCTTCTAAACCACTTGCATCTCCCGGTCCCTTTCTCTCTCTCCAAGTCAGTATACATCCAACATCTCAAAAAGTTTAGGTTGAGGTTTAGATAAACGGGTAACTCTAAACTGCATTTGGGAGAATGAGGGCGAATGTCTGTATAAGTCTGCCTTGCAATGGTCTGGCAACCTACCAGAGTTGATTCCTGTCGCATGGCACCTATGTGCTTGAACTAGATTAAGAAGATTTGATAATGAAATAACTATAGTTTCCATTTGATAACCAGAAGTGTGAAATTTGCAAAGGGCAACAGCCTGTTGTACACATTTGCAAATGCACATACTACAGACAGGGAGGCAGCTAAACCTCACCTTAGTTGATGTGCTTCATTCCCAACAGCACTAACTCAACAGTAACATTTTATATGCTTTTATACATGAAGCAAACACAGGCTGTGGTTGGGGACTAATTTAAACCTTTACAGTGTATACTTGTGTTTTACTGTAAATGCCTTGACTCATCAGAGACTGACAGAACACTTTTAAAACAACTATCATGCAATTTAACAGCCATTTATTACTGGTATGTGCCAAATTTTGCTGATTCTTTGTCTTAAAAACTAATCTATGACTTGACGCTAGTAGAAAATGTAAATTATTTGAGTTTTCTTTTGCAATTCTAACACCGCACACCATCAAAAAGAGAGAGAGAGAGGGGAAAAAAAGAACAAATTAATATATTAAATTAATTCATAGTGAATCAAAATGATGTATTGTATTGGGAAAGTTGTCATGCTGGAATTCTTCCAGACACCCAAACGTTATTAATCAATGTAAAGCTTGAGCATTAGCACCAGATGTGTGCCGTTTTGAAAGTTCAAAGCGTTTAATTTGACAATGCCCAAAGCATTTTTTTCCTAAATTGCCATCTGTTTTAAATACAATAAAGGAAGAACAATTTGGGGTTTATACCATGCCAGAATCAAAACAGTTGAGTGCCAGTTGTGCTCCCAGCTGTAAGCTACATGCTTGAAAGTGAGCACATGAAAACACAGCAAAAAGTGCACTCAGAGTGCCGATCTGGTATTGGCTGGCATGCCATCTTAAATCCTGTATGTTTAAGTATCTGGAAAAAGCAGTAGTGATGGCCACTCAAACATGCACAAGATGGGCTGGCTGGGTGTCTGCTAGAATGACTTATTGGCAAACATCATCCATTGCTTGGTTTGAATGGGTAAAAATACATAAACCGAGCCCAGTTAATGCACAAATTAGTGTGATTATTCTATTCTATTATCACAAAATAAGGACATTTCACACTTGTACTACACAAGGGGTGTGTATTAGTCATTGTTATTAGGAAGCCAACTACAGCTGGAAATGTTGTAGAGAATGACTTGATAGGACTTAGAAATGTAAGCAACAGGAATGCTATCACATATGGCTTCACCAGGGAAGTAAAGTTAAATACTTTGGTTCCACGTTTGGTTCCGATGAACTGGTCGCAAGTCGATCTGGATGTAACATTGGCCAGTATATGTATTCAAACCTTACCGCATGTATAGTACTTTATAATAAGTCCCTTGAGTCATATTGTTTGTTTTATGTCCTTTTTTTAATCATTATTCTTAGCACATTGTGTAGATTTTCTTTCACTTTTTTTGTGTTTTTTTATTTTATTATTTTGTTTCATTATTCTGTTGCTCGCATGGGTGCTGAACCTTTAACAGCTTCACAAATCCTTTCTTTGTCTGTGTCATGTTATGTCATCAGTGTAAGCCTCCCCAGTGTTCATTATTAACTGTGGGAGAAGGACTGGCAGAGTCTGAGCACTTATGTGTTTTCTGTTTAACATTTCAGCCTGTTAATAATAAACATTAACAGATAAAGGAGTTCAGTGTGGTTTCATTACCTGTTTCTGGCAGTTTGCATGAAGTGGCACATCGTAAGTCACAATGCAGAAGCTTCAGAGATTAACTGGATTCAAAGCCAAAGTGCAGCAGCACGTGTGACAAACACCATGTTCCAATTGGAAAACTTAAAGTTACATGTGATTGCATTCATTTTCTTTCCTCCCTTGCTTGATCACCTTTATTCTTGTGTCAAGATAACTTGGCTTTTTGTAATGTAATTGTAAGAGAAATGTAACTGAATGTAGTCAAAAACTGCTGCAGGTAATAAACTGAGATCGAGATGAAAAAGTCACGGCATACAGAGCTGGTGTGGCAAAAACTGGCACCTGTCCGTGAGACGCATGTCGTAGTGGTCACAAGTCAAATGGTAGGAAGATGCATAGGTTGTAAGTTGACGACTACCTGTATAGCTCAGTTATAGGATGCACTCTAGACCCCCTGGAGGTAGTAGCGAAGGAGACAATACGAAACAAAACTACGTGCCATTAGGAACAATGCTGTACACCCTCTCTCTGACTCACTAACATGGAGGACTTTCAGAGATATGTCTACATAATGCCTCGCTGAGACTGGCACAGCCAAGTCAGGCGTTGTCAGACTCAAGTATGTGTTTATTTATTTATTTACTTAAAGAGCCTCAGTAATAGACCAAATTCCCCCTTCCTTATTTTCTGTCTGTCTGTCTATGTCCAGAGAGTACCCAAAAGTAGTTACTCCAAATGCACACAGACAAGCGGTCTGTGGCAGTGAGGACATTTTATCCAATTTGATAGATGTCTCCAAGACCCTGAGATAATATAGAATAATAGAAAGACTGTCAAGACTTTACAGTTCACAGTAGCAGGAAGTCCTGAGAGCTGCTGTTCATAAGCCAATTTAACAAACTACTAATTGGTGAGTTGAGGCAAGGTGGGAGAAGTTCTTTGTGGATCAGCCACCCTATTTAATAGGCAGGGAGACACTTACTCTATGTTATATTTGAAGCCCCACAGAGACAATATAACTTAGTATTTATTTTGCACTTTGTTATTTTTTGTTTTGCTTTTTAATATGATTTTGATATTTTTGGCATTAATACCCAGCTTAAGGATGACTTAAGAATATCCCTTTAAGGTCCAAAATGTATAAATGAATAGAATTATTGAGAGACAACCTGGAACAGAGCTTAGACTATGTCAAACATTTCTGCAAATATGTCAAGACAATTTTCAGGTTTCAACAGTGAGCTTAAATATGCAATATAATAGTTATGTCTTTGGTTTAAAGTACACATCTTTCATACAACCAAGTATCCATTTTGTAAAGTCTGTTGACCAAACCATTATCACTGCATAATTTTCACCAGGGAACACCTACATGATATACTAAATCCTTCACCATGGTTTGTAGAGGTCTGTAAAAGCTCCTATTACTTCTATCAGTTTTCATGGCAAACAGCCTACTGGCATCATAGTCACTGCCTGCTTGGAGCTGCTTGCCCTCCCATATTCGTGTAGGATTCCTCTCATGCCTGAGGACAAAAGTCAAACTTTAGGAGATAGGGAATTGGCCAAGAAGAGGACTCTAGTCTATGTTTGGTTCTTACTTTGAGTTCTATCTTCCCAAAATTTTAAAAACCAAAAATTTGAAGTACATGTATAACACATAGCCATTGGCTAATATCCCTTTAAATGAGCACTGGTGATGTAGCAGTGACGTGCAGCTTCTTCCCTTTTAAAAAATTCCTGTCATGTCTCTGAAATGTTTCATTTTCTCACAAGTCTGGGGCTTTTAACATCATTTACCAGCAAAGAAGCCAAAGTAAATTGCTTCCTACTCTTAAGCAGTTAAGAGAGATCAATTATTGTTCACGGAACAATTGAAGTGGATGGTATTTACATGCTGAATGTGTTCTCTTGACCCATTTTGCAGAGAAAGAGAGCTGTTTTAATGAGAATATTGATGTTTTGTTTAGCATGTTGCTTTCTGTTTAAATTCCTCACCACTAGCACACAGACTAATAGAGCAAAAAACAGATTGACAATTGTTTTAGCATTCTGCACTGAAGATGGGAACAAAAAATCCTTCAGCGTTTCCTCAGAACATGGGAAACTGATACCATCCAAAGCACCATTGTGGATGGAGATTGAACCTGAAATGAAAGCGGCACATATTTGATAACGCTGCAGTAGTCAATTATTGTGTGACAATGAGCAAGTCCTTCACTTGTCAGCTATATGCTTTAATGTCGCAAAATGTACTTTATTAAGTGTTTTTTAAAACAACGTTTCTGAAATTAAATGCCCTTGTTATTGGCAGGGGTTAATCAATTGCATAAAGAACAACTTCCAGATTCGAGTGCAGATACACTTTATTCTTCTATCGAAGAATTATCTAGCATTTATTATATTTCACAAGATAATTTGTCATTTGTTCTGAGATCATGCAGAACATATTCCCAGTGTAGCAATACTGATCCTGTTTCCTGCTTTTTAAACTTTAAAAAACAGTTTAGTGTAATCTAGGTTGGGGCTCCTCATAAAAAACGTTTTTCTAATGTTATTTGTCACCCCACTTAATGAAGCTGAAGCTGAATGCTATCCTGAAAACACTGGTTGCCAGGTGGGTGCACCAACTTAACCTGTAACCAGTGTCTTTGCTAGGTTATTTTGCACCCTAGGCCAAGCCTATTCGTGCGCTAACTGACTTTCAGTAGCTAACCCGCATGACTTGGTCCCACCCCTCTTATGATCGGCACCCTAGGTGAATGCCTTAATGGTGGCACCGGCCCAGACTGTAATTCAGATAACGAGTGTATCCTGTAATGGGTGCACCCTGCCCACAACTAAATCCACCCTTATGCCCAATGCTCAAAGGATAAGTGAAAGCCTTTAATCGATTAAAAATGTTCAGTAAATTAACGGATAATTGCGGTATATGTCTACCATAATGTACTCAAATCCACTTGACCCAGTTCAGGGTGCATTGGGCTGTAGCCTATCCTGACAGAATTGCACACATGCAAGGCCTGAACAACTCATAAGTCACTAACATCCATGTTCACACTTAGACAGGGCTAACTCAAAATTGCCAATCCTGCCAACACACACATCATTGGCAAATGGCAGCTCTCAGAGAAAAACCTACTCGGATATGAAGGGACATAAAAAACAAACACAAATGATAGGAAGTGGGAAGTAACTTCAACCATTGGGCGACCATCCTCCCATTTAATAATAGTAATAGTAATAAGTAATACTAGCACAGATGAGCAGTGATTAGCTGTGCTGTCTTATGCGCCCAGCATTCTGGGCCTGGCACATTCTCCCCATGTCTGTTAGTTGGCACATATAAAATGGCCTCATATGAGTGCCGGTGTGTTTGAGTGGGTCCCACAATGGAGACTGGACAATGGCTAATTCATGTCTTGTGCTCAGTGCCATTCCTTGCCAACCTCAACTGGATTAAGCAAGTCTGAGAATATTATGTTATACCATAAAATCCCCTGCAGTGGTCAGGCACCCTGTAGAGGTTTGATTTCTGCATTATGACCAGATGACAAAGCCTTATCTCCAGCAACAATGAACTGGCAAAAATGGGTTTCATAATGAATAGATGAAGCTATAATATAATATAATATAATATAATATAATATAATATAATATAATATAATATAATATAATATAATATAATATAATATAATATAGACTTTGAATAAAGAAAAATTATTAAAAAAAGATTAAACCTCATCCTGGAGCCACTTGCTCCAATTCCCTAAATCACTCCTTACATTAAGGACAGGTCTACATTTTTTCCAGGGACACAAGATGAAAACTCCATCTTATTGGCATTTGGATTCACTACACTCCTGGCCCTTTAGTTGCCCTTAAAAGGTTAGTGTTCTCAGCCAACACAGTCCTATGCATTCCTGCCTGGGACCATATGCCTTCCAGTGGCCAACAAGTACTTCCATTTCTGGCATTACCTTCTCTCAACTCACTGTGCCAACTGCTGTGTGCCCACCTATTGGGGTGAATGCAAAATGCCCAGATTATGTCTCCATCTCTCTGCTGCTCTACACTGGCACGAGTAAGACCTCTGCAGTTCCAACTGTACCCCTTTCTCTCTCTCTCTCTCTCTCTCTCTCTCTATTTTTACCATAGACTTTCTTGGTGACTTCCTCACATACTCTTTGCCAGCTTAGTAGTTGCCCTATCAGCCTGGAACCATTTTACAAGTGAAGTTTGTACTGCTCTGAATGATATACACCATTTGCAGTGTACTTTTAAAAACACATATAGATATACAGCTGTCACGACATGAACAGTAAACAAAGAGCTCTCATGCTGTTTACCACTGTCAACATGTTTCATGTTCAAAGCTTACTGAGCATTACTTCCATTGAGAAATCTTGCAAAATTCATACACCGTCTGTGAAGCAGGCACTGCATAAAGCAACAGAACGAGGTGATTTCAAACCAAATGACATGAAAGCAGGGTTTCATAAGAAGCATAGTGCAGTGCTGCGGGACAGCATATGTTTCTACACCTTACTCTGATCAATCTGATAAACAATTAATGAACTGTTCATGCTGTGATAAGACACAGCTCACGTGATTTTAGACTGGGTGGATTCTTAACTTCAAACGTACATTGGTACACCTAGGCCTCCAGAGGAGGCATTTCAATCTGCTCATATTTCTGCAGCAGAATATACTGATTGGAAATGCATCTAGGTTATAGAAATCCACCAACACATCTAGGGTCTATTAATAAGAATTTTAAATAATATATCTAGTTGGTCTTCTTTGGGTGATGTAACTGTGACATGCATGCAAATGACTGCAGCACAAGTTTGGTCCGAGAGCCTGAAAAACACCTAATTAGAGTGAAAGGCATATACAGCACACACACACAATACCACCACATACTTGTACTGGTCTTTATGCTGCCCAGTATCCAACATCCAGGAGACTGATTTTAAATCCCAGTCCCCAAGAGTATGCAGGTTGCATATGTTCCCAGTATCTGCATGGGGCTTTTTCTTTGGGTAGTTTGGCCCAAAGACACGCAGATCAGGTAAATGAGAGACTCTGGACTGACCCTGCAGGGGTGAGTACAGTTTTGGTTGGTGATGTAATGGCTTTAAACTAACAGTGAGTAGGCTCTAGTTTTAAATATTAACTGGATTAGATAAGTTTGATATGTTATGTTATGCTATCATTTCCTATAAAAGATTGTTACTCTGTGCAGGTTTACTTCTTGCTGCACTCTCACTGAGGGCTCAGAAGATGAATGTTTATTGCATATTCATCCTGTAATGTTTAGAGTATTTAGTTTGAATTATTATTTATGAAAAAGTAAGGATATATTACTTATACAGACAATTTAAAGCTTAAAATAAGATAGACACTAATATTAAAAAGACATTTCATGATATTAAGCATCATAACGTACTAATACCCATAGGTGCTCATTATAAGAGACATGGCAAATATAATTCAACTTCCCATATTTTAACAATAAATAGTAAAGTTTTGCACTTTGTAAACTCACACTCAAATTTAAATACATTTCCTAAGAAAAGTTGCATTTTCTTCCTTTAATAACAAAACTCTTCTAGCCATTTTTATGCTACTTTCATCAAGATCTGTCCTTTTAAAATCCAGGGTTTATAGCCTAATCTAAATTAAAAATCTCCACCGTGTAGGATATAGCTTATTGAAAATGAGAAAGACTCATTCATTTTTAATAAGAAATGTATTTCTTTTTAAAATTATTTCCAAGTGCAATAATTTTGGGCGGTTACATACATATAATTGAACAACATAACACAAGCAGCATGTACAGAGGGAAATGTACTTTTTCCATCAACTACATTTGAACTGTTCAATTCATTGATATGGAAAGTTTATACTTAAAATGGACTTGACTCTATAAATAAAGTTAGCTTTGACAATAAAACAAACTCCAAGTAAAAAAAAGAATGAATACAGTTGTTAAAGGAGCCTTCCTCCAATGCTGCACCCTTGGAGATGTGGCTTCTCCTTTTGTCACTGGCATGTATTCATCAGTGTAATCACCAATCACTGAAAAGCAGCTCCTTAACACTTTGAACATGTGTGGGAACAGCATTTAGGCGGCTGCAAGCAGTTCAAATCCAAGTGACATCAGCTGAGCTCTCAGTCAGCCCCCAATTTATGTGCAGCACCAAAGGACAGCATGCTTTATAGACACCAGAAGAGGACCCCGTGGGGGCTTTGTTGGGGGGTGAGTATTGCGCAATGGCTAAAGGTTCTAAGGAACCATGTAGTATTTTAGAGGGGTGCAGCCTAATTAAATATATGTTAGGATTTCTGTTTTTTTTTACCCTTAAAATTCAATTTTGATAATTTCTCTGTACTATTTATTTCATATTTAAAGATTTTTATGGTTATTCTGTTGATGCAATTTTATATATAAATTTTTTTTATGTTCACTACTATTTTGTGACTGTCTTTGCATGTTCACAGCTGCTATGCCGGTTCCCAGTCATTGTGTCAATATCCCATAAAATACCTAGAAAAGATGGTGGTATGACAGAGCTAGTATCTCAGCTTACTGATAATTCTCAAATATTTTTTGTGTTTGGTGAAAGTAATTTTTTTAGTTTAGTTTAGGTGTTATTATAGTGATAGTTTTGTTTTAGCCCAGAACTCTGTCTTTCTCTCTTCCTAGTTAGTGATGCCTGCCTGTTATTTGACTGTGTTTCTGCTGTGACCAATGGTCATCACGCCAGCTGGATGGAAGGACAAAGTAGAGAGCATCCACAAGGCTTTAACTTCCCTGGAATGCAAAAGAGTAGCCCCTCCTAAGTGGTTGTGGTACCACGGATTTCCGCAGTGCATGCCGGGAGTTGGAGTGTGATGCAGCCCTGTTGGGTTCCATGGGGGCCGCTGCAGAGACAACAGGGCCCTGGAATGAGAAGCTTTCACCTCACCAGGGATGATTCCAGACCTTGCTAACGAGCCACCTGGAACACTCCAAGTTGTAGTATACCAGGAGCTGCCCAGCATGTCGTCCTGTTTGGGTGGTCCCAAACAATAAGTTTTGATAGGATAGTAGAGCTTGCTACTACATGGAGAGTCTTCAACAGGGAGACTAACAACCAATGTACATGTTAAAAAAGCACAGAACAAAGCCAACAGCAAAATCCATAGGTAGGTAAGGATGCAAAAAATTAAAGCAAAAGGAATGGCAAAAGCTGTCCTAAATTTGAACTGGAGGACAAAAGTGAATTTTCAAATGAAGGCTATTAAAATGTAAGGACTGCCAGGCCTAAGGACAGGCTATTGAGTGTTAATTTGAATTTCATATTACCATCTGGAAAATTCTGTAACTGAAAAGCCCTATTTGGTTTAGTTTTTCTGTTTACTTTGAGCTTATTTATTGATTTGGACTTTAACATATTTTGAAGTATTATAAATATCTAAAATTATCACAATATGACTGATGTTCAGTTCCATTATGCTTTGCAGAGGAGGTGATTGGATAGTTAAAGGTCACATGGAGAATATGAAAAGTATACAGTTAGCAACAAATCCAGGTCCCTAGAACTATAGAATGAGGAAGCAATGTTGGCCATTTTACGATGCAACAACCCATGGTGTTAATCCTTTACAGATCTCCAGTCTCTATATATAATCTTCATTTGGGTCTTGATCTTTGTTTGTCCGCGAATGAATTAGAAGAAGCACTACACAAAACATAGGCATTGCATTAAGAATCTCCTCCAGGCTTATACAGTCAACCCTCGTTTATCGCGGTTAATGCGTTCCAGACTCTGCCGCGATAAATGAATTTCCGCGAAGTAGGATTCTTTATTTATAAATCGAATATTTTCGCAGTTAGAGCATAGAAAACCTGTTTACGACCTTCTAAATACAGTAATCTCTCCTCGATCGCGGGGGTTGCGTTCCAGAAACCCCCATTGGTGAAAATCTGCGAAGTAGAAACCATATGTTTGTATGGTTATTTTTATATATTTTAAGCCCTTATAAACTCTCCCACACTGTTAACATTATTAGAGCCCTCTAGACATGAAATAACACCCTTTAGTCAAACGTTTAAACTGTGCTTCATTACAAGACAGAGATGGCAGTTCTTTCTCACAATTAAAAGAATGCAAACATATCTTATCTTCAAAGGAGCACCGTGAAGAGCAGATAATGTCAGAGAGAGCGCTCGCTAAGAAAAGCAAACAATCAAAAGATCAATACGTGCTTTTAAGTATACAGAAGCACCGCGATAAAGCGTCATTTTGTAGAGGATCGTCCTATCTTCTAGGCAAACAGCCACTGTGTAAACAGCCCCCTCTGCTCACACCCCCTCCGTCAGGCAGAGAGAGTGAGAGAGACAGAGAGAAGCAAACAAAACAAGCGCCACGCGGGAAGCATATCTTATAGCATTGAGGAGTTTTAGTTAATATGTAATACATGCTCTGATTGGGTAGCTTCTAAGCCATCCGCCAATAGCGTCCCTTGTATGAAATCAACTGGGCAATCAAACTGAGGAAGCATGTAACATAAATTAAAGGACCCATTGTCCGCAGAAAGCGGCGAACCAGCGAAAAATCTGTGATATATATTTAGATGTGCTTACATTTAAAATCTGCGATAGAGTGAAGCCGCGAAAGTCGAAGCGTGATATAGCGAGGATTTACTGTACTACTGAAGACTGTAGTACTCCAGTCACACCTCAAAACGCAGACATTCCAACTAAACAAATTAAACAAATTAACTAAAGAGATCTTCATTTAGATCTTGATCTTTGTCCGCGATTTCCACACATGCGTAGACCACCTTCCAGTTTAGTACGTTGTTATTACTCACGGATGTCAACAATGTGCCAGAATAGTCACTAGAGTCATTAGGCTCAAATATTAACACACACACACACACACAAAGAAGGAAGTGCCAGGCAACCACCATGACAAGACAAGGCCACACTGCAATCTACTTTGCAATCTTTATACCTGTAACAGAGTGTGCCTATTAACAATCTGATTGACTACCACAGCTGATTATATTTAGCCTGCAAATATAGGAAACTTTATTTCAAGTGTTGGTTTCTGTGAGACACATTTAAAGCCATTTGTTCAGCTAATTGATTAAATTTCCTGCATCATGGCCAAATAGTGATGCAACCCATTGGATAGTCCAACCCAGACGATTGCAGTGTATGAGAAAAATACATAATCTAACAGTCTTAGTAGAAGTAATTAATATTTTTATAAAAATGCAGCCAATAAAGTCATGTTTCTGTTAAGGGACACTTTCATGGGTGAAAGTAGAAGAGACAGGATTTTTCTTTTCTTTTTTTAATTGAGAGAATTTCACTTTGTGATAAATAAAAACTTTCCACTGCTGAACTTAACGATTTTTACAGGCAGATGCCAAAGTTGTTAGTTATTATGACCCTGCTATTCAGCTGGCCTCTTTAGACAGCCATCTTGAAACATGTACTTTTTTCTAACTCAGATAGCACTAGGTCTAGCTACTAAAGTACTACACCGTTCTAATTAAGAGCTCTGGGAATAAACAACATTTTTAATGCCAAGCAACAGTGCCCAGTCCTTATTAACCTGAATATTTTTGCAGTCATCCCGTGAGGTCCAGAATTGATCTTTATGAGACTTTAGTTCAGTCTATATCAATATAACTGCATGTATGGATTTCAACATCTGATATGCCTGGAATTTAAAAAAAAAAAAGAAAAAGAAAAGAATTGCGGCTATCAAGAGCTTGCTGAGCTCTCACCCTGTCCATGGCTGACTGATCTCTTGAACCTGAGGCTCACAGGATGGTTTTTAGGTTCTGAGAACCCAAAATAAATGAATTAGATCAATGTAATTCTTAGCTTAGCACAGTGACATGATTACGACAGATAGCTCAACAATGTTATGGATAAATTATCAGAAACACCAACATGGTCCACAAGTGCGTGAGCGTGTAACCCATCCAAATCTAATTCCTTCCTTGCACCCTACGCTACACTGTTAGGACAGGATCCTCCGACATTGTATTGCAATAAGGGAATTTGGAAAAATAAAACAATGAGCCACTGTGGCGGAAAGAAACCAGGGTACCTGGAGAACACCTATGCTGACATGGGGAAAGCAAGCAAATTCCTGAGAGGCAGTGAATTCAAATTCATATCCCAGGAGATGTGAGGCAGCTTTGCTGACCACAGTGTCCCAGTTAATAATCTGTTTCCTTGTTTATGTGCTATATATTAGTTAAGAAGTAACCCTGTAAATTAGCAAAAGAAATCAACAAACTTCACAAGACTGGAATATGAATTTTAAACAAGCAATTTGACTTATGGAGGTGCAAAACACAAAAGCAGAAGCAAAAAACACTTTGTTAAAATGCAATTAAGTACAAAAAGCTCATAATTTTTTGTTATATATCAGATGAAATAGGAGGATGTTTAATGAAGCAGGTTACTTCTAATAATAAAACCATTTCAGACTTGCAAGACCGTGAAGGAATGAGCTCAAAGCGGCCCAATAAAAGTTATTATAATAAATAAAAAGTTTCATCCATAATGAAGTCAATAAACACAAGCACATTATTAATGCATTCAAATGCCAAAATGTTTAGTGTATGTAGACACAAACAGACAAAAAACATTAAAAATACCTGGGGGCTTGTGAATATTAATGTCACAGTCAGTGCTTTGTCATGTTAGAAAGAAAGCAATTACACCTGGGCCTTGGCGTCCTGGAGTAAGAAGTAATCCACATCAGTTTCTAAATGAGAGGTCTGAGGAGTCAAGTTTATTCAGCTGTCAGTTTGGATTAATCCTTCTTGATGTCTTCAAAAACCTGCTCACAGTTCAGCAGTAAATGGAGGGACAGATACAGCAGGTCATCCATAGCTGAAGGTTACTGAGTACTAAGGCAATGGTAACACAACTTACAAGTGCAAGGCAGCAAAGCTTAAAAAGCATGAGAGGTTTATTACCAAGGGACGAGACAACAAAGATAGAATATGGGGAACACTGGACACGTGGGCAACAGAATCCTGTCGTATTAAAAATGAAAGCTACTTTAGAAAATAACTTTTCTAACGGTGTTAAAAAAAGGAAGTTGGAGAAAGTTTAACACATGCATGTATTTGATCAGAAAAGTCTGATTTTTATTAATTTTTTTTTTTGTGATCAAATCGTTATTTAAACACAAATGAAACAATTTAAAGGGAAACATAACAATTAAAATAAGGTAAAACCTCATTCTCGGCACCTACCCCATTCAAAATATTACAACGACGATTTATTTATTATAAAGCCCAAAATAAAACAAGGAATGCCTCAATGGGCTTTAACGGACCCTGTTTTTACCAGCCCCTCCACCCTTGACTGTCTAAGAAGACAAGACAAAACACCAAAAAGAAAAAAAAAAGTAGGAAAAAAATGGAAGAAACATTGGGAAGGCCAATTTCAAGAGAAGACCCCTTTTCCAGGTAGGTTGGGGCGAGCAATGGGTATCAAAAATGATGTAAATTCAACACAGAAAACAGAACTCAACAAAATCCAGCTACACTAAATTTAGTAGAGACTACAAATGAATAAAGGTGGGGCACACAGCATTGACCCTATTATGAAAATGAGGAGGTAAGGGTTAAGGTTCTGGTCAGGACCTGGGTGCATCCATGCTCAGACCAGCTGTATCATACCTGTCCATTTATTAATATAAGAGACAATACAGAGAATTCATATGAATTCAAAGTAACTTATATGCATATGAACACATACAGTGGAATCTGGGTTCACGACCATAATTCATTCCAAAACTCTGGTCGTAAACTGATTTGGTCGTGAACCGAAGTAATTTCCCCCATAGGATTGTATGTAAATACAATTAATCTATTCCAGACCGTACAAACTGTATGTAAATATTGAGAGATTTTTAAGCACAAATATAGTTAATAATACCATAGAATGCACAGCATAATAGTAAACTAAATGTAAAAACATTGAATAACACTCAGAAAACCTTAAACAACAGAGAAAACTAACACTGCAAGAGTTCGCACTATTGCGCTACGAACCGTTCGCTAAAAACACCTTTTTTAATGAGTTTTAAGCACAGGGAAAAAAATTAACATTTGAAAAATCCGTAATTTAATAAACCACCAAGAAAAGTAACATTACAACAATGCACGCTACGAACCGATCACTGTAAACAGAAGTGAAGTGGTTAAAATCCAATAGAAAAAAGTCTTCATTCAATACAAAGAGGTTAAAACAATGCTTGAATCTGTCTCTTTAAACACAAGCCCGGTGCATTCTTTAACTGCGTTCTCGGCTTTATGTGTCCAGCCGTCTCTCTCTCTCTCGCTCGCGTGTGCGCGCATGTGTGTGTGTGTGTGTGTGTGTGTGTCTGTCTCTCTTCTTCGGGTGTGTCTGTGTGTGTGTCTCTCATTCGCGTGTGTGTGTGTGTGTGTGTGTGTGTGTGTGCATCTCTCTCTCGCTCACTCGCTGCACTGGGAATGCACAGGGAGAGACTGAACACATGTGGAAATCATCGGCGCACACAAACCGAAAGGGAAACTGGCTTGTTCGTATACTGAGTGTGTGGTCGTGAACAGATGCAAAAGTTTGGTGAACTTTTTGGTCGTAAACTGATTTGTACGTGTTCCGAGACGTTCGTGAACTGAGGTTCCACTGTATTATGACCGATGGCTTCAGGCAAAGTAAGAGTTAAATATTAAAGGCTTAAGCCCATACTTTTTATTCTCTAAGTAATCTGGGTGTGGTATAGTGAATCCACTGTTTAAAAAAAAAAAAAAAAAGTGACCATTTTAACAATTTTAATAACGAGTGCCCATTTTAATAACAAGAAAAAAAACACCTGGGGCCTCATGTATAACGCCGTGCGTAGAACTCGCACTATAACATGGCGTAAGCACAAAAGCTGAAATGTGCTTACGCACAGAAAAATCCAGATGCAGGAATCTGTGCGTACTCCAACTTCCACGTTCTTCTGCTACATAAATCCCAATCAGCGTGAAAACTAACGCTCGTGCACGCGCATTATGTAACGCCCCAAATCCTCCCAGAATTACGCCTATTTGAATATGCAAATCAATATAAATCGCCCGTAAACGCAGCCTTCTGTAAAAAGACAATGGGAAAAGCACGGGGAAAATATAAGAATTTCAGCGAATACCAAGTGGAGGCAAAGGAAAAACATACTATTTGTTCAAATAAACCGTGGTATAATCAACAAAAGGAAGTTGATCGAGTGCCATAGCGTGTTGGAGAAACATGAAAGCTCACATCCACAAAATCGCACAGTGCCTGAAATAAAAAAGAAGTCACATATTAAAGTCGCCGTGGAAAGCCGAGTTGTAAGCCCACTGTCTGAGTGTCATATGAAAGCTTATTAGGGTACAGAGAAAAAAGGCACACAGTGAGGAAAAAGCACGAAATGTCAACTTCAGTCTCGACATTTCCACTTTAATTACGTAGTTTATTTTGTCATTAAAGTAGAACATCATAAACTTCATCTTAAAATTGTTTAATTAACTAGTTTCTAAAATCACATTGTAATTAAAGTAGCATGTTAAATGCTTTGTTTTGTATTTGATTTTCTATGTGCTCTATGTGTGTGAATCACTACTTGCTTCTTAAACCGGCTCTCTTCCTCCAACTGGACACAGAGTCCATTACATTCGTGATATTACAGCTCTCTGAATAACTAAAATACTGAAATGTGTACGTAATGTCATTTTCATGATGATAGGAGTTAAAGAACGTTTGTGCTCATGACACAAGCATTTAACTTTTGCCGAAATTTGTCGCTGCTTTTTAGCTGTGTTGTTATTTTATCTTTGTTTTATATTCAATATATATTGGCGTAGCCGTCACTGCAGTCAGTGCTTTTCTTTCCCCAAGTAACCGATCGCCATACAATCAGCTCTGTAATAGACGTTAAGCCATCTGTAAGCTTAGCGCCGATTCTTCAAAACGTTTAAAGAACATTGAAATATCTTCGTAGTACATGTTTAATTATTCTATCCTTAAAGACACTCCCAGTGAAGAATATAGATTATTTAAATGAAGTTAAAGTTTTATCTATATAATTTAACAAACATATTTTGCTGCATTTCACCTTAAAAATGATATCGTCATCATATGTAAATATGCGCTTTATAAAGTGGCTCAGGTTGTGCGATATTATAACTATAGTGCAAGTTTACAGTGGGGTGATTGTACTTATAAGTACAAACAGTTCTACAAGGAGCACTTGATTGGCTGCATTTAAAGTTCTTGGGATTAAATTGTTTTGAACCGCGAGGTCCGTACAGGAAAGGCTTTGAAACGTTTTGCCGTGGCTGAGACAGCGTGTCCTTAATGCCGTATACCGATAATTCTCTTTCCGATCAGCTGCTGTGATTCACACTCAGATACAGTGATATAAATACTCAGAGTGGTGCAGTGAGAGAAATATGGAAAAAGATGATCCGCTGTGGCAACTCCTAACGGGAGGAGCTGAAAGAAAAAGAAGAAGAAGAAGAAGAAGTGAGAGTAACAACGCTAAAGCAGTTATGGTATTTGGAATACTATGGCTGTTCCCTGGACCATTATATTGTTACGAGTTAATTACAATCAGATGCATTACACTAATAAACAATATGCGGTTAGTTTCTGTGTATTTATAAAGCCGCGTCATGAAAATAATGAGTAATCACACAAGAACAGTAGCACTGCTTTGACGCTGGGTGCCGCCAGTTTGCAAAACCGAGCGGAGAACTTGCGTACGACAAGGCATGAGGTACCGTGGAAAAGTGCGTGGCTTTACGCCAAGTGTAGGTTTTATACATCGCGATTTGAACGTGGAAAAGTTCTTACGCAACATTTCTGTGCGTACGCACCGTTTATACATGAGGCCCCTGGACATTAAAAGCAAGGACAAACTCGACAAGACTGAGATTCCCATGTGCTTGAAGGTGTGAGGAAATGGCACAACTCACAATGCTTCCACGCCCAGCACGGTAAACACGTTTATCCAGCCTGTTTAATCCAGTTCAGGGTTGTGGGCGAGAGCTTGGAAATCAACCTAATCCATTACTGGGCACACTCATTCTTATAAGGTTTATTCACCAATTATCCTAAAATAGTCAAAGTAAACGCACAAAACACACAAGGACTTGTCGAGAATGTGAAAACTCTACATAGCCTTTAGACAGACCAGGTGTTGAACCCAGGATGCAGCGTCTACCTTACTGTCCTAGTATACTCTGCAGTGGAGGTGTATCTCTCTTCAATCAGATTCTAATTCTAGCTATCCACTTGCAACAGGCAATCTCTTCAAATCCTTTTACATACACATCTTTCCATCTAATTATTGGTCTCCCTTCCTTTCTCCTGGCCACTCCATCTCTAATACTCAGCATACTGTTTTCCTGTTATCTCCATATGTGTTCACCAAATGGAGTCTTCCCTCCATCAACTTCTACCATATTCCTTCTACCTTTAAGCTCCCCTTCACATTCCTATTTTCCACTACCTCCACTTTGTTCACATAGGACATTCACCCCAGTAATTTTCACCTCTTGAACTTCTTGCAGTCTCCCTTCTAGCCATTCCAGTCAGTTTCTGCACAACACAACATTACTATC